>NC_136412.1:254106754-254521754 GCF_051521515.1 Lactuca serriola | reverse complement strand
AATGTTTTGCGGTCAATGGCAAGACATTCATGATAGACGAATGCTAGATCAATGCGCATCTTCCAGTTGATATGAAATGTTTTATAACGTGTATATCGTATTAGACCGATTCAAATGGATATGAAGAACACCTGGTCAAACTTTGACGCATTCAAAATCTTATCATCATCTTATTTGACTTTTTCATTATTATTGACAAATTTAGTATTTAGCGATTCAATTGGATATGAGGAACACTTGGTCAAAGTTTGACCAATTCTAAATCTTATCATCATCATTTTATTTGACTTTTTCATAAATGTTGACCGGATAAGATTTAGTATTTACCGATTCAATTGAATATGAGGAACACTTGGTCAAACTTTGACCCATTCAAAATCTTATCATCATCATCTTATTTGACTTTTTCATAAACGTTGACCGGATAAGATTTAGTATTTACCGATTCAATTGGATATGAGGAACACTTTGTCAAACTTTGACCAATTCAAAATCTTATCATCATCATCTTATTTGACTTTTTCATATTTAACCCATTCAATTTCAAGATAAGCTTAGAAGACTTATTCAAAATCTATCTTTGACCGGATAAGATTTATTATTCTCCGATGCATAAAATTATTGTATATGATGCTTAAAAGCTTGTACCTCTTAAAATTCAGCAAAATATTGTAAATGTTTTTTAAGGTATAAAGATATATATATATATATATATATATATATATATATATATATATATATATATATATATATATATATATGTTCAGGTTCATTTGAGACCATTCTAATATTATGAGATCATGAGACCAAATCTAAAAATAATTTTAAAATGCAAATGAAATGGAAAAATCTAAAAATTCTTTTTTTAAATATTATTTTCGGAACATGAATTAACTAAAAAAAATTCCGTTTTTTTTGAAAATAACGTGAAATATTCTAATAGAATATTACACTGTCATATTCTAAAAAATAATATTAAAATGCAGAATAAATGGAAAAATCTAAAAATTCTTTTTTTAAATATTATTTTCGGAACTTAAATTAACTAAAAAAAATAAAAATAAATAAATAAAAATAAATTCCATTTTTTTGAAAAATACGTGAAATATTCTAATAGAATATTACACTGACATATTCTAAAAAATAATTTTAAAATGCAGAATAAATGGAAAAATCTAAAAATACTTTTTTTAAATATTATTTTCGGAACTTGAATTAACTAAAAAAATTAAAAAAAATAAAAATAAAATAAAAATAAATTCCATTTTTTTTTGAAAAATACGTGAAATCTTCTAATAGAATATTATACTGTACATATTCTAAAAATTAATTTTAAAATGCAAAATAAATGGAAAAATCCAAAAAAAAATTTAAATATTATTTTCGGAACTTGAATTAATTAAAAAAAAAATAAAAAAAATGCGTCTCACGGTCTCACAAAATATAGGTGGTCTCAAATGAATATATATATATATATATATATATATATATATATATATATATATATATATATATATATATATAGGGAAAAGTTATATAGAAAATGAATGATTAGGGCAACATACATTTAAACCAATGAAAACATGACAATACATCACTTCCACAATAACTTCGACAATACATTACTTGTGAAGAAAGAAATGGACACGTGTCATTTGATTATTGGTTCTGGTAGATGTTGTCCTAGTTATTTGTTTTCAATAAAACTCATTCCTACATATATATATATATATATATATATATATATATATATATATATATATATATATATATATAGGAATGAGTTCTATAGAAAACAAATAAATAGGGCAACATCTACCGGAACCAATAATCAAATGACACGTGTCCATTGTATATATATATATATATATATATATATATATATATATATATATATATATATATATATATATATATATATATATATATATATATATATTCACGTTGTGATGTGCACACATGCATTGATGTTTTTTCGGAAAAGGCAAAAATTTTAAAAATGACAAATAACGCATTTAGGAAAAATAACATTCTTTTTGAAAAAAAAGGCTTCTTATTTTGATTTCTTTTTCATTGAAATGTTTGACTAATATTTATTGGCTTTTTGACTTTATTTTTCCGAACTATTTTCAAATTTTCTATTTTCCAATGAATATGAATTAAATTGATTTTGTCTATAAGTTTGTTTATTTAATAAATAAACTTAATACAAACTTAATAGAGTAAACTTAATACAAAAAAAAAATCAGTAAACTTAATACAAGTTGCTGGAAAACAAAATATGTTCGTCAAAAAATAGTCGCTGGAGTTAGTTGTTCGTTGGAAAACGGTAAGTTCTGTCTTTCCAACTTCATATCTTCATTTATATGTTGTTCGCCGGAGTCGTTGTTCGTTGGAGTCCGCCATCCGATGACGGTGGTGGTAATAAAGTCACCCGAAGTCGTCTTTCGCCGAAGGCTGCCATCCGTCGTCGTATCTTTATTTGAGTTCTCCGGCTTGCTGGCGGCAATGCTCTGTCGAATGTGAGAAAGAAACGTGCCACATAGAAACTGATTTGTGATAAAGCTAGGGTTCTCCAGCTTGCTTGCTGGCACCAATGCGGCGGTGACATGATGGCCTGCCAAATCGAAAATCCGGCAAAATCAAAAATCTGGCGAGATGAATCATGTGGAAGAGGGATACGTCATATAGAAACTGATTTGTGAGAAAATTAGGATTTATATATATATATATATATATATATATATATATATATATATATATATATATATATATATATATATATATATATATTAGGTTCTTGGGCTGAATTTGGACTAAAATTTTGGGTTCCTAATATTCATAATTTTTTCTATCGGACTTGAAAATTTTATTAAATTCTAATCAGCTATTTTAAAAAAAAATTAGGTTATTAATAATATAATTTTTTAAATAATATTTTGATTATTAATCAACAATTTTAATTTGTATTTTTTTTATTTTTGCAGGAAAAAAGATGAAGAATATTTCAAAATTTTCAACCGACCAAGTATATCTCTAATCTTATTATTTACTTATGTGTAATTAAATGATGTATTTTATTGATATTTTTTAAGATGCGTTTTTTTCTCAATTGTTAGGTCTTTATATATCGTGGAGATTTAATTACTTAGGTGCAAAATGTGACACGTTCACAAGGTTACGTTGTTGTCACTAAACGATCAAAGACAATAAGTAAGGACTTCATTTCAAAAATATTATTTAGTTCTGATTGTGGTGGTATAGCTAGAAATAAAGATTCGCAAACAAAAAAAAATAGTTGTCCATTCGAATTGGTAGGAAAGTATTTGAAGGCACACGATAGTTGGAAGTTAAGGGTCGTACGTGACGAACACAATCACGGACCATCAATGTACATGGAGGGTTATTCTTTTGCAATGTGTTTGTCGGATAAAGAAGCTCGTTTTGTGCAAGATTTGATAGAATTGGATGTGAAACCGCGAAATATTTTGCCAACACTAAAATCGTAAAATCAAAATAATGTGTCTTCATTGAGAACTATATATAATTTTGTCCAGAAGTTGGGGAGATCTCGACGAGAAGGTAGAACCCCGATACATAATGTTATACACATTTTGCAAACTAAAGGGTACAACTTATAGTATCGTGTAAACACGATTACTAACGAGTTAGAATAACTATTTTTTATTCATCCAACATCATTAAAGATGTGGCAAGCATTTCCATATGTAGTGTTGATGGATGCTACATATAAGACAAACAAGTATAATCTTCCTTTTCTAAAAATTGTTGGTGTCACTTCTACAAACAAGACGTTTTCCATAGCCTTTGCATTCATGCATAATGAAAAAACAAGCAACTATACATGGACTTGTTTGAAATTGACGATTAACGATTCTTTTTGCCCTCGTGTTATCGTCGTCGATAAAGATTTGACATTAATGAAAGCATGCAGAGATGTTTTTCCACAAAGTAATCATTTACTTTGACATTAATGGCATATAAATGATATAACAAAGCATTGCAGACAACTAATCAAACCACAACAGGCGTGGGATTCTTTTCATCTAAAGTGGAAGAAGTTAGTAGAATCTCCAACTCTAAATGCATACATGCAAAATTATGCAGGCCTTCAAACATTATTGTCCAAACATGCAGGTATTATTCATATATTTGTTAAAGCCTTAATTTCTTTAACAATTATTATTAATTCATTCAAACTAATTTCTTTTTTCTTCACATTTTAGATGTTTTTGATTATCTTTAAAATGTTTTGCTGGGGAAGTATGCTGAAAGATTTGTATCATTGTGGACTAACAAGCATGCCAATTTTGGAAATTCAACAACAAATAGATTAGAGAGCCAACACGCCAAGCTGAAAAAACACCTGGAGTCTGCGAAATGTGATTTTGATAAATTCATACATATTATTGAAAAAGTTGTACAATCACAAGAAATCTCTCAAAGACACTTTCACACGTTGCGCAATCACTTATATGCCAAGGTTTAAGGATCGGATATTCGAAGTACTGCGAAAACGTGTTTCAGTGCATGTTATGGATAAAATTTTGGAAGAGCTTCATCGGTCAAAAAGATTTGTACCAACTCCTGAGAATTGTGGATGTCAATTGCGGACATGTTTTGGATTACCATGTGCTCACGAACTTGTGATGTATGTCGATACAGGTATGTTTAGTCTATTCGATTAAATTGACATGTTTATACTTATAACCACTTTATGATATTTTCTTTATTTGACTATAGGTTCGCCTATCCCATTAGATTCGATTGATGCTTTTTGGAGAAAGCTTGATTTGAAGCCTTCTATATCTGTGGAATATGGTGATTTTAATGTTGATCATCGTATGAAAAGGTTTAAAGAAATATACAACAATTAACCAGATCATATCAAATACAATTATTTAAGAAGGATGGAGGAGATAACATATCCATCAACAAATTTGATCAATGAACCTTTGGTTAAGAAAAATAACCGCGAACGCCCAAAAGTAAAGCGTGTCCAACATCAAAGTGAAGTTCCTCATATATACAGTTGTTCAAACTTAAATAAAGAGCAACTAAGGTATAATTCATCATTCACAGACTTGAACGATGAGGAACCAATAGGCCAATGTTCATATAACATAGACTTAAATGAGGAACCAATAGGGAAATACTCATAGATCCGATAGACCAATATTCATACAAGATTGACTTGAACGAGGAACCACCGGTGGAAGATAATTCATTGTTAGAGGAAATTCCATCTATATTTCATTTATACATCACACATATACAAAATGTATTGGGTGATGGAAATTATGGTTTTCGATCAGTAGCCGTTTGTCTTGGATATGGTGAAGATCAGTGGCTTTACATTCGTCAACAATTGTTAGATGAGTTATTGAGTTCATACGACGACTACGCTAGAGTTTTTGTTGGATGCGATGAAGTAGTAACTTCATTGTCTTTCTTTATGAAGACTAAGTCAGCACCAACAAAACATTGGATGCTTATGCCTGAGACAAACATCTTGATAGCCAAAAGGTTTGGTGTGATCGTTCAATTTTTGATCACTGAAGACCCCATAACTTTTTTTCCTCTTTGGAGAGGTCCTAGAGAGTTTCAAAATCATCAGGTCCTTACATTTGCAGTTGTGTACACCAATCATTATGTGATGGTACAATTGGAAGGAGAGTACCCAATGCCCCCCCATTGCGGCATTGTGGATCCGCTACAAAGCCCCGTCAGCAACCGAATAACAAATTATGTATAAGTCGCGGATATAATTTTATAAGCATCTAAAACCTACTGAAAGATCTTTTATGACTATAAATGATTAGTTGTTACTTATTTTTTTCTCAAACTTTTGCTATGTAATATTTGAAATTTTAAAAAAAAAGTGATGAGGATTTGTTTAGAATAAAATTTTCTTGTAGTACTATTTATATTATTATATTATTAAAAAAATTATATCGTTGTTGTCTTATTTATCTTATAGAAAATAAGTTTGAAAAATAATAATAAAGTTAGTAATGTTAATATAGTGATTAAATAATAAGGTTAACAATAATAATATAACAATTAAACAACAAAGTTTATTTAATGATTATGTTATAATAAAGTAAAAAATAATAGTTAGTCAAACGATTAGATAAAAAGTTAGTCAAATAATAATGGCCTATAACCTAAGATTAATTAGGTTAGAGTGGATTGTCCATATATATAATATTCACATTTTAATATACTAATTTGTTTATAATCCAGAGTTTACTACATTAGATCATGATTTTTATTTACAATTTAACACAACAATTCAGCTATTCATTAACAACTTTAAAACTTACAGATGTTATTGAGACTTTTCATTAAACATCTTGTATGCTTATTCTTTCCGAAAGTTCTTTATCTAAACATCATCACTAAAGACAAGTTCAACGAAATATAGAACAAGGAGGGGAGGAGGAGAAGGCGGTGGTGGAACACATCTAATGAGGTGGTGAAACCACCGTCGACGACCGTGAAATACACTACTCACACAAACTAGATCTAACTTGAAAAATGCAAAAACACATCATATCTAATGCAAAAATATGGTGGTGTTTAGCAAAGATTAGAGAAGGAGATGGATGCGAGTTGGTGGTGTATCATCGTAGTAACAATATAGTGGAGGCGGCAACAACTCTCTGTGTTAGAGCATCGAAGAGAAAGAGGTAGAGACGATTTGGCGATGGTAAGTAGCAATGATAAGAGGCACTGATGGTGGTAGGAGACGGAGGTGATGGTGATGGTGGTGGTAGGTAGCAACGGTGGTGTTAGGGTTATGTGTTCTTTTTAGCTTGGTTGGAGAGTTTGAAAAGGTTTTTGAGTGATTTGATTGATGCTTAAATTTTATTAAAGTGTTAAGGTCGGAATGGACAAATAAATCAATATATCAGAATATTGATACTTTTCACTATATATATAACTATATATATAAGTGTAAATGGAAATTATGGAATTTAAGAAAAAACTTCATAACTATGCGAATTTTTCCATAACCACGTTGAAATGCTAATAAAAATAGTTTTTTTAAAAACTAGTTTATTAATTAGTTTTTAACTTATCAATAGAAAAACTAAAAAAATAAATTAAATTAATAGTATTTTGAGATATCCAAAATATCGCCAAGTTATATAAATGTTCGATACAAAACCGACTATAAAAATAAACGATGTGAACTAAGAGCAATAATGTGGATAAACAAGTGGAATTCATTTTACATTTTGAAAGAATAATATTATAGATTATTAAGTACTTTTCTTTTGGTTGTGAAAGAATTTCTAAGATGTTTCCACCGTTCCACGGGTCTTTAAATATCCAAATTAATTACATCAAAGTGTAAACACAATAAATGGATTATAAAAAAGTCAAAACAGAAAAAATATAACTAATTCTAATGCATTAATGACAAACGGTACAAATTTTGGAAGAAGGGTAGGATACTGTCACGACTCACTCGTAAATTTGCAATATATTAAATGTAAAACACATGGACCTTCTCACCTTGTTGTCCTTAAATAATTACACTGATACCTCTCTCTCTCTTTTTTTTTTTTTTTTTATTTATTATTTATTATTTTTTGAAAGGGATCCTTGTCAAGGAATTAAAAGAGGAGGTGAGCAACACAAACACGGTGCAGTTAGAGAATGCCGGAGAAAACACCATTGAGTCTAGCTTTTAACCGGTGACGGTCTTGGGGTTTGCAGACGGTCGTACGGTCGTACTGCGGCATACAATGGTATGCGGTAAGCACTGAACCGAGGGGCAAACAAAAAATGGGGTAAAATTGGTCCGTGGTATGTATTTTCCGCACGAGAAAAAAAATGCATTCCTTCAAATGTTGTACTTCATGTATAAAAATGTGTGATGTGGTGGGTGTGGAGGTGTGGTATGACACCCATCAATTTTGTGGTGTGTGATAAAAAATGACATGACACTTAAAAAGTATGGTGAGTATCGTATCACACACACCAACCTAATACAATGAAATATGCAACTAAGGCCTCACATTTCCAATTTCTAATTGAGCGACAAATGACGAGTGTGAGACCAAGATTCAAACAACGTTTCTAAATTTTGATTCCTTCTCGACTCTCATAGTCTCGTTTTTGATCCGATAACGATTCCTTTAGGGGTGTCGAACGGGTAAATTTTTCGGGTTTCGGGTAGAACGAACATTTCCTTAGAAAAAAAATACCCGATACCCGACCTATATTGTAATTCGGGTTTCAGGTATTCGGGTTTGAGGTCGGGTTGGGTAATTATCGGATATACCCGAAAATTTCTTAAGTTTTACTTTTTTTTTTTATTAAAGAGTTTCAAGTGTGCTTGAAGAATTCGTTGTGTATTAATATAGATTACAACAACTCATCATTTTATAACAAAAATACTTCTTATCGATGTTTGGTTTTATTTTTGTTACCTTGTATATTATGTTTATAAATTTGATATTTCAAATAATAAAACTTAATGAACCAAAATGAAGATGATAATAATCGATGTTTGGTTTTATTTTTGTTGATTTTCGCACGGGGCCTTCAAAATGTCAAGGTCGGGCCTGCTTTTAACATGTACCCCGCCCCTATGTTTACACTAGATGAATGACAACCAAATTACATTATCAACAACCGTAGGAGACGATATTTTTGAAGACCTTGTTGTTTCTTTCTATTAAAACACACCATATAAGGCATCAGAATACAAATATTACGAGTTTCATTTTCCTATGGCAGTTACCGTAGCTTGTAGCACAATCAATAAAGTTTATCGGCTTACTGCTCTAAATAATTTCTAGAAAGTTTACCATTTCAAAGAATTGTTGGTAGGAAAACCACACCATTTAAGAATATAGTCACGAGCCAATGATATGAATATGTAGTGAAATAGGAGATGATATACTATTTCTAGTTTTGGGAAGTACAAGAGGCAATTTGGGCATTAAACAGTTACACCACAATAATCTAAAGTTTATTCTACATGGATTCTACCAAGTCTCGCTCTCCAAATAAAGCATAAAACTTTATTGGACACCAATGTAATCAAAGAAATCGATAGGCCTGAATAAGCATGGATTTTTTAGTCCAAGAATTTTCTCATGATCTCAAATTTGAATCGACCGTCAACGGCAATTTTAAAACATAATTTATCTGTAACCTGTAGAAAAGAAGAAATAGGCGACTAGACTGTTTAATTCACTAAGTCCCATAATTTTTTTCAGTCTATTGAGGGTAGATTTCCAACACCATGTAGTACCATGGGAAGAACAACGATTAAAGATTTTTCATAAGTTGGAAGTCTCGAGGGCGAACTAGGAGGGAAGCTAGACGGAAGGGTAGTTGTTCCATGCAATGCGTCTTTCCTAAATAAGCCATAACACCCATAACCAGTTTTTAGGCAGAACAAATATTTAGGCAAAATATTAATCTAACCAAGACCAGCGATATGTTTGGCTATGTTGCTCCAAATCCCTATATCAAATCTCTTAACAGGGCCATGGATAGGCATGTTAGCTGTATTACGGATACTGTATATCACAAGACACCACAAAGAGTGTTTATTTTTTTACTTGAGTCGCCACCACTACTTAGCTAGGAGGGCATGATTTTGCATTTTAGGGAATTGACACGTAATCCACCCTTGCATTGAAGTGCTAAGACAGTCTGTCAAGTCTCCCAATGGATGTCCAACTTCACAACCGCCCCAAAGAAACTCACGTAGGAGCCTCTCAAGACCGATATAGTACCTGGAGGAGATTTAAGCAGAGAAAAATAATAAGTGGGAAGGCTTTCAAGGACATCCTTGATAATGGTCAATCGACCCCCAAATGAGATGGATTTGGACTTCCACATTGACAGTTTTAATTGGAATCTTTTAACAATCAGATTTCATCGTTTCTTTAAGGATATGGTGGCACCCACAAAGACACCTAAATATTTGAATAGAAAGGATTTTAGCCTATACTTTTAACTCGCCATCTAAGGAACATGTACCAAATGCCTAGGATTTAGGGAAATTATTTTTAGGCCAGATCAGACATGAAAACTCTTTGCAATAAGGGCGAGATTTTTGATGTAGATGTTGTCCCATTCTCAAATGAAGATAGCATCATCAACATAAAAAAGTATGAGATGGTGTGAGAGTTGTTAATGTAAGGTCACACTTTATGATCTAACGAGTTAAACATACTACTCGCTGACCACCAGCACGATTGCCAACATCAGTTTAATCTACGTCAACGTGAACCAAATGATCTTAGTGATCATATGTATATTAGGTAGTTATATTTTGTATATGTATAATAAATATTTGATATGTAATCTTAATGATTAGGATCATACCTGTATAGTGTATATAGATTAGTTACATCCCCAAAATAATGGGATCTTCATTTTGTGTAATCGTATATATATTACTATTAGGATTAAACCCTAATAGAGCTTTATGTCATCTTTGTGACAAGTTCTTTGTGTGAGAACCCTCTTTCTTAGTGAAAGTATCTTTGTGATCATCTTGTTCTTTGTTCTTTGTTTATTCTTTATTGTTTATACTTGAGTGTATCCGATCGATACAAACCTTCAATTGGTATTCGAGCGGGTTTACAATACATTCATGTTACCATGTCTTCCTTTTATAATCCTAAGTCGCCTGCTGTTAGCAGGATTCCTCCTTTCGATGAACACAACTTTGCTCCATGGAAATCAAAGGCTATGGATGTTCTTTAGATCATGGACTATGACATGATTGATGTCATTAACAAAGGTCCTATCGCCTCTATGCATCGATCTTCCAACAACAACGCATCTTTCAATGGTCTAAAACAGAAGTCTGTGCATGGGTACAATAAGTAAGATAAAATATTTTTAAATCTTGACATGATGGAAAGGATTGCTATTGGAAACTCTCTTCCATATCATTTCTATCGATTGGTTCAAATTTTCTCAACTACACAAGACATGACGAACACCTTATCAACCAATTTCAAAAGAGAAGGGGTTTTTGATGATGAAGTTACAAAAGTTAAGTGTCTCATGTCTCAAATCAATGAGTCTCATACTGAAGTCCAAGGGGACGACGTCAATACTTTTGATGTTGAGCTTTCTAAAGGTGCAGACTCTAAGTCTCAGGAGTGGGATTCAGCCTCAATGTATTAGGTAAAAAAAACTTTGTTAACTACCCTTCGGATGAAAAATATGACATGTTTGATCATTTGTGTCTTGATCTCTCTATCTCTAATAAAGAAAAATATTCTCTCAAAATTGAATTAAAAGTACTTAAATAAAAACTCTCTCTTTCTGAAAACTCTCTTTCTTTATTAAATAAGGAAAACTCATGTATCTCACTGAACAATAATTTTCTTCATGCTGAAAAGGAAAAGGCTGTCAATCATGCAAGAAGCATTCAACTTATTTTAAATAACTGGGTCTCTTCTCACCGTAATGTCACGGGGATTATTAATGATCAAATTCACGATCAACGTGAGAAAAATCCTTGGTGGTGATATTGAGGGTGCCATTTCTTTAATCAAAAAGGTCAAGACTAAACAAACTATTTATAATGGTGATAATCTCGAGAAAGATTTTAAAACTAGATTTGTTACTACCTATTACACAAATCAAACTTTGATTGATATACATTGTACTACTGACTCAAATGGAAATACCAAGTGTATATCTCGTGTATCTGCTTTTGACTCTTCTCATCAACCACCTCATCATGAGTACATGTTGCCCTCCACTAAGAACTTGTTGAAATTTTCCATCTCCAATGGTGAAGTTCACTATGTAAATGAAATTATCACCATGTTTCCTCAGTGCTCTGTTAGCAAAACTGAATCTGGAGGTCAATGAAAGCTCTTTACTTCAAATGATTCTTTCGTCTCATCTGAGTCCCATGACAAGTTGTCATATGAGTACACCACTGATGAAACTCCTTAGTACAAAACTAAAACAAGAGTATTCAAATCAAATTATCAATATCTCTCAAGTTCTGTTGTCAAAAGAAATCGAAGGTTTAATGTTAAAAGAAAGATTTATGGAACCATGATTTGTTATCATTGTGGTGATGCTTCTCACAAAGTCAGCAAGTGTAAGCTTGAAAAAAGCTCTATTTGTGCTGATAACATCATGACTCGAAATAAGAAATGGATCAAAATGGGAAACTTGGTAAATTGTCTCCCTGATGCTTGTTACCTATTTTCTCTTAGGTGACCCATTGCAAGATGGTTCAGTGTATACTAATTGTCTATTTTAGTTTTTTAGGGTACAAAAACATATTTGGTATTTAGATGGTCTTTTCCCAAGACATATGACATGGTCCAAATCTCTTCTGGAAGACGTTGTAAAAAAGGATGGTCCAACTATTACATACGGAGATAATGGAAAGGGAGCTACAAAAGAGTTTGATACTATCAAATGCAACTCTATTTTATTAAAGAATATGTCATACGTCAAAGGTATTCAACATAATCTCATATGTATCAACCAATTATGTCATGCTGATTATGAAGTCTATTTTAACAAGAAGGAAGGAAAAGTGATTAATCAAAAGAATGTGACTGTGCTGACTGAAACATACAAAATGACATTTATGTTTTGGACACGTTTTCTACTGAAAACTCTCTTCGTCGCTGCTTCTTATCTCGTGTTGAATCGCATCTAAACTGGTTGTGGCACAAAAGACTATCTCACTTGAACTTCAAGAACATCTCAAAGATCTCTGGGAATCATCTTGTGAGAGGAATTCCTCAGATGCAGTTCATAAAGGACAAAGTAAGTTTAGCGTGTGAAAAGGGAAAGAAAACCAAGTCATACTTCAAGCCAAATTCCTATTCCCCCATCACCAAACCTTTTCGTCTCCTTCATATGAACCTATTAATTTGGACCTGTCCCAATAAAGTCAAGATCCGGGAAGAAGTTCACTATTGTTCTCATGAATGATTTTTCAATATTTACATGAGTGATTTTCTTGAGAAAGAAAGGCCATGCTGCTGATGATATCATCTCTCTCATTAAGCAATGGGAAGTTCTTTATGACCATAAAGTCAGGCAATTACATAGTGATCATGGCACTAATTTCAGGCATTCCACCTTGGAAGATTTTTGCTTAAATTCAGGAATATCTCAAAATTTCTCTAATGTTAGAACCCGTCAACAAAATGGAATATTTGAAAGACAAAATCAGACACTCATTGAAGCTGGGCGATGGTTGTTGAGGCTGGTCTTCCTTTATCTTTCTGGGATGAAGCTGTCAACACAACATGTTACACTCAAAACCATTCCATCATTGTGAAGTGTCATGGGAAAACTACCTATAAGTTACTTAAAGGGAGAAAACCTAACATCTCCTATTTTCATGTGTATGGATGTGTGTGTTATAATCTGAATTAGAGGGATCAACATTCAAATTTTGAAGCTAAATTTTATGGAGTGTTTTTGGGATACTCTAGTGTGTCCAAGGCCTTCAAGGTGTTCAATCTTTTAAAGAAAACTATTGAGGAGACTACTCGTTTCATGTTCATTGAAGACTCATTCATTCATGATAGGATAGATCATCCTTCTTCCATTTTAAGTGAACTTACTTCAAGCTAAACAGACCCTGACCCTAAGTTATTATCAAATGCCGTTGAGCCTTTTATTCCTAACATTGATTCAATTATCAATTCTCAGTCTGACACCAAAGATCAGACTGTCATCTCTAAAGAAGCTGAGCCATCCAACTCTTCAAATTAAGGAGATTATGTCCTAAATAATGTGAATGACAATGCAAATCATTGAATCCTTCGAGATCATCCTGAATCTCAAATAATTGGTGATTTTACTTCTGGGGTTCTCACTTGTAGCAGAGTCACCAGTAACTTCTACATGTTTGTGAACTGTGACATCCCCAAATTCACGATCATTTTAAAAATTTTATTTATGCTTATTTGAAAATCAGAGTATTTATTTTAAAGAATAATATTGCGGAATTTGTTCCAAGAAAACATGATAAATATATTATCAAAGCATTTCTGAATAAATGTATTTTGTTTATATTAAAGGTTTGGGATGTCATCGTCAATACAGAAACATAAGTATAAATAGAGCTTACATTCATTTACACTAGTGATCTACATCTCCTTTAATCTCTCAGTGTAATGTAGCTTTTGTAGCGACATTTATGATACAAATAAACTAAGTGGGTCAAGTTAGGAAACCTAGTGAATACATAGGATTTTCAACCCACAATAATAAAGTTATTATGTTTCATCCTTAAACAATTAACCCAATTACCCATTCCCATTATCTTCTTTATTCTGTAAGTATCTTCCCTAAGAATCATCTATTCCTCAATATTTATTCCTAAATTGTCCTAAGTAATAAGCATGAAGTCAATCGCTGCCAGGGTTTATATAACCGGAACTAACTCCATAGTTACCGATGTTATTTGTTAGTCACTAAGTCCATAGTTGTTAGGGTTTATCTCTTTTCAAGACAATATTATTTTAGGGAGTCCACCCACAATAATTGTCAATGGGTTTTTAGAGTACATCTGATGAACATATTGTTCACAACACCTACATATTGTGTGCATGCTAGTGTTCCACTGGACTATCTAGAATAGTTTGTGGTTGTCATATATACTCTGCTAGATGACTGGGCCATCGCATGGGTCAAGGATTCGCATCATCTTTCACCTCTCATCGTCTATATCATCTTTTCATCCGTCATCATTCATCTCATCTTTCATCTCTTATCTCATCTCATCTTTAATTTACCCATCTTTTCCCATCATAATTATAGGTGTAAAATACATATACAGTTTAAATCGAATAAAAAAATGTATATTTTGTTCATCCAACATAGATATCAAGAACACATACAATTTGCACACATAGCCCGCAATTTATATTAAATACTTCATATCTATGTTTAAGATGAAAGTAACTATGCACTCACTTATTAAAGTGATGATACTAGGCTAGAATTTGGCTCAACTCGGTGAGCTCTGGGCCTCCAACTCGTTGTGTTGGTGTGCCACATGTCACATTTGGTGGCAAGGCGTGCGGAGGAAGCAATGGTCAGGATTGTGCCATGTGTTACTCGCAGATTACTCCAAAAACTAATTATCTTCTAAAATCCGTAACTTTCGCATAAGAACCCCGTTTTGGACATTATTAATATCCACGCGTAGGTATTGACAAGATCTACAACTCTCCTTTTGACTCCATTAGCTAATTGTAGACCAAATTTAAAGTTAACAGTATGAGAAGATTACACTATTTAACGACCGTGTAAAATTCATAACTTTTACATACAGACTCCGTTTTCGAATGTATTTTTATTTTGATCGTTGAACTCCTATTAATGATATCTTCAATTATCATTTAGGTTGTGTCGGTAAAAAAATGATCGATCTAAAATTCGATTTATGGGCTATGCAATGCTAGGCTAAATCTTAGAAACATCATAACTTCCTCATACGAAGTCAGATTTGGACGTTCTCTATATACATGATTTCGGTTTAACATCTAATACGACTTTCATTTAGATCGCTAAGGATAAAAAGTTGTTTATCAAAAATTCACTTTTTACGTTATGCGATGCCGTGCCGGTTTAGCCGTAAACTTCGACATGTCATAACTTCTTCATTATAACTCAGATTTCAGCGTTCTTTATATGTATGGAACCCTTGTGACATATAATATAACTTAGTTGAGATTATTTATTCTAAATAATATTTTATCAAAAAGTTACTTTTGATGCTTATTGTCTTTGAATTGACTAGCTCGAATTTACGGGCGTTACAATGAACTTTGTCTCAATGATCAAACCAAAAATGTTGTTGATGCTCTCAAAGAAAATGATAGGATAAAGGCTATGCAATATTAGTTGGATGATTTTGAACATCATCGTGTATGGCTCTAGTTCCTAGGCCTCAAGGAAAAGCCATTATCGGTACTCGTTGGGTTTTCCGAAACAAGATGGATGAAGATGGGATTGTTAATAGAAATAAGGCAAGACTTGTATATTAAGGGTTTTGTCAGCTGGAAAGTTTATAATGTAACACACATAAAAATCATGCCAATTTAACAAAAAATTTAAATCATTCAAAAACCGATAATTATTACAAATTTGTTTTCAAAATAGTTTCATGTCAGAGTATCCCATAATCAAATCATAAAAACATAAGGAGGTGCACGATCACGCCTTCGCCTTCCCGCGATCATCAGAAATACCTGAAACAAAATCAACAACTGTAAGCCCGAAGCTTAGTGAGTTCCCCTAAAATACCAATGTCATACAAATATAACCATATCATAGGAAACAACATGCATAATGAGCCATCAACCTGACTGGATCGCCTCGAAGGGCCATCCATCTATCTGGACTGCTCTTCGACCCACCGGCACGTCTGGACCGCCTCTCAGGGCCTTCAGCGTATCCGGACCGCTTGTCAGGCCTTCGGCCTGACTAGTATGCACTAACTGGGTCTAAAATCTATCCGGTCCGCCTTGGGTATGTTGGCACAAGCATAAAGCATGACCGCCTCAACCCAACCCCCTATAAAACAATCATGTGCACATAAATGTCATACGCTAGCTAGCATGTACAGATAGTCATATAGATCTAACATATCACTAACATAGCATCATCCTATAACCAGGATACCGATCTAACAGATCACTAACATAGCATTATCCTATATACCAGGATACCGATCTAACCAGTCACTAACATAGCATTCTTCGATATACCAGGATACCGACCTAACAGGTCACTAAGCATATCATCATGCAATAAACCCGGATAAAAATCCGAAAAGGGTCGACATTGGTGCCTTTAACCCTATTAGTATAGTGAGGACAACTCATCTCACAAGTAGCTCGAGATGATGATGTCAATCTTCCAGAATACAACTCCAAACTTTAACAGCTACATCCACCAATGATCCACTTCCATAAATTTCCAAACGACTAAAATACCCCCAGAAGTCAAAATGGTCAACACTTGGTCAAAGTCATAGTCAAAGCCAACGGTTAAGGTCAACAATCCATGTTGACCTAACTCGTCGAGTGTAACTCATTGACTCGTCGAGTTCCTTCAAAACTTAAGAAGTCGTGAAAACCCTAGTCGACTCACCGAGTTTCCAGACAACTTGTCGAGTCCATGTAGTGTCCAGAATGTCGGGAAAACCCTAACCAACTCGTCGAGCTAACCATGCAAATTCATCGAGTCCCTTCAGCCCTTTTCTTATTCCGACGCTTTTAAGCAAGACCAAGGCTCCAAATTGTAGATCTAGCCTCCTAGGACATGGTTACCACGTAAAGTTGCAAATTTTATGTGCATGTAAGGTGTTAAATACCAAAAACAAGCTAAGGAAGAGGTTTAAGCCAAAGAGAAGGGCCAAAGCTTGATAGTTTTAATAAGTTTATGACTATAAGGACTTACAGGAGTCCATATCTTAAGTTACAACTTTAGATCATGCTCAATACCTGAATTGACCCACAAATATGCTAAAAATGGCCTTAAACCCATAAATAAGGAGATGTAGCACTAGAATGATCAAGGTAACAACTTGTTACCTTCAAATGGAAGCTAAAGCGATGTAGATACTGGATCTACAAGCTCCTTCCTATTTCAAGCTTCTCCACCTTCAAGCTTATTCAACAAATGCACAAAAAACACGCTTTTAGCCTCACAAACACTCAAAAATGATGTTAGATCGCTTAGAGTTTTCTTCTGGATGTGAAAGGGTGGTAAGGAGGCTGGGAGGAAGGACTAAAGTCCTTCAAATAGGGTGCAAATGTAACGCCCGTAGATCCGGGCTAGTCAATTTAGAAACGATAGGCGTCAAAAATGAATTTTTGATGAAAGATTATTTAGAAAGAATAATCTTAAGTAAGTTATAGTATAGGTTACAAGGTCGAAATCCGAGTTATAACGAAGAAGTTATGACCTGTCGAAGTTACGCGATAGAACCGGCACGACACAACGCGACGTAAATAGTGAATTTACGTTAGAGCGATATTTAGCCTTAGCGATCTAAACGAAAGTCGTAGAGTTCATTAAACCGTGAGCGTGCATAAAAAGAACGTCCAAATCTAACTTCGTATGAGGAAGTTTTGATTTTTCTAAGTTTCAGCTTAGCAGTATGCAGCCCGAATACTCGATTTGAGATCGAGTGGTTTTTAGCCGAAACAATCTAAATGAGAATCGAAGATCTCATCACTTGTAGTGAAACGATAAAAAGATAGGCGAAAACGGACGTCGGATGAAGAAGTTATGAATTTATAACGGAGTTTTCCTGTCCCGGCCTACTAAAATAAAATAATAAAAATAAATTCAAAATTAGCCGACGGAGTCTAAACGAAAGTTGTAGAGCCTAGTCTCACCTACGCGTGGATATAAAGAACGTCAAAAACGGAGTTCGTATGAGGAAGATATGAATTTTTGAAATTTATTAAATATTTTCAATATTTAATTTAAATATAAAATAACCGATATTATCCAAAGGGGGGAGTCAGCGAGCTGATCCACATTACGCCCAGCGTAACATAGAATTACGCCCAACGTAATTCGTTGTTCCAGCCTGCTATAAAAGGAAGTCGAGTGCAGCCGAGTTCTTTGCTCATTTCTTCCCTTTCTTTCGCGTTTTTGCATCGTTTTTCATGCAAGAAATATCCCGAAACCCCGATATCATTCCCGAGCCCCGAAGCAAGTCCCGAAGCCTCGAAGATCCCGAGAAGTGCGATTCCCGAGCCGAAGCTCTGCCCGCGAGAAGCCAATTTTAGTGAAGATCTTCCAGATCTACCGAATAATACTACTTCTACAAGTCGTAGTGCTGTCCGATCATCTTCTAAATCAAGTGAGTGTGTGGTCAATTTCTTCTAACACATAAATATTAAGTATTTGCTATGAAATACGTGCTATGTGTATAATATAAAGTTGTTTATATGTGTGGGTGTATAGTCCCTTTCATAAACACGAGTATAATACAAGTATTGTTTGAATGTATTAAGTATATGTTTGGGTGAGTGTGTGGTTACTTTCTTCTAACACATAAATATGAAGTATTTGTTATAAAATACGTGCTATGTTTATATATATATATATATATATATATATATATATATATATATATTGTTGTTTATTTGAGATGAGTGTGGAATGGATGTTTTATATAGTTTTTAAATGAGTTAAATTGTATATGTATTTTATATCTATAAATATGTTGGGTAGAACATGGGTAGATGATATAGTTGGTATGTGATAAAATGATGAGGTGTGAAAGATGATTAAGAATGATATTGGCAGATGCACCAATTAGAGAATGTCATAATACCAGCAGATGTGCTTAAGAATAATATCGGTAGATGCACCAAGTAGTGAATGTCGTAACCTGGCAGATGCGCTTATAGGATAATGTCGGCAGATGCGCCTAAAAGAGAATGTCATAAACCTGGCAGTCGCGCCCCATAGTGTATGACGTAATCCTGGCAGAGGCGTTAAAGGATGATGTTGGTAGATGCACCTTATGTAGCAATAGATTTTGTGTTAATTCCTTAGGTCAATCCTTAGGAATGAATGAATGACGGGTAGTTGAATTCTTAGGGTAAAATCCTAAGAAATAAAGAAGATAATAGGGATGGGTAATTGGGTTGATTGTTTGATGGTTGAATATAATAATTATATTATTGTGGGTCGAAAACCCTATATGCTCACCAGGCTCCTAAGCCTAACCCACTCAGTTTTCTTTGTATCACAGGTATCAATACGAAAATATATTTCACAGAGAGATTTAAAGGAGATATAAATCATTAGTGTAATTAAATGTAAGTTCTGTTTATGCTTATATGTCTGTATCGGAACATGACATCCCGAGGTTTTATTATTAAATGAAAATACATTCTCTTTGAGAAATGTTTTGATAAGTTATTATCATATCTTGTTTTGGGAACAAATTCTGCAACCGTTTTCTTTAAAAGATTACTCTGATTTTATAAAACAAAGCATAAACAAATCGGTCTTTTTTGGCCGTGAAAATGGGGATGTCACAGTTGGTATCAGAGCATTAGTTTAAGCGAACTAGGAATTTGTAGGAAATTTCTAGACTTAAACTTAGAATGCTAAGTAATGATTGCGGGGAGTGTGTCCAAAAAGTGTTAGGTAGTACACCTAAATTGACACAAGCACTAGTTTATTTTAGGAATGATGCCTAAAATGCTTTTATGTGCAAATTGTTTTGTGTGATAGCTAAATTGATGCTATTATTTATTCGGATCTATGGTCTGTTGCCGACCGGATCTGGAAACCTATGTGTATAGGATTCTAAGCGTATGACTACGATATTAGAACTAGCATGTAAACGTTTCGGAGTGATAAGGAGATTTATACGTCTATCGTAAATAAAGCTTTCTTATCTTATATTCTCTCTTGGTACACTGAACGTCTGCTTGGGTGTACAAAAGGTCACGGTGAAGACACGTAGGGAAATGAGTAAATGGAAGAAATAAAAAGGCTTATGATAGTGAATGACACCTATCGGAAGATATAGTAGGAGTGGTATCTTGCCTTTAGAAAGTCTTATAAAATAATAGTATGTTTAAAGGAGTATGGTACTTCTAAAGTACACCTTCGATTGGCAGGATGATGGAACGATTGGTGAAATTCTTGAAGTTGTCTCATCATCTGGTATTTCCATCACCAGTCGAGTTGAAGTAGAGTTGATGAGTGAAGATTGAGCAATGAAGAAGTCCAAGTAGAGTCTAGGGAAATTGTTTATGATTACTTGGACACATTCGTATGTGTTAAATTGTTTTGTGATTTTCTTGTATGGTGACTTGGTCGACTACGGGACAATACTTGGGACGAGTATGAGTAGGTGTGAAAGGTAGTAGATGCATATACTACCGGAATCACGGGGCTCGCACTTGGATCAGGGAAAGTCACAAGGTTACCAAGAAGCTAGTGATTGATTCCGTTTTATTCTGGTATGTCATTACCATTGTTTCGGTAATGACTAGTAAGATAGTTGTTGTTAGCGGTCATATCCAATTGGAGTCCGACTACAGTGAGTATGTTACGTGGTTCGGAGAACCAAGTTCGAAGTAACATCTGACGTAAGTCAAAAGATTCAAGTCAATGCGATCATTGGTATCGCACTTTTTGTTCATAAAGTTTGTAGCTAGAAATACTACATGCTAAAATGTGATTATATCACATTAGAATATGAAGGAAGGTATATTCCATTCTGGAATTTAACTTTAAAAAGACTGAGTCTAAGCGTCGCATCGTGCGATGAGAGGTCAGTAGAGCACGACCCATCAATTTGTTACAATAAATAAAGGAAAGTATTTATCCTAAGAAGAAGAAAGAGTCCACAATAAGGACTTATTTGGTAACTCGAAGGTTACGATTGAAAAGCACGACATGGTACGATAAGCAGATGCAAGATTGGGCATCTTCTGCGGTCAAGAAAGCCATAGAGTTAAATACTCTTTCGAGGAAACATAGAAGTTACGGTTATTACCTAGGATGAAGAAATAACGTGTGGAATCATTATGCAAGTCCTATTTCGTTGATGAGTCCGGGACGTAATCATCCTAAGGGGGAGATAACTGTAACGCGCGTAGATCCGGGCTAGTCAATTTAGAGACGATAGGCGTCAAAAATGAATTTTTCATGAAAGTTTATTTAGAATAAATAATCTTAACTAAGTTATGGTATATGTTACAAGGTTTCCGTGCATATAAAGAACGCCGAAATCTGAGTTATAACGAAGAAGTTATGACCTGTCGAAGTTTCGCGACAGAACCGGCACGACACAGCGCGACGTAAATAGTGAATTTACGTTAGAGTGATATTTAGCCTTAGAGATCTAAACGAAAGTCGTAGAGTTCGTTAAACCGTGAGCATGCAGAAAAAGAACGTCCAAATCTGACTTCGTATGAGAAAGTTATGATTTTTCTAAGTTTCAGCTTAGCAGTATGCAGCCTGAATACTCTATTTGAGATCGAGCGGTTTTTAGCCGAAACAATCTAAACGAGAATCGAATATCTCGTTAGTTGTACTGAAACGATAAAAAGATAGGCGAAAACGGACGTCGGATGAAGAAGTTATGAATTTATAACGGAGTTTTCCTGTCTCGGTCTACTGAAATAAAATAATAAAAATAAATTCAAAATTAGCCAACGGAGTCTAAACGAAAGTTGTAGAGACTAGTCTCACCTACGCGTGGATATAAAGAACGTCAAAAACGGAGTTCGTATGAGGAAGATATGAATTTTTGAAATTTATTAAATATTTTCAATATTTAATTTAAATATAAAATAACCGATATTATCCAAAGGGGGGAGTCAGCGAGCTGATCCACATTACGCCCAGCGTAACATAGAATCACGCCCAAAGTAATTCGTTGTTCCAGCCCCCTATAAAAGGAAGTCGAGTGCAGCCGAGTTCTTTGCTCATTTCTTCCCTTTCTTTCGCGTTTTTGCATCGTTTTTCGTGCAAGAAATATCCCGAAGCCCCGATATCATTCCCGAGCCCCGAAGCAAGTCCCGAAGCCCCGAAGATCCCGAGAAGTGCGATTTCCGAGCCGAAGCTCTGCCCGCGAGAAGCCAATTTTTGTGAAGATCTTCCAGATCTACCGAAGTATACTACTTCTACAAGGCGTAGTGCTGTCCGATCATCTTCTAAATCAAGTGAGTGTGTGGTCACTTTCTTCTAATACATAAATATTAAGTATTTGCTATGAAATACGTGCTATGTGTATAATATAAAGTTGTTTATATGTGTGAGTGTATAGTCCCTTTCATAAACACGGGTATAATACAAGTATTGTTTGAATGTATTAAGTATATGTTTGGGTGAGTGTGTGGTTACTTTTTTCTAACACATAAATATGAGGTATTTGTTATAAAATACGTGCTATGTGTTTATATATATATATATATATATATATATATATATATATATATATTGTTGTTTATTTGAGATGAGTGTGGAATCGATGTTTTATATAGTTTTTAAATGAGTTAAACTGTGTATGTATTTTATATCTACAAATATGTTGGGTAGAACATGTGTAGATGAGATAGTTGGTATGTGATAAAATGATGAGGTATGAAAGATGATTAAGAATGATATTGGCAGATGCACCAATTAGAGAATGTCATAATACCAGTAGATGTGCTTAAGAATAATATCGGTAGATGCACCAAGTAGTGAATGTCGTAATCCTGGCAGATGCACTTATAGGATAATCCTGGCAGATGCGCTTATAGGATAACGTCGGCAGATGCGCCTAAAAGAGAATGTCATAAACCTGACAGTCGCGCCTCATAGTGTATGACGTAATCCTGGCAGAGGCGCTTAAAGGATGATGTTGGTAGATGCGCCTTATGTAGCAATAAATTTTGTGCTAATTCCTTAGGTCAATCCTTAGGAATGAATGAATGACGGGTAGTTGAATTCTTAGGGTAAAATCCTAAGAAATAAAGAAGATAATAGGGATGGGTAATTAGGTTGATTGTTTGATGGTTGAATATAATAATTATATTATTGTGGGTCGAAAACCCTATATGCTCACCAGGCTCCCAAGCCTGACCCACTCAGTTTTCTTTGTATCACATGTATCGATACCAAGATATATTTCACAGAGAGATTTAAAGGAGATATAAATCATTAGTGTAATTAAATGTAAGTTCTGTTTATGCTTATATGTCTGTATCGGAACATGACATCCCGAGGTTTTATTGTTAAATGAAAATACATTCTCTTTGAGAAATGTTTTGATAAGTTATTATCATATCTTGTTTTGGGAACAAATTCCGCAACCGTTTTCTTTAAAAGATTACTCTGATTTTATAAAATAAAGCATGAACAAATTGGTATTTTCTGGCCGTGAAAATGGGGATGTCACAGCAAACCTTAAAAATTAAGGTTTCATATTCCAGCGCCAACTCATCGAGTTGGGTCCTCCAACTCGTCGAGTAGATCCCTTAAGTCACGCGACCATATCCGTTTCTACACGATGAGTTGAGGCATCTAACTCGTTGAGTAGGCTTTTAAATATGAATATAAAGATGTAAAATTTATACATGGGAGTCAGGTTGTTACAATTCTCCCCCACTTGGACTAGACTTCATCCTCAAAGTCTGATGCGGTGAAAAATTCAGGATAATGCTCCCGCATCTCTGCCTCCGATCCTAAGTCCACTCGGATCCCCTCTGATGCTCCCATTGCACCTTTACTAAAGGTACTTCCTTGTTCCGTAGAACCTTCACTTTCCTCTCTAGAATGGCCACTGGCCTCTCCACGTAATTCAAGCGCTCGTCGACCTGTATATCATCTAATGACACCACTGCCTCCTCATCTAATATGCACTTCCACAACTATGAAACATGGAAAATGTTGTGGATCTGACTAAGCTCCTCTGGGAGATCCAGTCTATATGCCACTTTGCCAACCCTGGCAACGATCCTGAATGGCCCGATGTATCAAGGACCCAACTTCCCCCTCTTCCTGAAGCGAATCATACACTTCTAGGGTGAGACCTTCAAGAGTACCATGTCACCGACCTGAAATTCCAACTCAGATCGACGCTAGTCGGCGTAACTTTTCTGCCGACTCTGTGTGGTCTGCAACCGCCGTCTGATCTGCTGAATCATGTCGGTAGTCTTCAGGGCTACCTCGGTCCGACCCATCACCCTATGACCAACTTTGCCCTAACTGACTAGGGTGCGACATCTCCGTCCATACAACAGCTCATAAAGGTGGAGCACCAATGTTGGAGTGATAGTTGTTGTTGTAGGAAAACTCTGCAAGGGGTAGGTAGGAGTCGCAACTCCCACCAAAGTCAATGACGCACGCCCTCAACATATCCTCGAGGGTCTGAATGGTCTGCTCGCTCTAGCCGTCTATCTGCGGATGTTATGCGATATTGAAATGCAGTCACGTGCCCAATTCCTCATGGAACTTCTGCCAGAAACGGGAGGTAAACCAAACATCATGGTCTGAAACGATAGAGACCAGAACCCCATGGCGAGTGATAATCTCGTGTATATACACATAGGCCAGCTTCTCGGCCGATGAGCTCTCCTGAATGGGCAAAAAATGGGCACTCTTGGTCGATCGATCCACGATGACCCATATAGCGTTGAAACCCTTTGCCGTTCTTGGCAATTTGGTGATGAAGTCTATCGTGATCTGCTCCTATTTCCACATGGGAAACCCCATAGAGATAATGTCTCCAAATATTGAGAGCGAAAATCACCGCTCCCAACTCCAAATCGTCTGTGGGGTATCTCGTCTCATGCGGCTTCAACTGCCGCGACGCGTAAGCTATCACTCATCCTCTGTTCATGAGGACCACTCCCAGCCCCGTGATGGATGCATCATAGAACACTAAAAAAATCCTCAACTCCCTCCGGGAGAGTCAAGACTGGAGCCTCGTGAAGTCGCTGTTTGAGGGTCTCAAATGCCCTTTGTTGCTCAGGGCCCCACCGGAAATCCACCCCCTTCCTCGTCAGATGAGTGAGGGGTATTGCAATCTTGGATAAATCCTGTATGAATCTCCAGTAGTACCCAGCCAATCCCAAGAAGCTCCTGATATCCGAGGGAGATTTCGGAACCTCCCACTTCATATCCGATTCGATCTTGGCTGGATCGACCAAAATCCCCTCCTAGTTAACGAGATTTCCAAGGAACTGAACCTCTCGTAACAAAAAATTGCACTTCGAGAACTTGGCATAAAGCAGTTCTCGCCTCATGACTCCTAATAGCTCCCGAAGATGCTCCTCATGTTGTTCTATGGTCTTGGAGTACACAAGATATCATCTATGAACACGATGACCGAGCGATCGAGCATCGGTCTGCAGACCCGATTCATCAGGTCCATAAACACTGTTGGCATGTTGGTGAACCCAAACGACATCACCACGGACTCATAATGTCCATAACGAGTCTGGAATGCGGTCTTCTTCATGTCGTCCTCCTTAACCCTGACATGATGGTACCCGGATCTCAGGTCTATCCTGGAGAACCAATATGCTCCCTGCAATTGATCGAAAAGATTATCTATCCTCTGGAATGGATAGCGGTTCTTCACCGTCAACTTGTTCAACTCCCGGAAGTCAATGAACATCTGGTGTGAACCATCCCTTTTCCTGACGAAGAGGATCGACGCTCACCATGGAGAACTGCTCGGATGAATGAACTGCTTGCCCAATAATTCCTGCAGTTGTGATTAAAACTCCTGCATCTTTGGTGGTGCCAACAGGTACGACTCCTTGGCGATAGGGGCTGCACCTGACACAAGGTTGATCGTGTACTTGACCTGTCTCTCTGGAGGCACTCCAGGTAGCTCCTCCGGAAACATGTCAGCGAACTCCCTAACTATTGGAACCTCTAAAACCGAGGTCTGTTCCCCGACCCGCGTATCCATCACATACGCTAGATAACCCACACATCCATGTTGAATATACTGCCGAGCGTTGGAAGCTGAGAAAAACCTTGAACCTACTCTGGTGCCCTCGCCGTAGATAATCAGTTCTCTCGGATTTGGGGTTCGAAATACCACTCGCTCACCCTCGTAGTCGATCATGGCACCGAAGTAACTAAGCCAATCCATACCCACAATCACACATACTTCCCCCATGGGAATCAGAATCAAGTCTATCGGGAAAGATGTTGGATTAGGTGTCTAAGCCCATAACTATAATTGGTATGTACTTGACCCGATAGTAGCATGATCCATTTGGGTTTCCTTCACCGGAGCAATTTGATATGATGGATATTTGAGAAAGAGTTTATTTGTGATTTATTAATATATTATAAGTATAATATATTAATTGAGAAATCATATTATTTAATTGGTATTGATCAATAATTAATTTGGTGATCAAAAGAGACTAATTAAATTAACGGGGACTGATTCTGTAAATTAGTGATACATATAGTTTGGGCTAATGATCCATGATTGATTAGTAATGGACTAAGCTTGTATGAGATTTCCTGAAGTGTTAGTCCAAATGAGTTATTGGATTAAAAGATTAAGTGAATGAATTAGGGTTTACAAGTGACCCTTGGAATTCTACACTATAAATGTAACCCCTAAGCCCTAAAATTGGATACATGTGTATTCTAAGAAGAAGCTAGCCGATTTTTGGTGCCTCCAAGATCTCTCTCATTGTCCTCCCTTGTTCTTTGTGTTTGTGACACATTTGAGGCATCACATTTGAGGTGCTAAGTTCTTGTAAGGCCAACTTCTACAAGCTACAACAAAGAGGTAATCATATTACTTGTTTTTAGGTTTCAATTATCAAAGTTGTATGCTAGTTAGGCTTCATGCTTTGAAAAATGAAATTCCATGTATAACTAGAGAAAACTTAGATCCAAAGCATCTAGGGTTGTATGTGCACCATAGGAATGTTATAGTGCTCAAAACCCATCAGTGGTATCAGAGCTTATGATGTTTTATGTTATATTGATGCATTGGTAATTGTTCAAAGCAAGGAAATCATTTTTTTTGGGAATTTACCTGATGAACACGACGTGGTCATAGTTACCACGGCGTGGTGACTTTTCAGTGGGCATATTTTCAGGTTTTTGGTCAAGTTTTGGATTAGAATCATTACCACAAACTGTTTTGACTAATAAAAAAAATCGTTTTTTATGATAAGGTAATGCTTATCTTCATCCAAATTAAAAGATAATTGTCAAAATTTTAAGATAATTTCTAGTTGATATGATAAGCTAATTATTTTTATTATTTGATTTGAAATTATCTTGCTATATGAGTTAAATTAGGCCGTATTGGTAAATGATAAATTATATGATTATTTTATTAGTTTAAAATTTGATCTAAATGGCTTTGAAGAGTTACAAAACTTTCCATCAATTTTTGGAATTCAAAAGGTCTTGAAGAGTTACAAAACTTGCCATCAAGTTTTGGAATTTGAAAACTTGCCATCAAGTTTCTATAAATGCTTTTTATAATGGTATTTTTCATTTTGAAGCATTGCCTTGTAATGGTATATAAGAAATTATGATGGTTGTAGACAACTTAGGAAATAATGTATTGCATATTGATTCGTCCAATGATTTGGAAAAAGCATGATTGTGGCATTGTCGTTTTGGACATGTCAACAAGAAGTGCATAGACCAACTTCAAAAGAAAGGAGTGTTGGAATCATTTGACTTAAAGTCGGATGACACATGCGAATCTTGTTTACTTGGAAAGATGACTAAGTCACCTTTCACTGGTACTTGTGAAAGAGGTGAGGGTTTGTTGGATCTCATACACACCGTTTTATGTGGGTCCTTCAGATCGGCCATAAGGGATGCTAACCGCTTCTATGTGACTTTTACCGATGATTATAACAGATATGGATATGTATACTTAATCAAGCATAAGTCAGAAACCTTTGAAAAGTTCAAGGAGTTTAAACAAGAAGTGGAGAATCAGCTGGGGAGGAAGATAAAGATGCTCCGATGCGATCGAGGTGGTGAATATCTTACTATTGAGTTCCATGACTATCTTAAGGAATGTGGAATCGTTTCACAATTGATGCCACCTAGGACACCACAGCTTAAGGATGTGGCTGAGAGGCATAATCGAACCTTGTTGGACATGGTTTGTTCCACGATGAGTCGAGCTTCGTTACCTATCTCATTCTGGGGGTATGCCTTAGAGACTGCCACTGATATCCTTAATCTAGTCCCAACTAAGAAGGTTGCCAAAACACCTCACGAAATGTGGACATGGAAGGTTCCCTCGTTGGCACATATCAAGGTTTGGGGTTGTGAGGCTCTTGTAAGACGAGAGAGTCACAGCAAGCTCGAACCTCGTAGTGAGCGTTGTATTTTCATCGGCTACCCACAGAAATCCTTTGGATATCTCTTCTATAGAACGAGTGACAATGTTGTCTTCGTTGTGAGGAGAAGGGTTTTCCACGAACGAGAACTCATATGCGAAGAGGATAATGGGAGACAAATTAACCTTGAAGAGCTTCAAGAGTTAAGTGATGAAGGAACCTCAAACACTAGCACTCAACCTGAGGAGGAAACTCCTGTTGAACCATTTGACGAGTCATTACCTCTTCGACGTTCCTCTCGAGTTAGGATGCCACTAGAGTTTTATGGTTTTCTTATTACTACGGAAGGTGATACGTTTATAAGTGATAGTACACTGGTAAATTTGGATGATCCATCTAACTACAAGGAAGCCATGGGGGGCCCTGAGTCCGCTAATTGGAAAGAGGCGCTGGACAACACGATTCAGTCCATATATGATAATAAAGTTTGGAACTTGGTTGACAATGTACTAGGTCGCAAGACAGTCGGGTGCAAGTGGATCTTCAAGAAGAAGACCGACATGGATGGGAAAGTACACACAAATAAGGCGCAATTGGTTGTGAAGGGCTTTACTCAAACTCCCGGAGTTGACTATGATGAGACCTTCTCACCAGTAGAGAAGATCAAACCTATAAGGGTTATGCTAGCCATAGCTGCGTTTCATGATTATGAAATATGGCAGATGGATGTCAAAACTGCTTTCCTTAATGGAAAGTTGGTTGAAGATGTTTACATGAGTCAGCCAGATGGTCTCTTCAATGCAAAGTACCCTATATAGAGTGTACAAGCTTGAGAAATCCATTTATGGATTGAAACAAACATCTCATAGATGGAATCTTTGTTTCAACGCGAAAGTCAAAGAGTTTGGATTTTCGAGAAGCGAGGATGAGTCCTGTGTGTATGTCAAGGCTAGTGGGAGTATAGTTAGCTTTCTGGTAATGTATGTAGATGTCATACTAGTCATAGGAAATGACGTCCCAACCTTGAAGGAGGTTAAGTCCTTCCTGGGGAAGTGTTCCGCTATGAAGGACCTCAGGGAAGCTGCTTAAATTATGGGTATTAGGATATTGAGAAATAGGAGTAAAAGACTAATAAGACTTAGTCAACGTACCTACTTGGAAAAGGTGTTGAAATGTTTCAGCATGGAGAATTCCAAGAAAGGAGAATTTCATATCCAGAGCTATACCAAACTGAGTAAGACTCAGAGCCCGAGTACCGATTCCGAAATAGCATAAATGAGTCGAATACCATATGCTTCTGCAGTTAGCCCGATCATGTATGCTATGACATTTACTCGCCCTGATGTGGCCTTTGCTTTGAGCATGGTCAACAGATATCAAGGGAATCCTGGTAGAGCTCACTGGACTGCGGTAAAGAACATTCTTAAGTACCTTCAAAGGACAAAGGACTGGGTCCTTACCCTCGGTGGGAGTGATGACTTGAGAGTAACAGGGTATAGTGATGCCAATTTTAAGACCAACAAAGATAATTTCCGCTCTCAGTCGGGCTGTGTGTTTACCCTCAATGGAGGAGCAGTAACATGTAAAAGTTCCAAACATGAGACTGTAGTTGATTCAACGTGCGAATCAGAGTACATAGCAGCAAGCGAAGCATCGTAGGAGGCGATATGGCTAAAGAACTTCATCAGAAATCTTGGAGTTGTACTAGTTGTAAAGGAGCCTATGGAGATTTTCTATGACAACGAGGGTGCGGTTTCCTTAAACAAGGAACCAAGGGATCATGGCAGATCCAAGCACATCGACATAAATATCACTTCATAAGACATCGAGTAGAAGAATGACTCCTCGTAGTAAAAAGGGTATCGTCAGAGGAGAACCCAACAGATCCCCTTACGAAGGGACTGAGTAGGGTTAAGCACTTGCAGCATGCTAGGAGTATTGGGCTGAAGGACGATATTAGTTTAAGTGATTAGATAGTTGTTTAGAAACTTGTAATTGACATTTGATGATCGAATAAAAGGAGTTTTATTTATGAGTAAAGTTACTATATTGTGTCAATTGTTTACTATTGTTTCAATTTGCATGTTTTTACTTCCAGAATAATAAGATTATTCAAACCATCCACAGTCGATCATACTTTGGAAGTATGATATATAGTTAGACTGTCATGAATTGGCTTGTAGATTGTCTAAGGTGTTTAGACATATCAAAAGTTTGCTACAATATTCATGGGTGCTCCTGAAATAAAATTTGAGTATTGGATTAAACCCACGCTCACATGAATCACTTCATGGAATTTTATCACGAGTGATTGTGAAAAGATAATATCATATAATCTTCAAACCAAGATATATGAGTTGTTTATTACGAGTTGGTTGTGCATTGATAGTATGAAAACGCATCAGTAACTTGATGTTATAAAACGTGCTGTTGTGTATAATGTAACGAGTAATTAGTACAAACATATAAGTTGAAGTTTATCTGTTCCTTTTATCCTAAGAGGAATAACAATGATATCTTGGGCCCCTCGATGATTTTGTTTTGACTTATGTGTCGGGCCCAGGCAGGACTAAATTGATATGTTTAATTAAGTTCTATGTCAAACAAATCAGAATGGAAACAAACTGTTGGACAATAAGTATGACTATGTTCCATGTATTTTTCCACATAATATTTTGAAGAATAGAGGATTATACGATCCCTTATCTAAAGGACGCGTTAGAGTTCAATGGCGGCTTTCGAGAGCTAAGATTTTTAATCGGATTTTGAAGTTGCATTGGCAGCTATAGTTATTAGACTTATCCAAGTGGGAGACTGTTGGAGTAGGTGTCTATGCCCATAACTATAATTGGTATTTACTTGAACCGATAGTAGCATGGTCCATTTGGGTTGCCTTCACCGGAGCAATTTGATAGGATGAATATTTGAGAAAGAGGTTATTTTTGATTTATTAATATATTATAAGTATAATATATTAATTGAGAAATCATATTATTTAATTGGTGTTGATAAAGAATTAATTTGGTGATCAAAAGAGACTAATTAAATTAACGGGGACTGATTATGTAAATCAGTGATACATATAGTTTGGGCCAATGATCCATGATTGATTAGTAATGGACTATGCTTGTATGAGAGTTGATGAAGTGTTAGTCCAAATGAGTTATTGTATTAAAATCCTAAGTGAATGAATTAGGGTTTACAAGTGACCCTTGGAATTCTACAATATAAATGTAACCCTAAGCCCTAAAATAGGATACATGTGTATTCTAAGAAGAAGCTAGCCGATTTTTGGTACCTCCAAGATGTCTCTCATTGTCCTCCATTGTTCATGGTGTTTGTGACACATTTGATGTAACGCCCGAGTTTCGGGGCTAAACATTTTTAACAATGTAATAGTCTAGGTCAACTATTGTAACTCTTTTTGAAGTAATAAAGATGAAATATTTGAGTATTATGTGAATTATGTGTATTTATGTTCTTATTATTTAATTATAAATATATATATATATATATATATATATATATATATATATATATATATATAATAAAGAATAAAAATAAGCGTCAAAATTAAAGTATGAGATAAGTCTGATATCTTTACATAAAGTGGTAGTGGTCGAAACAAGGATTCCGGGGATATAAAGAACGCCAAAATCCGAGTTATAACGAAGAAGTTATGACCCGTCGAAGTTTCGTGACAGAACCGACACGGTATCGGAAAGCGTGAATAGTGAATTTACGATAGAGCAAGATTTAGCCTTAGAACTCTAAACGAAAGTCGTAGAATATGTTAAACTAAGAGCGTCGGTAAAAGGAACGCCCAAATCTGACTTCGTATGAAGAAGTTATGATTTTTCAAAGTTTCGAGTTAGCAGTGTACAACCCGAAATTCGAATATTAGATCGAGCGGTTTTTAGCCGACACGACCTGAACGAGAATCGAAGATCTCATTAAGAGTAGCTAAACGAGAAAAAATTGGGCGAAAACGGACATCGGATGAAGAAGTTATGAGAATTTAACGGATCAATCCTGTCCCGGCCTGTTAATAATATAAAATTTAAAATCGAGTCAAAATTAGCCAACCGAGTCTAAACGAAAGTTGTAGAGTACGTTCCCGCCTTCGCATGGATATAAAGAATGTCAAAAACGGAGCTCGTATGTGAAAGTTATGATTTTTAGAAGTTGAGAGTGCAATTTGCGAAGCTGATGATGACGTGGCATGATCCTAGCCCTCCCTTGCTCCCCATGGTCTCGCATCCGATGACCGACGAGTCACCCTCGCTATTACGCCCCACGTACGAACAAGTTACGCCCCACGTAACTTCGGTCTGATCCTTCCGAGATGAGTGCGAGACAGCTGGCTTCGGATGGCATCCATATCCGAGGAGTACGCCCAGCATACCCTCGGTACGCCCAACGTAAATCCGAGGCTTCGCACCTATAAATAGGCTGCGAGGGCTGCCGAAGAAAAACACACAAAATCCTTTCTCTCTCTAATTTCTTTCTCTCTCTAGCCCCTTGTGAGTCCCCTAAACCCTAGATAAACCCCCTAGCTCCCGAAGGAAGCCCCGAGGCTCCCGGAGTCCCGAGAAAAAGTGTCTTTCGGTTTCGAAACGCTGCTCGAAAAAAAGTTCCGGTTTTCTTTAAAATCCGTTGTAAGTGAGCTACGCTTACACAATTTTTAATATAGCTTTCAAATAATTATAGGAATGTTATTAGGCCCTTAAAATAATTATTTGGGCTATTATTATGAGTTATATTGAGTGTTATTAACACTTATATAATAATAATAGCAGACTAATTAATTTGTCGCGGTTATCGTTAGACTAAACCCTAGTGGTATTGGTACTAGGTTTTATCGAAGGAAAATTGTTTTGAGAGTATCGAAGCGCTGTCTGAGTGCTGAGTCACCACCTTTCAAGTGAGTGCATAGTTAATTTCAGCTTACACATATATATGAAGTATTTTATATAAATTACGTGCTATGTGTGCATATTACCTGAATACTTGCTATCTATGCTGGATGAACATTTTTATACATGTTTTCAATGATTTAAATTGTATATGTATTTTATATCTACGAAAAATGTTGGGGTAAAACATGGGTAGATGTAATAGTTGCTGTGTGATAAAATGAAATAATGAGAGGCCTCGTTATAGATGTTATTGATGATCTAGTCATCTAGCGGAGTATAGATGACGACCACGGACTATTCTAGACAGTCTAGTGGAACACTAACAGGCTCGCAACCTGTAGGTGTTTATTTGAACTGTGTGTTTATTTGAACCGTGTGCTCACCAGATGTACTCCATCCCCCACATGGTTGCCTTAAGGATATTTATTGCTGAGGAATCCCCTTAGCAGTAGTGTCCATCCCGATGATAGTCCTTAGACTAGGTCCCTTGTGTTAGATGTTTTAGGGACGTAAAGTGAGGATAACGGGAACGGCTAATTGGGTTTGTTTGGTTTGATAAAGTTAATAAACTTATTTATTGTGGGTTGAAAACCCTATGTGCTCACCAGGCTCCCAAGCCTGGCCCACTCAGTTTCTTGTATTACAGGTAGTGGCGCATGAGCATAGATGTGATGTCTTGGGATGAGAGATTAATGGAATTTAGGCCTGAAAATACGGAATAATGTAGTAAGGCCTGTATTGTATTGTTTATGCTTATGATCTGTATCGAACATGACATCCCGAGTCTTTTTAATGAAATACATTTCTACGGAAATGCTTTTGATAAATCTTTATCATATATTGTTTTGGGACAAATTCTGCAACACTTTTATTTAAAATATTACTCTGATTTTTAAACAAAGCATAAACAAAATCGGTCTTTTCTGGCCGTGAAAATGGGGATGACACATTTGAGGTATCACTTTTGAGGTGCTAAGTTCTTGTAAGGCCAACTTCTACAAGCTACAACAAAGAGCTAATCATCTTACTTGTTTTTATGTTTCAATTATCAAAGTTGTATGCTAGTTAGGCTTCATGCTTTGAAAAAATGAAATTGCATGTATAGCTAGAGAAAACTTAGATCCAAAGCATCTAGGGTTGTATGTGCACCATAGGAATGTTATAGTGCTCAAAACCCAACAAAAGATACCCTGCAGATCTCCAACACGCAACCCCGGTAGACTAAAGAAGCGGAAATACCGTGTTCGTTGGCGATAGAGACTCGCAATGGACGCTCTAGCTCTCCTACTGGAAAACCGAACTCCTTACTGAATGACTGAGAGACAAAAGACCGACACGCCCCCGGGAGTCAAATAATACCAAAACAGGTAAGGAGTTCACTAAGAAAGTACCTAATCATAGGTATAACATATAAGCATAAAACATATATAATCAATAAGATAAAGGGTAGTAACATACCAGCAACCACATCCGGTGGTGTCCTGGCCTCCTCAGCTGTAAGCTGGAAGGAGCGTCCCCGAGGCTTCGGAGGCTCTGCTTTACCCTGACCCCTGTCAATAATCCTCAATGTAGCCTGTGCCAGACTGGCAGTGAGCTGTGGACAGTTGGTCTTCATGTGACCACCCTGATGGCAGTGGTAGCAAATCCTCATATCCTGAACCAAGGATGGCTGGCGGAAAGTCCTCGCAAAGTGCCCCCCCTTGCCGCATTTGCGGCACACACACTACCAGATCTACACATTCCTTAGTGAACCTTCTCGCACTTGCCACAAGTGAGGCCATGCTGGCCTCCCGACCTAGAATCAACGGTCTTAGACCGCTTTGGCGCCGACTGTGACTGCACTGGTGCCTGCCTCTGCTCCCGTAACTGTAACTCGATCTCAAGCTCACACCGCCTAGCGGCCTCCTATAACTCCAACAATTTATCACAACGCTGGGTGGCAACAAACTGACGGATGCCAGTCTTGAGCATGCTCATATAACCTGTCATTTGATCCTACTCGAAAGCAAACTCCGGGAAAAACATTTCCCTCTCAGTGAAGATACGGGTGATCACCGTCACCGTCTTAGCATCCTATCTCAACTCCAAGAACTCCTGAGCTAATCGCTCCCGCTCGAATCGTGGAATATAGCGAGTGAGAAACATATCCCAGAACTACTCCTAAGTAACCGCAACTCTCTAATCATCTGTATACGACCCCATCATCAACCTGCACAAGTCCTTTGCCCCGGACCTTTGCAGGTTCAGGGCATATCTGACCTTCTGGTCAGTAGGACATGAACATGTGAAGAAACATCCCTCCACATCTGACAACCACCTCATGGCTACAATCAGGTCCTGAACCCCATCAAAATTCGGGGGCTTCGTGTTATCGAAGTCCCGGTACTGGAATTCCCAGCTAGTCCCACCACCAACGGTGGCTACCGCTGCGGAGGCTGCAACGGTAGCTGTCTCAGCAAGAGCTACATAACGCTCATTGAAGTACTCCACAATAGTGGTCTTGGTAGACCCAAACATCTCCGACAAATGTGCCCAAAACATAGTAGCAACCTCATCATGCAGGATCTCTCGAATCTTGGCGTCCAACTCATCCGATCAATAATCTCGGGCACTGCTGGTCCTTCCTGACCACCATCTCCTGATCCTGATCCGGATCTAGTCACAAATCGTCTAGTAACCCCATGCTGAAAATATACCAGGAAGATATCAGTCATTCCATATAATAATCCGGGAATCAACTCCCAACAAAACCCTAGGGGTTGTGACTTCCTTGCTACGCGTATGGGTCTTGTGCTTTAAGTAGTACGAGCCCATACTACCTTCCACACCTACCCATATTTATCTCAAGTATCATCACAACGCCCTAACACTATATGTAAGTATGGCATGCGCTCAATCCTCACTCCTATAAGAAGGCTAAATATATCATAACTGGCCGACTGATCCCACACAACCTATCCATGAAACTTCCACCAACTTTGCAACACTCGTGTATGCTAGCCATACATAACGCTGGACCCTATACATTTTCGAATACCTGATCCTACCCTAAGCCCTTCACCAAACCAAACATTCTTCGGCTATAAGATCTTAATTATGCACAGCTGTGATGCATACACTAAGCAACTACTGTAATGATGTCAATTTCATATAAGGAAGAACCCTAGGCTATCGAGCATCATATGACCAGGAAATTCTATCATGCAGTTCTTGAAGATCCCTAGCCTGGTATTAGCATGTTTTTCTAAAACATCACAAAATCAAACAATCCGTAAGGTATTTTGGGGTCTACTTACTGTATCCGACTGATCGTACACCTACATCCTCCTTTAGTATTTTGAAAACCATTTGAAAATCATTTTCAAAATATTGTCCTCAGTTTGAGATTGGATACAAACGAGTGTTTCCTCCAATTCACTCAAACCAAGACTATGATACCAAGTTGTAACACACATAAAAATCATGCCAATTTAGAACTCTTTAAATCATTCAAAAACCAATAACATTACAAATTTGTTTTTAAAATGGTTTCATGTCAGAGTATCCCAGAATCAAATCATAAAAACATAAGGAGGTGCACGATCACGCCTTCGCCTTCCCGCGATCACCAGAAGTACCTGAAACAAAATCACCAACTGTAAGCCCAGAGCTTACTGAGTTCCCCCGAAATACCAACACCAAAAAATATAACCTTATCACAGAAAACAACATCCATAATGAGCCATCAACTTGACTGGACCGCCTCGCAGGGCCATCAGTCTATCTGGACCACTCTCCGAGCCATTGACACGTTTGGACCGCCTCTCAGGGCCTTCAGCCTATCCGGACCGCTCGTCGGGCCTTCGACCTGACTAGTACGCCCTAAACGGGTCTACAGTCTAACTAGACTGCCTTGGGTATGTTGGCACAAGCACAAAGCATGACGGACTCAACCTAACCCCCAATCAAACAATCATGTGCACATAAATGTCATACGCTATCTAGCATGTACAGATAGTCATACAAATCTAACAGATAACTAACATAGCATTATCCTATAACCAGGATACCGATCTAACAGATCACTAACATAACATTATCCTATATACCAGGATACCGAGCTAACTGGTCACTAACATAGCATTATCCTATATACCAGGATACCGACCTAACAGGTCACTAAGCAAATCATCATGCAATAAACCCGAATACAAATCCGAAAAGGGCCGACATTAGTGTCTTCGACCCTGTTAGTATAGTGAGGACAACTCACCTCACAAGTAGCTCGGGATGATGATGTCAAAATTTCTAAATACAGCTCCAAACTCAAACACCTACATCCACCAATGATCCACTTCAATAAATTTCCAAATTACTAAAATACCCCCAAAAGTCAAACTGGTCAACCCTTGGTCAAAGTCAAAATCAACGGTCAGGGTCAACAGTCCATGTTGACCTAACTCGTCGAGTGTAACTCACTAACTCGTCGAGTTCCTTCAGAACTCAAGAAGTCGTGAAAACCCTAGTCGAATCGCCGAGTTTCCAGACAACTCGTAGAATCCATACACTGTCCAGAATGTCGGGAAAACCGTAACCAACTCGTCGAGTCATCTCATTGACTCGCTGAGTCCATGCAGAACTAAAAGCAAGCAACCTTCATCCGACTCGTCGAGATGACTATGCAACTCGTCGAGTCCCTTCAATACTTTTCTTATTCTGACACTTTTAAGCAAGACCAAGGCTCCAAATTGTAGATCTAGCCTCCTAGGGCATGATTACCACGTAAAGTTGAAAACTTTATGTGCATGCAAGGTCTTAAATGCAAAAACCAAGCTAAGGAAGAGGTTTAAGCAAAAGAGAAGGGCCAAAGCTTGATAAGTTCAATAACTTTATGACTATGAGGACTTAGAGGAGTCCAGATCTGAACTTACAACTTTAGATCATGCCTAATACCCAAAATGACCCAAAAATATGCGAAAAATGGTCTTAAACCCATGAATAAGGAAATCTATCGCTAGAATAATCAAGGTAACAACTTGTTACCTTCAAATGGAAGCCGAAATGATGTAGATGTTGGATCTACAAGCTTCTTCCCGTTCCAAGTTTCTCAACCTTCAAGCTTCTTCAACAAATTCACCAAAAACACTCTTTTAACCTAACAAACACTAAAAAATGGGGTTAGATCGCTTAGGTTTTTTTTTTCTGGGTGTGAAAGGGTGGTAAGGACGCATGGAGGAAGGACTTAAGGTCCTTTAAGTATGGTGCAAACCCTAATAATTAGGGTTTCATATTCTAGCTCCAACTCGTCGAGTTGGTCCCCTAAGTCCCGCGGCCATATCTGTTTCTACACGACGAGTTGGGGCATCCAACTCGTCGAGTAGCCCTTTAAATTTTCATATAAAGCTGTAAAATTTATACCTGGGAGTCAGGGTGTTAAATAGACTATGAAAAAACCTTCGCCCCTATTGCTCGACTTGAAGCGATTCGATTGTTCCTTGCCTTTGCTTCATTCAAGAACTTCAAAGTATATCAAATGGATGTAAAGACTAATTTCTTAACATGGACATCTTCGAGAAGAAGTCTTTCTAAAACAACCTCCATATTTTAAGAGTGAATAATTTCCTGATCATCTATATCGTAAAGATAAAGTTGTATATGGATTGAAGTAGACACTTAGGGCATGGTATGACATGTTGGCTAGTTATATTCTGTAGAGTAGATACAAACGAGGAAAAATTGAGACCAATTTATTCATTCAGCAATCAGGATCTCACATTATCCTTACTCAAGTGTATGTTGATGACATTATTTTTGGATCCACTGATGAGAAGATGAGTTCTGAGTTCGCTGAAGTTATGGCAAAGAAATTTAAAATGAGCATGATGGGTGAACTAACTTTCTTTTTAGGTTTGTAGGTAAAACAAATCACTGATGGAATCTTCTTCTGTCAAGCAAAATACATTCCACACATACTAAAGAGATTTGTTTTTTTGATAGCAAACCCGCAAAGACTCCAATGTCTTCATCAACATTTGTCTTCGCTGTTCTAGTTGGCATTGATGAAAAGGCAAACCTGTATCAAGGAATGATATGATCACTGCTCTATCTTACTTCCATTTGTCCTAACATTATGTTCACAACCATATTGTGTGCTCGATATCGAGCCTATCCTAAAGAATCCCATCTTTTTGCTATAAAAAATTCTTTCGTTACTTGAAACATACACCCAATCTTGGGTTATGGTATCCTCGTGACTTTGAGTTCATGCTTGTAGGATTCACTAACTATGATCATGGTGGATGTGGCATTGATCGAAAAAGAACTTTAGGAGGTGCTCAAATGCTAGGAAATCGACTAGTGAGCTAGTCCAGCAAGAAGCAGACATCAGTGGCTTGTTCTACCGCTGAAGCTGAATGCATAGTCACTGGAAGATGTTGTACTCAGATTCTTTGGATTTAGAATCATCTTCAAGATTTTGGCTTCAACATCATAAAGACTCCTATTTACTACGATAATACCAGTGTCATCCAAATGATTCAAAATCTTGTGCAACATTCCAAGACAAATTACATTGACATCTGTCATCACTTCATCAAGGACATAGTTCAAAAGGGAAAAATGGAGTTGTTCTACATTCCAACCACTGATCAATTGCCTGGCACTTTCACTAATGCATTAGACAAGAATAACCTGAATAAATTAATTTCTTATCTTGACATGCTTTTAATGACTTGACTTTTTCCGTTAGCTTCTTTTGAAAACTTTGCATTAATTTTCTTTCTTACACATAAAAACACTAAAACAAGTACATTATTTATCTTGATTTCACTAAACGAGTTTACATAACTTACTTAATTTTTGTATCTAATTTTTACAAGTGTTTTCCTCAGGTCTATCTATTTACTATCTACAATTAATCTGCACATCTTCTTACTAAAATTAGAAAGAGCTGGGGCCTCGAAGAATGTTATGAATGCTCTGATTGTAAAGGAGAAAATTGGAATCAAGTCTTCTTCTTGTTGACAATACCCTCTTTCTCCTCCACTCACTATTATGGATGCAAGAAGTCATCGTCAATACAACAAGTCTTGCTTCCATCTGCTTACTCATAATCTGGTAAAATCTCAAGTGCCCTCATGTTTGATCTTGTCAACTTGATGAATTCAAAGATTAGAGTACATTAATTTGTTGGTTACAAAGTCTTATTCTTGTTCTTCCATTGTTCTTGATAAATATGATGCTTGGAATCCATCTGCAATACCTCATTGATTAAAGACATTCTCTCTCTTTGTATATTGTGAATTGTGTTTTGTGTTAATGCATTTGACTATGCTTTTGTGTTCTTTTACAGAAAGTGTTGAAAGGTAGATATCTCGAAGAAGGGAAACTCATTCATGAGCCTTTAAATCAAAAGAATTTTTTTGGTATCGGTTTTTCTGATTCTTCTGAAAAAGGTTACATCCAGGTTTTCTGAAAAAGCTGTATATTCCCTCTTTTAACTATTCATCGGTTAACCATTTCTCATGTTATCCTTACCATTTTTGTCATGTACCACATTAAATGAATTGATGGCAAATTTTAAATTCTGGATTGCAACTTAACTTTATGATACAAAAGATAAACCACTTCTCGTTGATAATTTTTCATTCTTTGTGATTCATGCTGATTTCACCTCAATGTGATTGAAACATCCCATTCTCTCCTTAACTTCTTCTCATTAAAATTAACGATTCACTATGATATGCCACACACTGATAAAAGTTTAAAACTCTGTGAAGATGGTTAGTCTATGTATCGTAGGCCATCACACGCATTAATCACTTTTTCCCCTTAAATTCTTCTTAAAAGCTTTATGATTCAGCGTAATATACCATGTGCTGATGAGAGCTTGAAAATCTATGTTGATGGTTAGGCTATGTACCGTAGCCTTTTTACACACACAAATATATTCCCAACTTACATTATTCTTTAGAATTTATGACTTAGTGTATGAAACCAGACGCTGATGAGAATTCAAAAAATCCGTGATGATCGGTATATCATTGTCTGTGATGTACTACACGCACCCACCCATTCTTTCCCAACAATTATTCTATTAAAGAAGTTGATGGTTGATTTTATCTACCATACACTGATAAAACTTCGACAATCTTTGTTGATGGGTACATTCCGTACCGGAATGTATTATACGCATCACCCTGTTCTTACCCTTTATGCTTTTAATAAAAGAAGTTAATGATTCAACATATAAAACCATATGTTGATGAGAATTTGCAATACTATGTCAGTTAATGATAGAACAAACCCATATTATCAGGAGACATCTCAATCTCACTCGTTCGTCGACTGTAAATTTGATCCACTGATAATACAACTATCATACGATGACCGCTTCTGCTTATAATATAATGCTTCTAATGTCAAGGAGGGGGAGAGATCATATACTAATACATATTCATCTTATCAAGGGGAGATACTTTTAAGACGCCTAATCTTTTTCAGGGGGATATAATTTCAAAATGCAATAAAATTTCGTACTCTTAAGGGCAGTATTCATTATCTCCTCACTTCAGAAGTTACCAAGTTTTCTAATGATAATTTTGATGATTATTTTGAATATTAGTTTTGACGTCATCATATGGGGGAGATTGTAAGGTCACACCTTATGGTCTGATGAGTCAAACACACTACACGCTGACCACCAGTTCCAGCATCAGCACCATCGCTAACATCAGTTTAATCAGCATCAACATGAACCAAGTAATCTTAGTGATCATATGTATATTAGGTAGTTATATGTTGTATAATTAGAATAGATATCTGATCTTAGTGATTAGGATCAAATCTTTACATATATTAGTTACATCCCCAAAATAGTGGGATCTTCGTAATCGGATATATTGTACTATTAGGGTTAAACCCTAATAGAGCTTTGTGCCGTCTTTCTGATTTGTTCTCTTTATAAGAACCCTCTTTCCTAGTGAATGCATCTTTGTGATCATCTTGATCTTTGTTCCTTGTTTGTTCTTTAATGTTTATACTTGAGTGTATCCGATTGCTACAAACCTTCAGTTAGGGAGTTATATTCCTCAATATAAGGATTTATCACAAGGCCTTTTTATAACAACGTTTTCCTTTTATGGCCAATATGAATAAGAATAGGAAAAAGTGTGACAACCCTGGAAATATGTCACCAAACACCGTTAAAATTTAGCATCTCGGAATTATGTATTAGGACGACAATGTAATAATACGATATATGAAGAAATATATTTGATTTTGTCTTAACTCATATGATTTCATTAAACATTAGGCTTAGAAATAAGTGCGTAAAAAATAATGTCATCTTATGAGCAGGTTAACATTTTTCGAATGTACACGTCAGTGGGGTTCCAAAAATATAAACTTCATTAAAACCCGACTTACTATGGAATAGATGTGATTTTTATAGTAAATAAAAATCTACCACACATGAAAAATTATAACGTCGAAAACTACGAAGAGAACAGTTGACTATTAGCAAAAGTCACCAAAATGAGAATCATAGTACTTCTCAAAATATGAATTTTGAGACAAAGAATGTTTAAAATGGAACTCAAACGAGAAAGTTATGATTTTTATAAAATCGTAACGGTTATAAATTACGGGCTAAAAATAAAAGTGAAAATTAGCCGAAACAACGAAATGGGAAGTTGTAGTGTACGTCAAGACCTATACAGGGATAAAAGAATTGTTGGAAACGGAAATCATACGCGAAAGTTATCTAATTTAGAAAATTGAATTCTTGTCATCCACGCTCCATTGTGCGTCACGCACGACACACATTTATGATGTTTATATCCTTCAGGATATAGGTGACATGGAACAATGAATGGAGGACACGTGGCAACTCCCTGATGGAGCCACATGCACATCATGTGAGGCGCGACACACGTTGTGCGCTCCAAAACCTTGCTACAAATAGTAGGCTTCGGCAGTCCATTTGTGCACACCTCCATAAAACTATCGGTCACTCTCTCTCTCTCTCTCTCTCTCTCTCTTAATATGCCCTACCTCTCGAGCGATTCTCAAGTTTTGGCTTCCTGAATCTACCTTACATTAGTGGTTGACACTTAAAGGGTGAGTTCATGGCCCCACTTTTATAGTTTTCATATCTTTTACCCGGGGGGGGGGGGGGGGTAGGGAGGGGGAATACATGTTATATTATTATCGATTTCATAATTATTACTATCTGTATAATATTAGTTATAATTATGCCTAGTATATTAGGGTAATATTATGCTTGGTAGGTTTCCTACCCAACTTTTATGGATAATATTATGCCTAGTTATCATGCTGGCTTATCCACCTATAAAACATAAATACCTAGTCGTTAACCTCACCAAACCTATAGGGAGAATCACACCTAGTTGTTGCCCTAGCCAAACTATTGAATAAACTCAATACCTAGCGGTTATTGTGCCCATAATATCCAACCCAAACAAATTACCATAACTTAGTTATATATATATATATATATATATATATATATATATATATATATATATATATATATATATATATAACTTAAAACATAATAAAGTGATAATATATGATATGACGACAATACATGATGACAACACAGTGGTTATATAGGATACTATTCATCCTTAGCTAGTTAACCTTTAGCTAGCCCTGACCTATAATTGTTCAATCTTAAGTGAGCGAGAAAGATACTTATAGATCTATACAGGGTTGACAACCCCACCTGTGATTACTAGTTACAACCCGATGGTCAAGTCGAAGCAGGCATAGGTTTCTAAACTTTAGCTCCGATGAAGTGTCGTCTCGGGGAGCACAACAGTCATGAGCTCGATTATAGGAATTCATCGTAACATTGTTAAAATTAACTATCTAAAAACTAATAATAGGAGTAAAAATAAGAATGTAAAGATAACATACACAACTCCAGGATGCGAGTTAAGAATCATAACATTACTAACACAAACAAAAAACTCAATAAAATGGTTTAGAGCATATAAATTTGTGAACTCACCAACATTATATTGAAATTTTGAAAACCACATATATTCTTAGGAGAATGAATTGGGAAGATGAATCATAACATTACTAACACTAACAAAAACTCAATAAAACGTTTTAGAGCATATAAACCTATGAACTCACCAACATTATGTTGACCTTTCAAACCACATGTATTCTCAGGAGAATGAGTTTCGAAGATGATGGAAGTGTTGGATTAAGGTGTGTAAGCCAATAACTAAATTGCTATATACTTGAATTAAAAGTAAAGTCATTTTTGGGTTGCTCTCAGCACTAGCAATTGAGTAGACTGACTTTTGGAAAGAGAGGTTGATTTAATGATTTATTATATGATTAATAACTAGCAATACATGATTTGTTAATATATTGTGAGATTAATATATTAATTAGAAATAGTATTATTTAATTAAGAATTAATAAGAAACTAATTGGAATTAATTTTGGGATTAATTGGTTTAATTAAAGGTGCAAAGACTAAAGATATAATTGTTAAATAGTTAAACAAGAGAGGTTCCAGACGTTCCCAGTAGGGAACGGTTTTTGGGGAGCCTCTTAGGGTTTCTCCAATAATCCCTAAGGATAATTAGGAGATGGATAATTTCATAATTTGAAATATTAATATTATATTAAAATTAAGAATTCTGAGGCTGTTTGTATCAACTATAAATATGACCCATTGGCTACTCATTTTCGTCCACTCTCTTGAACTCAATGGAATAGCCAAAATTCTACTCCACTCTCCTCTCTCCTAAAGTATTTTAATTTCTAGGGTTTGGGTACAAACCATTAGAGGCATCAAGATTTTGTTTCTTGCTTTTAAGGCTTTTCAAGAAAGGAATTGATTTGATTATTTGCTATAATAATCAAAAGGTATGTAAACCCTAAACCTATTTAAATTTCGATTATTGTAGGCTTACTATAGGGATCTTGATTTTCATAGATTATTTCTATCAATAGAGAAAACTTAGATCCAAGTAGATTGCATGTGAACTAAAGGGTTAAGTTATTTCACCTCATGCATTGAATAATAACCTATATAACCTATCAGTGGTACTAGACCCTTAGTATCCTATTTTATTGTGCATAATAGTGAATGTATCAAAATTAGAGTTTATAGAAATTAAACCCTAAAGGCTTGAGTTTTCGCAAATGGTTAGGGTTCTTAAAACCCTAGCCTCCACCCCCTTAATTTTGAAAATGGCTCTAGGGTTTCCTTAGGGTTTATCTTGTTTCCTTAATTATTATTTTAAATGCCTTCAAATTTGAATAACTAAAACCAGATAACCCTAAACCCTATTTTTCGAAAGTTAGTAGGGATTTTTTATAGGATTAAATTAAGAATTTAAATTAATTTAATTAAAAGATGAATATTAAATCATAATTTGTTTAAATTTTAATTAAATAAAAGTTTAATTTAGATAATTAACATTTAAACCTTGTATTTTTGAAAAGTTTTAAAACACGCCTTATATATATATATATATATATATATATATATGTATATATATATATATATATATATATATGTATATATATATATATATATATATATATATATATATATATATATATATATATATATATATAATATTAAAATTTTAATTACTATATGTATAAAAAAAAGTCAGTCGAATTGATAGTAAGCCTCATTCATGAAGCAATGCTATAAAGAGGGTATAAGAAAACGACCCATAAAATGACTGTTGAATGAGTGTCCTTTTCACCCACCGCTCTCTTGTATGGTGGAGGGTCGTTAGCTAAACGAATTTGTAGGACATAATCAACATTAAAAGTATAATGTATAAACTGTAACGTCCCAAAAACACTGAGTTAAATTTTCATTTAAATAAGCTTAAACCATTCATTCATTATCCCAAAAGATAATCAGAGTAAACGTATTCTCAAAACATCAGAGTAAAATAATAAACAATCTATGCGGAATAAATCTCTGGGGGTTGCAATACGATCAAGTTGGGCTCTTCCTTTTGAACCCAAATGTACCTGGAAACATTTTAAATATAAACTGTTAGAACAAAGCTTAGTTAGTTCCCCCACTATACCACATACCATACATAAAATTTCCATGGGCTATCCCCATGGTCTTTTCCCTATAATGCCATAGGCTACCCCCATGGTCTTACAACCAAGTGTCGTTGGCTACCCCCATGGTCTCTCCTTGAAATGCCATGGGCTAAACCCATGGTCTAACATCCAAGTGCCATGGGCTACCCCCATAGTCTTTCATGCAATTCCCATGGGCTACCCCCATGGTATTTTATACAAATGTTATGGGCTACCCCTAGGATCTTCCATGATGGTATCACAAAGACAACAAGCATTCTACACATTCCAGTGGGTTGCCATTGGTTCCATCCGCCCATAAGTACATTGAGAAGACTCACTTGAACTACTCAGCAAAAGCTCAATAGCTACCTCAGCAACAGAACAACCAATCCAAGCTACCTAAAGCCAAACCGAGACTAGTCCTTAGCCAAAAAGTCATTTCTACAATAGTTTGACCGAATTTCAACTTGTCAACAAGTCAACGGTCAATGTCAAATCCAACTTACTCCCATATCCTAGCCAACCCACGACCACGTCGTTGCCATACAATCCAATATCGATCAAATCTGGTACCATGCCATGCCAGATATGCCACCATGCTGTGGCAAAATCCAGGGAAAACAGTTGTGAAAAAACTTATCGCAATGTCATGGCGAGCATCATGCCACAATGTGGGCACTTTTGGACAAAACAGGCGTAATAAGTCTTGTCACCACGGCTTCCTTGGTCACGTGGTAAGCCTTACTTAGTAACGTTGTGGTCTTCAGTCTTAAAGGCTTTTCTTCAATAAGATCTTAATCTGTAAGAACCAAAGCTCATATCATCAGATCTAGATCCCGAAAGCATTATGATGGATAAATTTACAACTTTGTCAATTAGGATTGTCCAAATCACCAAGATTTAGACTTTAAATCTTAAAGGGCCCAACAATGCATCTTTCTCAACCTAATCTATAAAGTCCTAGTATCCCACTTTCTGATCTGAATCAACAAGATGTATAAATAGATTAAGTTTCCAACTTTATCTAGGGATGAGCAAAGGAACCGACCCAGTTGGAACCGGCCTGAACCGGACCTGACCCAGGGACCAAACTCGGCCAAAATTGAGAACCGAACAGGACCGCTGGTTCTACCAGTTCCGGTTCCGATCCGGTTTTTACCGGGTCTTCGATGTTGGATCTGGTCCACAAGAAATAACAACGTATTTTGAGAATTATTTCGGTTACGGTTTTGGTTTTTTCCGGTTCTTGTTGGGTCTTCAAACCTTGTCAAGTGTTGGATGTATTATTATTTTAGGAACATGTACTAATTTATGAATGTAACTGCTATTAGGTTCCTAGGAACATGCACAAATTTATGAATGTAATCTATATAAACACGTGATTTTCATACAATATATGAAAACCTACAAGTTTGACATTATAAAAAATAAGTCATTTTCTCTCTTTCAAGCAACGATTGCAGCATTTTGTTGATATTAACCAAAGTACCCAAATAATAATGTCACAATCTTTCAACATTTAAACTTTAATATGCCAAAATGACCTAAAGGACCAAGATAACTTTCATGGCTAAAAGGGAAGGACACATATCATACCTTTCCTAGTCCATGATGTCCATGAAGTATTCCAAACTGGTCAAAAGGTGGATGAGTCCACTCAACTCCAAGATCACCCACAAAATAGACCAAACGTGCCAAAAACCTCAAATGAATAGATGTAATGAACAAAACATCAAGGTTGGAACTTTATACTCACAATAGTCCATGAATGTAGTGACTTTGATGTATCTAAACTTGAAACATCATTCCTTGCAACCAAAAGAACCTTCTTGATCTTCATCTTTCATCAAAACACCACCAAAAGCATCCAAAAGAGGATAGAGGAGAGAGAAGTAGCTCAAATATTGAAGGTGGATGCTAGGGTTTCTCCCAAGGGGTTCTAGAGGTGATGGAGGGTCATAAAATGGTCAAAAAGTCGGAATCTCCTGCTTAAATACGTTGAAAATGCTAAACATCATGGGCTTGGGCCTGACAGCTTGTCGTGTCGTGGCAACGCTTTCACCATGTCATGGCAACAAGTTTTCACCCAAATCCACCTCAACTTCAAATAGCAATAACCTCTCCGTTTCAACTCCGTTTTCGGCGATCTTTATATCCAAGGAAAGGCATTGACGATCCCACAGCCATATCTAGTTACTTTTGACTTGAAACATACCAAACTAAACTCATTAATTCATGTAAGAAGTTTGAGACATCATTTTTCCTATTTTACCCTTTGAATTCGAAACACAAACCAAGGGATTAGATCACATAACCAATGTTAAAAACATCCAATAAGCCCTAAATGATATTCCCTTGATGCCCAAGGCCTTTACTCGATCCATTTAATGTCTACATTCATGAAATTAGTAAACTTTTCGCAACAAGATGTTACAACTCTCCCCCATTTAAACTTTATTTCTTCCTTGAAATCCGTCTTGGTTAGAATCTCTGAAAAAAACGCCAACATATGCCATAAATTACCTCTAACCACACCGAAAGCAAGGGATGTATTAATAAAACTCGAGAGACCACTCGAAAACTACAGTCGCCAAAAAATGATCCACTCACTTGAAAAAATGATCAACTGCAACAACTACCTTACTCTTCCTAACCCCAAGTCACATAGACAATCACTCAAAATGGGAGACTTCTTAAAAAACTGGTACTACAAACTAACTCCATCAATAAACTCCCCAAAACATGGAACCCATTAGTCTAAACTCCAAAACCATACTCTAATATTAATGATCATCCATTCGTCGTATCTACCCCTAGTCCCTGACTAGGACTAGGAACAACACCAAACCATACAGAATGAATACTCAAAACATACCGATCGTTAATTTCAACCAATCCTAAATTTGGAAATTATGCCCAAAAATCTTAAATACACACTTGACTTCTTGAAAAGTCATCACCTACCCATTACTCCCACAAGAATAATGATGGCCCATCCAAGAATCTCACGTTGCATCCAAATCCCTCATCAGTTCAGGTGTACAACCATTTGACAAATCATTCAAGACATTATCGATGATCTTCATGACAAGAAGTTTCAGATCCAATACCCATCTATGGTCACCAACTCCTACTAATAGATCACAAGCAAGTAAAGAACCACAAATGAAAACATTCAACAAATGACTTCTGATGCACAACTAATACATCAAACAAAATAAACTTTTACTATCCATGTGATCCAAACCCGCTTGTCACTAAGCCTCCCGACACCCTGAAATATCCCCACACTTATTCATGCCAATAAGACTAATGATACGAGACATAAGAGTTGTCGAATAAGGTGTCTAAGCCAGTAACTAAACTGGTATATTCTTGAAATTAGAAGCAAAGATATTTTTGGGTTGCACTCACGACTACAACTTGATTAGAATGACGTTTATAAAGAGAGGATGATTTATTAGATTATTATATGATTAATAAACTAATTGGAAACTGTGAGGAAATAATTTGTTCATATATTATATGATTAATATATTAACTGGAAATAAAAAATTGATTTGTTGATATATTATGATTAATAAATTAATATGAATTCAATTAGAATTAATTATTTATTAATCAGAATTAATCTGGAATTAATTCGGGATTAACTGAAATTAATTAAAGGTTCAAGGGTTGAATTGTAATTGTTCATAATTAAGCAACAAAAGAAAATTCTAGAACCCATATAGAGGTGAACGAAATTAGGAGGGTTTCTAAGGTTTCTTGAACTCTCATGGTTGTAAATAAGAAAAGGATTTAAATTGGGATACAATCTATTATTTAATCATTCAAATCTTGTTTTGTCTCTAAATTACCTAAGCTATAAATAGGACCCATTGGGACCTCAAATTCGTTCATACTCTTCTAAGGAAGATACCTTGGCCGAAAATCTCCTCATTCATCTCTGCTCTTGTCTTCTAGTTCTAGGGTTTGGGTGTGAGCCATTAGAGGCATCATCCTTTTGGTGCTAAGCTTTCCAAGACCAACACTACAAGGAGATTGAAGTGATTTGTTTACTACAACAGTTCAAAGGTATGTAACCCTAAGCTCATAATCTTTAATTATACTAGGGTTATGCAAGTTTAATTGTTCATTGTATGTTGCTATCAAGGTGTATTACATAAATCTTTATAGGATGCATGCATTCTATTAAATGTTAATTGTTTTACGCATTATACAAATTTTGTTTCCTATAAAACCCATCAGTAGTATCATAGCTTAGGCTTGTCAAACATTAATTGCACATAAGTTGAATTGAACACAAAAAATTCTGTCAGACTGATCTCACGACGTGAGTTATAGCTCTTACGACGTGAGCACATTAAATCCAAAATTTCGGGATTTATTGCCTAATTTGATTAATGTTATTTTTAATTGGAAATTATCTGCTTTGAAATCAGGTAGAATCCGATTTTTCATGTTTTGGATGATTACATAAAATCTCTAAATATTAGTTATCAATAATACGGACCTGAGGTTGAAAAACATGTTGTGTTTAATTTACATATCGTTATTTATGTGGACCTCCAGTTGAGTTGGTAATACTTATGAGTTATATATTCTTCATTTAACTACAAAAAGCTAAGCATGTTGGTCAGTGAAAGTAGATTGATCAATATAGGTGACTTGCAAACAACATGGAAGCACTAGAAGGGCCTTTTGAGCTACCAGAAGGCGAGAAATTTAGATTAGCAAAGTTCAGTCCATGAAGAAGATCTGAATGTGATTTTGGTTTTTCCTAACCCTTTTCTTATGACAGTAGGTTGATAATGAAAGTTCTACATGGATGGGAACATATGCACCTTCAAATATATGTGGCAAAAGGTTTTGCTCTAATTCATGGAAATGGTTATGAGGAAACACTTTCGCTAGTAAATTTTAAGATCTGATAATGATCAATATGGATATTGGTTGTATTAAATGTATTCTCAAATTCTCAATATGATTATGTCATCCCTCCTCATATTTCAAACTGTGAGGAATGGAATGAACTGTTTAAAATTTCAGGAGATATTTTTATCGCGTCTTGAAAGGTTTTGAACACATACACTCTCCAGATAAAGTGCATAAGCTTAAGAAGCTTAATTAGAGGCTTGACGAAGCATCGCGAACTAGGACTATGCATTTCCATGAGAAAGTCAAAAGGTATTGTTTTCTAGAAGTCCAATTGATTTTTGAGTACGTGTCAAAGTTAATGGGAGCATAATTGTTATGCTGGTATTGCATGTTGATATTATTGTTCATAGGGAACAATGTCTTTGTTTTGAAAGTTGCAAAAGTTGGGAACTGTTTCGCTATAATCGGACTTAAGGGAGATGGCACTCATACTTCGCTATAAATCTAAAGGTTTAGATTTTATAGTTTAACTTAGTCAAAGGCATATATGAATAGCATGTTGAAATGTTTCAACATTAGAGATTCTATATATGGAAATATTATAGCAACACGTTGAATAGATATTGGACCCTTGTAATAATAAGATGAGTCTCATATGATTTGTACATAGGATTGATTATATTTATGTTATAACATTCGATTATTCTAATTTTTCAAATGACTTTAGCATTATGTGAAAAGGATTGGAATTGCATGTCACTAAAGTTCTCAAAAAACTGTCACGAACATTTTAAGAATTTACCGAAGAATTGGTTGCTTGTGGATAGTAGGAGTATCCTAGTGTTAGGATGGACCATAGTGACACGTTATGGATTGAGATGATTCTTGGTCAGAATTATTGGTTATATGAAAATATGGAAATGTTTTCATCATAGGAGAAGCTTATTGAATCTGCATGTGAGTTGGAAACTTTAATGCAAGAAAAGGTATTTAAGAAGTGTATCTTGAATTTGAGACTTCATTACCATGGAATTGTTCTGAATAACAAGTTCTAGTGGAACATTCTGTAATATCATAGGGTCAGTCTGTATGACTTTAGATCCTTGACATCACAAAAAGACAATGCATGTAAGGATGAAATTCCAACACATCTTAGATAAAGGACAAGAATTTGAAGTTGTGAAATGAGCATCATTTGAATGATGTCCAATCAATCTATTCACAAAGGAATGACCATAGAGAGGCATAGTATGCATGTTCACAACATAGGCATGACTAATGTTATATAATTCATGTGGTTAGCTGATTACTTGAAACAATATACAATGACTAAATTTGTAATTACTATGGAAGATAAAAATAATAGGAATTATTAATATTCAGTAAGTTTGAAACCATATTTAAGTAATTTATTATTGGATTTCACTTTGAATGTTTACTTCCTTGAGTAATTTTTAATATTATTCAAAATTCCACTGTCACTCGTACTATTGGAAGTAATGATTTAAGACTGTCATGAGTTGATTGTAGATTGTCGATTAAGGTTAAGACATTACAATTTGAATTGCTACAATATTCATGAGTACTTTGAAAATAGAGATTTTAAGTATTGGATAAATCCATGCTTAAAGATTACTTCATGGATTTTGTTATGAGTAATTCTAAGATAATAATATCTATTATTCTTAAGCAAAGATATATAGTTTGTAGTTTACAAATTAGTTGTACATTGGTTTACCCAAACGGATCTCGTAACTAAGTATTATAAAGATTAATTCCGAGCATGATTTGGTTAGTAAATTGTATGACTATATAGTCAAAGTAATTTGTTCCTTTTGCTTTAACAGGAAAATCGTATCTTTGGGCCCCTCGATGATTTGTTGCTGACATTTGAAGTGCTTGGGTGAGACTAGACTAAATTTATATTTTTCAATTAGTATAATATTCATTCATCATAAATTAGGAAATTGTGAAACAAAATATTGGACTATGAGATTGATTCTAATTCATGTATCACGTCCATACAGTATCTTGTAGAACGAAGGAATAGCCGATCACTTGTATTAGGGTCGAAGTTTGATTTTAATCAGAGTTCGGAAATGGCTTTAGAAATCACTCTTTATTGTTTAGTTCAAGGTCTATACTTGCAGTTGCAGTTACAGACTTATCCAAGTGGGAGACTATTGAATAAGGTCTGTAAGCCAATAAATAAATTGGTATATTCTTGAAATCAAAAGCAAAGTCCTTTTTGGGTTGCCCTCATAACTAGAACTTGATTAGAATGACATTTATAGAGAGAGATGATTTATTAGATTATTATATGATTAATAAACTAATTGGAAATTGCGAGGAAATGATTTTTTTATATGTTATATGATTAATATATTATTTGGAAAAAGAAAATTGATTTGTTAATTTATTATGATTAAATTAATTAATATGAAATCAATTAGAATTAATTAATTATTAATCATAACTAATCTAGAATAAATTCGGGATTAATTGGAATTAATTAAAGGTCGAGGGATTAAATTGTAATTGTTCATAATTGCGGAAGGAAAGAAAATTCTAGAACCCATATAGGGGTGCACGACATTAGGAGGGATACTAAGGTTTCGAGAAGTCTACTGGTTGTAAATAAGGACACCTTGGGACTTTAAATTTATTCATGCTCTTCTAGGGACAATACCTTGGTCAAAAGTCTCCTATTTCATCTCTCATCTTGTCTTGTAGTTCTAGGTTTGGGTGTGAGCTTTTAGAGGCATCATCATTTTGGTTCTAAGCTTTCCAAAATCTACATTACAAGGAGAATGAAGTGATTTGTTTACTACAAAAAATCAAAGGTATGTAACCCTAATCCCATGATTTCGATTGTACTAGGGTTATGAAAGTTTAGTTATTCATTGTATATATGTTGCTATCAAGGTGTATGACATAAATCTTTATAGGATGTAGGTACTTTATTAAATGTTAATTATTTTCCGCATTGTACAATTTTTTTTCCTATAAAACCCATCAAGAGTCTCAATCAAATGACTACCAGGTTCCACCCATATGATTCATGCAACCACTGGTTCACGACACATCATGACACCATCTAACCAATAGGATAATAAGCTCATGGTACCACATTGATCTTGCAGTCATTTCATCACTAGCATTAAGACTCACCACCAGCACCATAGGGATCGAAAGGTACTCAGCCATCAAGCCATCGACGTTTCGGAACCCAATCGACATCCCTCTCAACACAACATGAACCATCCCTTTCTATTACACATAATTCCTTTCATAGAACAAGCTGATACCAATGCAAAATCAGATGAAAACGTGGTCACACGCAACCAGAGAATGAGATAGGCAGTTGTATTCTTGTTCCAATTCAAAAGGCTATAAACCAAATAAGTACCATGCCAATAACTCGAACCAAGAGTTATCATGTTATCTTACCCAGTCTACATACACCCCCTCGTGACCATATTTGATGAGCTACCATAATATATTCCCCCAAGAGGAAACACGTAACAAACCCTAGACCTACTGCATTCCTTCTTCCTCAAAACCTTACCCAAAGGGTGAAGTACATGTAGATCTAACGAGATGACGAACCTCAACGGTTAACAAAAACATCTTCATGAACAACTGAAACAAGATCCCACACCTCAATTGAATATAACTCACCAATATATAACTAGATCAATAAAGCATCCACATTTTTCCAGAAATGTAGTTATCACCCTTGTCAGATCAATCCAAATACCAACCCTTCCGACACGACATTCTAAAATTGGATTCTACGTAGATCTAAAGTTACACTTGGAAAACTGAACAACGTTGCCTCAACATCCGAGCCCGCTATGAACAATAATTCCACATCCAACAATTGAGGGTAAATGTACCCAAAGGCCTAAATTATACAACGTATATAAATATACAACCTATTCATCGGTGTTCCCGAAAGGAACCACTGGATACAACAAGCTCCTTGACCAAAAACTTCCTGCCATGAAGACAACTCATGCATTCCTGAGCACATGCATCTAAGGGCAACTTGCTATACACCCCCATCTTGATTAAATCTTGAACCAAAGTCCCACATACCCGAAGAACATATTCTTTTAACCTATTATTCTGAAAGCATAAAATCAAATAATTTGACGACCCTCCAAGCAGAATACCCAGTTCTCCCCCACTTAAGGTTCAAACTACCACCAACTAACATTGCAAACAGAACAAATCTCAAACTGGATCAACAAGATACATAGCATCCCTAAACCCTGGAACGTGTCACACAATGCAAGATGATCTTCCAAATGAAGACCAAGCAAACTCAAAGAGATTTCGAATCTCAAATGGAAACTTCGTAAATTTCCCAATCATAATCGCCTCTAACATCAAGAATCCCATGTGCAGTAATACTGACAGTCCATTCATACCACCGTTCTTTATCTAGAAACAAATGGACTACTATCAAAACCGTTGTCGTGCACGATTTAAACAAACAAAAATATAAATAAAATTGCCCTTTTGCACTAATAGGTAGTACTGGTAAGCTGGGTCAGATCCTCAGGACACGTCCTAAATTCTTTGCCTCTTTGCATAAGGCACGAACTAATTTTGACAAGTGAATAAAACATAAAAATGGGGAGGGGGTTTATTTCTGAAAATTTAAACTAAGAAATCGAAAACGATAAAAGTGTAGCTGAATTTAAAGGTTATGAAAATTAAAATAAGAGAAATAATTTCAGTTACGCGGTGACTCTCCTTATCATATAATTAACCTTTAACACAATATTTGATTGTGCACTTGTTCAAACTGGTACTGAAGTTCATTAACAAGCTCTAATGACCTCTATTACAAAAATTATTTAAAAAAATAAGTTCTCTTAATTAAACCTAACTTTTTTTTTACCAAATTAACCAAACAAGCTCTTGATTAACAAAGAAAAGTTGCATAACACACAATGTAATTTCCCAGTAAAGTCCAATACCTCTCATAAGTTCAGAGGCATAAAAACTTGTTTGATCAATTCATATTAGAGTTAACCCTAATGTAACACCTGGTTCTTGGTACGTATTTAAATTCAAGTAATTTCATGTTTTGCTCTGGGACTCGGCGAGTTGGAGGCCCAACTCGTCGAGTACACTCGATTTTGAACGAGAGGTTTAGTGACCAACTTGACGAGTCGGGAGACCAAATCGACAAGTAGGGCTGTCTAGATGAAACCCTAATATTTAGGGTTTGCACCCTATTTAAAAACCTTATCTTGCCTTAACCCAGCCTCCATCGTCCCTCCCAACTCAGAGAAATCCTAGATCGAAACCCTAACCTTGTTTGAGTGTTCTTAAGCCACTTTTGTGTGTTTGTGGTGATCGTGAAGCTTGAGAAGGAAGAAGGAGCTTGGAAGTTTGAGTGGAAGCTAGTAGATCCAGAGGTTGTGCCCCATTTCCAGCTCACTTGAGGTATAAAGCTGAAATCTTGACCATCTATCTCTTAGATCTCTAGTTAGGGTTCATTTCTACCTTTTCTAAGCCTTAGAGGTGCCATACTTGGAATTTTGTGGTTCATTGAGGGTATAGCTTCAGATCTGGAACCATTGGGGGTTCTGATGGCATAAAGGTACCAACTTTATTTCCATAAGCACCCCATGCATCTTGTAGACTTCATTCTAGAGCCATTTGGGCCAAATAACTCATGCATGGACATCAAGTTCGGAACTTTACGTATAATACGCACCCAAGGAGGTTAGATCTATGGTTTGGATGCATTAAGACTGATTAAAATCGACTGTATAGTTTTGGAAAAAGAGGGACTCGGAGAGTCGCTTAGCTGAATCGGCGAGTCGGGTCGTAGTTTCCCCCAAATGTCTTCTTGATATGGTATTTGGTTGGGTTGAAGGAACACTCAGACTGTTGGAGGTTTGTTATGGACTTGAAGATCAAAGGACTAGACGAGTTCAAGGAGGAACTCGACAAGTTCAAATCAATGTCCCAACCAGATGAAGACGGACTCGACGAGTTCAAGGGTAACTCGGAGAGTCATAGACTAAGCACCTTCATACGGATGAAGATGAACTCGACGAGTTCAAGGGTGAACTCGGCGAGTCACTTGAAGAAGGTCCTGATGTTTTGTGGAAGGAGATCTTGGCGAGTCATAGACTAAGCACCTTCATTCAGATGTTGACTTTGACCAAGTTGACTTTAACTAAGGTTTCGACCTTCACTTTGCCTTGGACTTGAGTTGACCCTCGTAGGGGTTATGAGTATGAAATGGTAATGTAGAAAGGATGTTGTGTAGGGATTGAGGAGCCGAGAAGAGTTGATTTCTATACCGAGGACAGTGCAGACACGCACGAAATTGAGTTGAGTTACCTTCCAGTAGAGGTAGGTCTACGACCACAATGCCGAGCCACCAACATGGAATGTATTTAGATAACTGTTTTTGTGATAATTGTCTGGGTTTGCTGCTACCTGACGTGTTTTATGTGCTAATGTGATATGTTATATGCTATAGTGGTATTAGGAGCAGAATAGTCCCCCGATTCAGTTGTTAGGGCCGAAGGGTAGGTCGGACACCCCAGATATGTCTGACAACATGATTATGATATGATATTATGTTATAGTAGTAGGGGGTGAAGCAGTCCCTGTAGCCGGTTGGGATAGACTGCAGGGTAGGCAGGCACCCCAGAATGGCCTGGCACGGGTAACTCAGCACCCCATAATGGCTTGACACGGGCATGTCAGCACCCCAAAATGGCTTGACATGGGTTGGTCGGGCACCCCAGAATTTCTCGGAAGTATGTATGATTGTATGGTATGTGGTATGATGGGGGAAATCACTAATCTTTGTGCTTATAGATTGTACTCGATTGTTGGGATGTTACAAGTTGGTATCAGAGCATTGGTTTGAGGGATTCGGGCACACCTTCGGGGGTGTCTGGACTCAAATCGAGGGCTTGAAAGGTTTTTATGAGAGAATAGTTTTCTAAAATTTATAAATAAGGATTTTTGAGAAAGAACAAGGTGTGTGATGCGTGCGACCGGCCGAGCTCAAGTAAGTTTTCCCCAAGATACGCATACATGATATGTTATGATTATATGATATGATTATGAGAACTGCATGCTAGATTAGGGCGAAGGATCTAGGGAGGATGCCTTATATGCCTGTTATGTGATTATGAGAACTGCATGCTAGATTATGGCTAAGGATCTAGGAATGATGCCTTATATGCCTATTGTATGAGCTTATTGAGCTATATGCTAGGGCTGGTTAGTCAGTAGTAGGATAGCATGATTAGGTTATGCTTGGTTATTGTTACTCGATGCAAGAATGTTGCTTGAATTGTGCTTATAGGGGTTCTAGCTAGCTTTAACTAACTATTAAGCAAATATGTAACAGTATTCACAAGCTAGTTAGGGAAGAGTGGCAGGGACTCCTGGTGCAGCTGATGGCGGAGAGTAAGTCAGAGAATGCCCTAGGACAAGCCTAGGATGAGGTTAGTTTGGAAAGCAGTATTAGTGAAAGGTTCTTGGGGAAGTCGAAGCAATCCTTGAGGAAAGTATGGATAGATGCGGAAGGTATTATGGGCCCGTACTACTGGAAGCAGAGGATCCGTACTCGAATCAAGGAGGGATAAGATAGAACCAGGGAACTGGGAGAGTGTGTGAGACCTCTTGAGAGTATGAATGACCCCTGACGTTTATGTGTTTTATTTCAGAATGGTCATTATGCATCATGGAGCAGGAGGTTCAGGGTCTGGATCAGGATCAGGTTCCGGCTCGGGTGCGGGATCCAAGCAGGTTGATGACAGGCTACGCGAGTTCATCGTGTCTGAGATCACGAGAGGTATCCTTGAGACGACCCCGGTCATTTTCGGATCGATCAAGGAGGGGATTATTGAGTTGATGCAGGATCGCCTTCGGACATTCAGGAGTGACTTGGCGTCCAGCCAGTCAAGGACGCGCACACTATCCTTCGAGGAATTCAGGGGGAGTGGTGTGCCAGACTTTCGCGGGGCGAAGGAATCCATTGCTGTCAGAAGATGGATCGCAAACATCGAGTCTGCATAGTTGACAAGCTTCTTCCTGGAGGGGTCGAAGATTCGCTTTGTTGCATGTTGTTTGAGAGACAGAGCTAGCGATTGGTGGGAGTCGGTTGGTGACTCACTGAGAGCCCCAACCATCAAGGGTATGACTTGATCGGACTTTGTGACCGGGTTTAGGGCTGAGTTTGTGCTAGTTGTGTTGCTTCAGTAGCTGGCTAGGGAGTTTCTTGACATGAGACAAACTACTGAGACAGTGACGGAGATCACTGCCAAGTTCCGAGAGAGGGATTTTTTGGTACCTTAGTATGCAGGGGATGAGGAGATTCGGAAGATTGGATATCATGATATGTTGAGGGTAGATATCCGGGTGTCTGTCAGCTACTCAGCCAGATCGACCCTGGAGTCAATGATTGCTAGGGCGAGGGACTGGGAGATTGATTTAGAGCACCTCAGGAAGAGGAAAGGAGAGACGGAGCAGGTTACTGGGGTTTCGGTGAAGAAACTCAAGGGATCCGACACAAGGTCGAAGGGACAGCCGGGCCAGAGCCGTTGTAGGAAATGCAGCAGGCCGCATGTGGGAGCTTGTAGAACGGGATCATTGGGCTGATACAAGTGCAGAAAGATGGGGCACTTTGGCAGGGATTGTACTGCCCCTGCCCCCACTGTTCAGACATCAGACCTGATTTTCTTTCACTGCAATCAGAGGTGGCATAAAAAAGGCCAACTGCCCCAGGTTGATAGCAGCAACAACAAATCCAATGGTGGCGCCAACTCCAGCGACTACCCGGGTTACGAATGGCCGGAAGGTCAAGTCAGAGGCTCCAGTGATGAGGAGCCGATCATTTATTTCTCTTGTTCTTAGCAAGAGGTTCCCTGAGACTTCAAGCATGTTGGATTTCCCTCTAGAGGTCAAGATTTTGGACTACCGATCAGTGCAAGTATCAGAGGTTTTCAGGAATTGTGTTTTGAGGTTGTTCGAGGAGCGCTACTTGGTAGACTTGGTTCCCATACCATTGCGGCGGAACAAGGTTATTATGGGCATGGATTAGTTGAGCCCCAATGAGGCAATGATCTACTGTGTGCAACTGTTGGTCCGGGTCAGGACCCCAAGTGGAGGAGACCTGGTGATTCAGGGCGAGAGGCCACATCATGGACCAGCTTCGGGGCTTCCCAAGGTGAACTGCTCGGTCTGATGAATCCTTTGTCTAACAGATCCTGCAACAGGGTAGACAACTCCTACATCTCAGGAGGAGCCAACTGATACGATACCTTCTCTATCGGAGCCGCACCGGGGACTACGTCGATCCTGAACTCCACCTGCCTTTCCGGAGGTATCCCAGGCAGCTCCTCTAGGAATACATCCACGTACTCTCATACCACCGGTATGTCACTCACTTTCACCTTACCCACCGCCTGGGTATCCAAGACATAGGTGACATACCCTGAACACCCCTGCTGGAGGTAGCGACTAGCTCTCGTTGCTGAACATAAATCTATTTGTGAAGAAGAAGGATACGTCGCATCGGATGTGTATAGATTACCGGGAGCTGAATAAGGTAACGATGAAGAACCGTTACCCAATCCCGAGGATTGATGATCTCTTTGACCAGTTCAGGGGGCATCTTGGTTCTCTAAGATTGGTCTGCATTTGGGTTATCATCAGATGAGGATCAAAGAGGAGGATGTGAAGAAGACTGCTTTTCGGATACGATATGGCCACTATGAGTTCGTGGTGATGCCTTTTGGGGTCACCAATGCTCCTGCCATGTTCATGGATTCCATGAACCGCATGTGCAGACCGATGTTGGATCGGTTTGTGATAGTTTTCATTAATGACATCTTGGTTTATTCCAAGACGCTGGAGCAGCATGTGGAGCACTTGCGAGAGGTATTGGATACTCTGAGGTGGGAGAGCTTGTATGTCAAGTTCTCCACGTGTGAGTTCTGGTTGCGCGATGTGCAGTTTCTTGGGCACCTTGTCAACCAGAATGGGATTTCTGTCGACCCGACCAAAGTGGATGCCGTGATGAGGTGGGAGGTTCTGAGATCTCCATCTAAGATTCAGAGCTTCCTTAGACTGGTAGGTTTTTATCGGATATTCATTCATGACTTCTCCAAGATAGTCGTGCCCTTGACCCGGTTGACAAGGAAGGTCGTGGTCTTTCGCTAGGGGCCTGAGCAGCAGACCGCATTTCAGACACTGAGATAAAGATTGTTTGAGGCGCCAATCTTAGCCCTGCCAGAGGGCATAGATGATTTTCTAGTGAATTGCGATGCGTCCACCTCGGGTTTGGGCGCGATATTGATGTAGAGGGGGCATGTTATCGCCTATGCGTCGAGGCAGCTGAAGCGTCATGAGGCGAACTATCTGACTCATGATTTGGAGTTGGGGGCACTTGTTTTTACCCTCAAGATTTGGCATCATTAACTCTATGGGGTCCGTTGTACGATTTACACGGACCATAAGATTTTGAGGTACCTCATTGATCAGCCAAATCTGAATATGAGACAACGTCGATGGCTAGATGTGGTGAAGGATTACGATTGTGAGATCCTCTACCATCCGGGGAAGGCCAATGTCATGGCCGATGTGCTTAGCTACAAGGCAGCGCCGATCAGAGATATTTGCTTGAGGATGACCGTGGTGACTCCGCTATTGGAGCGAATTCGAGAGGCCCAACAGGAGGCTATGAAGGTGGAACATCGTAAGAATGAGCGTATTATGGGTCAGGTTTCCTCATTCGATTATGACAACTGGGGATTGTTGACACTACACCGTTGGGTGTGGGTCCCATATCATCGAGGTGTGCGTCCGGTATTGATGGAGGTGGTGCACAAATCCATGTTTTCCATCCATCCCGGAGTGACGAAGATATATAGGGATCTTCGTCTTGATTATTGGTGGCCCTGCATGAAGAGGGATGTATCTTGGTATGTTGAGAGATGCTTGACCTGCAGGAAAGTCAAGGTCGAGCATCAGAGGCCCCATGGCAAGACCCAACCATTGGATATCCCAATGTGGAAATGGGAAAATATCACTATGGATTTCATCACGAAGCTTCCCAGGAGCGCGAGAGGGAGTGGATTCGATTTGGGTCATCGTGGATCGGTTGACCAAGAGCGCCCATTTCATTCCGATTCAAGATAGCATTTCGGCCAAAAGGTTGGCCGAAATCAACATCAGAGAGGTTGTGGCTCGGCATGGGGTGCCAGTCTCCATGGTTTCTGACAGAGATGTGCGGTTCACTTCCAGATTATGGAAGAAGTTTCACGACGAGCTGGATACTCGTTTGAACTTTAGCACCGCTTTTCACCCGCAGATGAATGGTCAGAGCGAGCAGACCATCCTGACTTTGGAGTATATGTTGTGGGCATGCATTTTAGACTTTGGTGGTAGTTGGAATTCATACCTTCCTTTGGCAGAGTTTTCCTACAATAACAACTATCACGCGAGTATCGACCATCCTCCCTTCGAGATGTTGTATGGGAGGAAGTGCAGGACCTTGATATGCTGGGGTGAGGTTGGACAGACGATCATGGGGAGTACCGAAGTGGTACTCAAGACTATAGAGAGGATACAATAGGTTCAGAGTAGGCTTCAGACTGCTTAGAGTCGGTAGAAGAGTTATGCCGAAAAGCTTCGTTTGGACCTGGAGTTCCAAGTCGGGGATATGGTGCTCCTGAAGGTGTCGCCTTGGAAATGTGTCATTCGGTTCAGGAAGTGGGGAATGTTGGGCCCCAGGTACATTGGTTCTGCCAGCGGAACTCATTCAGATTCACAGTTCTTTTCAAGTCTCCCAGCTGCGGAAGTGTCTGGTAAACGATTCAACAGTGGTGCCTTTAGAGGAAATTTAGGTGGATGACAACCTGAACTACATCGAGCGTCCAGTAGCTATCCTCGACAGGAAGTCTAGGGATCTAAGGAACAAGAGGGTAGAGCTGGTGAAGGTGTAATAGCAGCACCACAAGGGATCAGAATGGGGGAGACTAGGGAGCATTACCCCGAGCTTTTTTTGGATTTAGCAACAGACTTCGAGGACAAAGTCTAAAATAAGTGGGGGAGATTTGTAACACACGGTTCCTGGTACATATTTAAATTCAAGTAATTTCATGTTTTGCTCTGGGAGTCGGCGCGTTGGAGGCCCAACTCGTCGAGTAGACTCGATTATGATCGGGAGGTTTAGTTACATACTCGACGAGTAAGGTTGTCTGGATGAAACCCTAATATTTAGGGTTTGCACCCTATTTAAACAACTTATCTTGCCTCAACCCAGCCTCCATCATCCCTCCCAAACCAGAGAAACCCTAGATTGAAAACGTAACATTGTTTGAGTGGAAGCTAGTAGATCTAGAGGTTGTGTCCCTTTACCAGCTCAGTTGAGGTATAAAGCTGAAACCTTGACCATCTATCTCTTAGATCTCTAGTTAGGGTTCATTTCTACCTTTTCTAAGCCTTAGAGGTGCCATACTCGGAATTTTGTGGTTTATTGATGGTATAGCTTCAGATCTGGAACCATTAGGGGTTTTTATGGCATAAAGGTGCCAACTTTTTTGCCATAATTACCCCATGCATCTTGTAGACTTCATTCTAGAGCCATTTGGGCCCAATACCTCGTGCATCGACATCAAGTTCGGAACTTTATGTATAATATGGACCCTAGGAGGTCAGATCTATGGTTTGGATGCATTAAGACTGATTAAAATCGACTGTATAGCTTTGGACAAAGAGGGACTCGGCGAGTCGCTTAGTTGACTTGGTGAGTTGGGTCGCAGTTTCCCCCAAACGTCTTCTGGATATGATCTTTGGCTGAGTTGAAGGAACACTCAGCCTGTTGGGGGTTTGTTATGGACTTGAAGATCGAAGGACTCGACGAGTTCAAGGAGGAACTCGGAGAGTTCAAGGCAATGTCCCAACCACATAAAGATGGAATCGACGAGTTCAAGGGGAACTTAGCGATTCATAGACTAAGAACCTTCATACGGATGGAGATGAACTCGATGAATTCAAGGATGAACTCGGCAAGTCAGTTGAAGAAGCTCCCAATGTTTTATGGAAGGAGAACTCGTCGAGCTCTTGCTAGACTCGGCAAGTAGGGATGGGGTTGTAGCATTTTGTGGATGTGGGGACTTGACAAGTTGGTGGACTAACTCGGCGAGTCTAGTCAATCAGATGTTGAGTTTGACCAAGTTGACTTTAACCAAGGTTTGACCTTGACTTTGCCTTGGACTTGAGTTGACCCTCGTAGGGGTTATGAGTATGAAATGGTAATGTAGAAAGGATGTTGTGTAGGTATTTAGGAGTCGATAAGAGTTGGTTTCCATACCGAGGATAGTGCAGACACTACACAACATTGAGGTGAGTTACCTTCCAGTAGAGGTAGGTCTACGACCACAATGCTGACCCACCAACAGGGAATGTCTTTAGATAACTGTGTTTGTGATAATTGTCTGGGTTTGCTGCTACCTGATGTGTTTTATGTGCCAATATGATATGTTATATGCTATAGTGGTAGTAGGAGGGGAATAGTCCCCCGATTCGGTCATTAGGGCCGAGGGGTACGTCGGACACCCTATATATGTCTGACAACATGATTATGATATGATATTATGTGATAGTAGTAGGGGTGAAAAAGTCCCCGTGGCCAGTTGGGATAGACCGGAGGGTAGGCAGGCACCCTAGAATGGCCTGACATGGGTAAGTCAGCCCCCCAGAATGGATTGACATGGGTAGGTCAGCACCCCCGAATGGCTTGACATGGGTAGGTCGGGCACCCCAAAATTGCCCGACAGTATGTATGATTGTATGGTATGTGGTATGATTGGGGAACTCACTAAGCTTTGTGCTTACAGTTTTACAATTTTGGTTTCAGATACCTTTTCGTCTAAGAGGAAGGAGCCGGCAGGGTAGCAGCGCATCGCACACACATGATTCCGCATTTGAGATTTATGGGATTGTACTATGACATTATTAGTATTTGACGATATGGTTTTTGAGACATGTAACTATGGTTTATGAATTAATATGATATCAGTGATGTTTTCCACCAACAAATTCATAAGCAATATAATTAAAACAAAAAAAAATTGGTCTCGATTGTTGGGATGTCACACCGAAACTCATAATTAATCTAATATTTGTTACTCTTTACTAATTAGTCTACACAATTACAGATCTAAACAATTAGATAACTAAAATGATTCACAAACAATTAAAGTGGCCAACAAAAATTGAAATCAAAATCAAACATTCAATTAAAGACAGAATTGATCAAAGTAAACAGTAATCACAGTCAAACATAGTGCCTAATGATTAATTATATGAAAAGGTTACGTCTTTGCGAAACTGAAATCTAAGTTTTTAGCCTGGCATGGCTAAAAACAGATTACAAACAGTAGAAAATAGAGTCTAAACAATAAATCTTCCTAAAAATGAAAATGAAATTGACTCGTCTCCTTTAGATCTGCATTCTTTACTTGAAACCCTCTAAAAATAGACTTAGAATCGCATGGAATCGCCAAATAGGGTTACTAGACAAGTCTGGGGCTTTATTTATACGTCCAGATGTAAAAAAATGTCATGCATGCGATCACATAGGGACAACCTGCGATCACATGTATTACCTAAAACGCATCACGGGCCGTTTAAATGAAGTACGATACCATTTCGAGGCATTTCGCCAACCTACGATCGCATGGGCAAAACCTGCCATCGCATGAAGTGGGTTTTCTCATCCTTGTAAAATTTTTTGCACGAAAAATCTCCGAAACTAAGCAGCGACCTATCCCGTGATCGTATAGGCATAACTGCGATCGCATAGGGACAACATGCGATTGCATGTTGCCATTTTCGGTGTCTTTTGATCTTCATGCTAAAAGATGCATATAAAATTCATCCAACAAACCTCCTCAAGCTTAGACCTTACTTGTCCTCGTGTAAGGAAAGGATAAACATGGTAATCGAAATAGAGGGCAAGGGTAGTAAAGGAATAAACTAGACAAACTAACAACCAAAGGAAAAACCTAACTACAAGAACGAAAAAAAAATAAACAGAACAATAAATAAAATATGCATGCCAAAAATAAAGAAAATGAATAACGAACGAAAATAATATGAAAACGAGAAACGAACAACTAAAAATAAAAAAATGCTCTTATAAATATATATATATATATATATATATATATATATATATATATATATATATATATATATATATATATATATACGATCAAACTTTACATCGAAAAAGGCTCCAATCACTAACACTAAAGCAACCTTCTTGCTACCTTTCATGTATCACAGACTCCCAAAGTCAGGAAGACCATGAAACGGTGTAACCCAATAGACAGACCCTAGTTTTATTTAAAATTTATACCTTAACTAGCTTTATGAGTGAAAATAAAACAGTCCGGATCTCATGTCCCTAAGAATAGATGGTCAAGAATCAGATTCGACGCATCCTTAAGAACCCGACACGACTAAATCAACTTTCGCCGAAGCAGCAACGGCCAACCCCCATAGGATCCCGAGCTTTATGCTTTCACATTTTCGAGAGCCACACATATCATATCACACAGTACTTTATTTGCCAATTATGACTTTGAAACGAATTCTAATTTGATTGAACTTGGATTTGTAACTTTGTTTTGAGCTAGAATTCTTCAATCTATTTTTGGAATTTCTTGAAATTTCTCCACTTGAGCACTTGAAATTCTTTGATTTGGTACTTGATATGACAGTGTACCTTTCCTTCTTTCTTCGACTGTGTGGATCTGATACTTAAGCTCTCTGTAACCACGAGGGTAATGCGTGTCAACAAATGGGGCCATGTTCTGTGGGTCCAGAGTTGTCGATAAAGATTCTTTTTAAACATTCAAAAGCAAATCATCATAAAGTTGTTATTACCGTCCACAAAACGTTTCAGTACACCATTTTTTATTTTCTAAAGCTAGGGTCTCGAATTATGGTGTTTGGGTCCCCTAATTATGACAGTTGATTCTACACTTCCAATAACAATCGGGTCACTTAGGAATTTTTTTTCATTTTTAATTCTCAATATCCCACTTCATGGAGCTATCGTATGTAAAGAATATCATTATCTTGTATAATTTTTTTTAAAACATGCAAATGCAAAATGCAGCAAAATGAAAATATATTTTCCTCAATGCTTAGGGAGGATAACAAATCCCCTCCCCAAGCTTAATAACAAATCCCCTCCCCAAGCTTAAAATTAAGCTTTTCCTCAATGCTTAGGGAGGAGTGGAAAATGACTACTCTGGCGAGGATGGGAAACGACCAAAGAACTCATCACACAAATCAGTAAAGTCTTCGCGATAACCTAAGACCTCGTCACAATAACCAGAAACTTGAGTTCTATAAAGTTGATAATCGAGGTGGAGACCAGTCATAGTCTGCTGAAGAGTAGCAATATCCTGGCGGAGGTCAAGATAATGCTGATAAGTAAAGGGGGAGTTGGGGTCAGGATGACGTGGCTGGGTATGCTGGGGTCCGTCCTGAAAGTCAGTCTGCATGGGATCAAGCTGGTTATAGGAGAGTGGTGTGGCGTCCGTGTAATCAGGGTGCATAGTGGACGAAGATGTTATATCAGAATGCGGAAACCGGGGGGGGGGGGGGGGGTCTGCTGTGACCTACGGGGGCGAAGAGGTAGGGAATGTTCAATGGAAGAACCAACACAATCTCGTTAATGGGGTCAGCGAGGGCGATGTCATCAGGACCAATGGCCTTAAAATAAGTGGATCCGCCAACCATCCATACATTTCCACCCGGAGTGGGACGTAACATGTGCATGGACCTAAGGTTCATTGATACGGGCATATTTGGTTATAAAGTTCATGCATTATCTTAATACTTTGTGTTGATTTTATCTCATTTAATGAAAAAAAGATGCTTAACTAGTTTTAAAATTTCATTTGAGCAATAAAGACATGCTCGGAAGGAAAAAAAGTGGAATTGGCGATTGGAAGCTTGGATCTTGGATTTTGAGGAAAGAAGGATGTTGTTGGACAGCTTGACCCCTCGTCATTGTTTTGGCCATATCTCATGAACCGTTACTCCGATTGACGAGATTCAAAATGTTCTGAAAACTTAACACATTTTCGGCAATACAGACATGCTCTGAAGGAAAAAAAGTGTAATTGGCAATTGGAAGCTTGGATCTTGGATTTTGAGGAAAGAAGGATGTTGCTGGACAGCTTGACCCCTCGTCATTGTTTCGGCCATATCTCATGAACCATTACTCCGATTGATGAGATTCAAAATGTTCTGAAAACTTGACACAATTTCGGACGACCTTCATGTTTTGAGAAAATGTTGATTCCAAACGGACGCGACAAGTTGGGCCTCAACTCGATGAGTTGGTCAGAATGTTCCCGATTCGAAGATGCCTTGTTGTATACACTGTATACGTGGATTATCGAAAAAAACTCGTCGAGTAAGTCTTAAAAACTCGACGAGTTGGGTTGATTTTTGGTAACTATAAATAGAGAACACATATGCTCGAAACCCTAACACTTTCTGGAGGCTAGCTGCGATTAGTGAAGATCAGAAGGGTTCTTGAAGCTTCAGTTTTCGAGATTTCAACCTAAGAGGCAATTTAGAAGAGATCATAGGTAAATAATTATTCTTCTTTTCTTAATCTTTGAGTTGAACCATGTTTGAATCATTAGTTATTGAGTTTAGGTTATTACTTGCTATAGATATGAGGTAAACGCTTTATACTTCTGTTTGGATGAGATAATCTTATAAACATGGTTTGATTGAGTGGTTTGATTAATATTGATTTGGTTATTCATCTTGTTAAGCTTGTTAAAGATCCTTATGTATTTATGATAAATATTTTTTTTGTTAATAAGTAAGTTATTGAGTTGTATGAACATCTTCTTGATTACTTGAATCATATAGTTTTGTGAACACAAGATTGTATGCCTAGGAATAGTGAACATGAAACTAGGGTTAACTAGAAAATATGTAAATCAATGTGTGAGCATGTGTGATGAACAACCACATATGAGTCGATTGAAGTGAACAAATTTGATTAGCTATTATTACAAGTCTTACTTGATATGAACTGAACACTAGGAAACTTGTTAGTTTAATCACTTGATCACTGTTTGAATTAATCTGTATACTAAAGGATTGGTTTCACACCCCCAAACCGGAACGGCGGAAACGTTCGGGGGCGGAGGACGTCATGCTCAGTATCATAACCATAGTGAAGAAATCAAACACAATCATCATAAATATATTTTAAAAGGTTACACTGTTGCAAAAAAAAAATACATGTTTCCAAATAAATTACATATGATGTCGAAATAGTTCAAAAGAAATCTGCGCCTTGGCGACTTGCCTTCAAAAATCTTGTGGTTATCTGAATTACGGGTTACCTGAGAATACAAGTTGTTTTTGAAAGAGTATCAGCATTCAAGCTGGTGAGTTCATAAGCAATTTATAAATGAAAAATGCTCAAATGTTCCTTTAAGTTTGTTACAAGTTTGTATCCAGAAAATCCAATATTTTCTAAAGGTTTGTTGTAGTTTTAATTAAACCAAAACTTAGTACATGTAAGTAAATCGTCATACTTTTGTGTGTGGTTTTATATTTAAATAAACACTCCTTAAATCCTCGTGAACCGTGTGATTTGTTAATTCCCCATGTGAGATGTTATAACCATGCTAAAACTGGAAGACCTCGTATTTGACGTTCTTCAGGCGTCGAAATGTTATGACACTTGTCACCCCAGACCTGCCGGTCTAGCTGTTGCAAGCAGCTTAGGTGCGGGTTTGTCAGACCCAATGTAGATCTACACACAACTATCACGCTCTCCCTCCACGAGATTCTGATTATAACTACAGGACTTTTCTGTGGCACTTAAGAGTACCCCGAATGTGATTGTCTCACAAATTCATTCATTAACAAATTCACATTGTTTGTATTGACACACTCGTTTTGTAAATCGACAGTGTTACCATTACTTTGTTAAATGAGGTGTTCAAAACTATAACTATTATAGTTTATCAGTTGAGTGTTATGTTCTAATGAAAACTTAATATGCATGACCTTGTATTTTAACAAAATAAAGGACATTGAAACTACTAAGTGTAAATCCTTCACACCTTGCTCAACATGTTACAAGGTGTGAATAACCCTTAAACTTGTGTTTAACAATTTTACCCGTAACCGTCACTGTTTTAGAGTATTCTAGAAAAATCGTATGTAGATGTGCAAATAGTCATGTTAAAGGTATAACCTGAACTATTTGCATAATAAATAGTTTTGAAAATATTAAGTTTAAGTGGGGTAAAATAGTTCGTGAACAGATCATAACTTTTCTATTGTAAGCTTTCGAGTTAAGTTTTCAAATATGTTTTGGTGTTTTAACTTGTATTCCCCCTGAAACTAAAGAAAAACTAGAAAATGTACGGGTATGAACTCACTTGGAAAGTGTGGTGATTTGACGAAAATGGTATTTTTCCTCGGGCAGCACTTCGACCGGGAAGTGGTGAGTTTTTCGGGAATCTCGGAGCTTTGGACCTTCGTCCGCAGCTTGTATGCTGGGCGTACCCTCGTACGTGGGGCGTACGTCAGCGATGACGTTATCGATCACCGGTCTTCGGAGGGGATGGGGGTAGAGGGCATAGGGGCAACGTGGTCGATCTGAGGCCCTTCATCTGTGTATGCTGGGCGTACCCTTGTACGCGGGGCGTAACCCTTAGGATAAGCCTCGAAGTGTGTGCCCAAATCTTCTAAAATGTGCAACTTTCGCATACAAGCTCCGTTTTTGACGTTCTTTATATCCACGCATAGGTGAGAGTATACTCTACAACTTTCATTTAGACTTCGTCGGAAAATTTTGATATTAATTTTAATTATATATTTATAACAGGCCGGGATAGGATAAATCCGCTAAAAATTCATAACTTCTTCATCTGATGTCCGTTTCCGTCTGTCTTTTTACTGTTGTACTACTATTGTTGAGATCTTCAATTCTCCTTTAGGTTGCGTCGGCTAAAAATTGTTCAATCTTTATTTCGAGTTTTTAGCTATCTACTGCTGTTTTGAAACTTATAAAAATCATAACTTCCTCATACGAAGTCAGATTTAGACGTTCTTTGCATGCATGCTCATGGTTTGTTATTATCTACGACTTTTGTTTAGATACTTAAGGCTAAAAAGTCTTTTATTGAAATTTCACTTTTTACGCTCAATAGTGTTTTACCGGTTTAGTCACGGATCTTCGATCGGTCATAACTACTTTGTTATAACTCAGATTTGAATGTTCTTTATATATCTGAAAACCTTGACACGATATCTAACTTTTTATGTTTCCCAATTGAGACTTTTGATCATTTCATTTTTGACGTTATTTTTCTTGATTCCAAAATAGATTATAATATTCGACTTTTTGAACATTACATTGACTTGGAATATCGGGTTGTCACATCATCCCCCCGTTAGAGGGAATTTCGTCCCGAAATTAATTCTACATTAAGTATTTATGGACTAGGGAAAAGATGTGGGTATTTTTGTTTCATTTGATCTTCGCGCTCCCATGTATATTCTGGTCCTCGCTTGGCATTCCAACGGACCTTCACAATGGGTATGCGACTTTGTTTTGTTATTTTAATTTCCCGACCCATGATTTCTACAGGCTCTTCTACAAAGCGGAGACTCTCGTTGATTTCAATTTCATCCAGAGGGATGATGAGAGTCTTATCGGACATACATTTCTTTAGGTTTGACACATGAAAGGTAGGATGAACGTGATTGAGTTCCTGGGGTAATCGTAGCTTGTATGCCACCGGGCCAATCCTGGCGAGGATTTCGAATGGTCCGATATACCTTGGATTTAGCTTCCCACGTTTTCCAAAACGTATTAATCCCTTCCAAGGTGATAGTTTCAGATGTACTCGATCCCCAACTTGGAACTCCAAAGGTTTACGTCTCTTATCCACGTAACTCTTTTGTCGGTCTTGTGAAGCCTTCATCTTTCTCGAATTTGGACGATCTTTTCAGTTGTTTCCCTTATGATCTCCGGGCCCGTGAGTGCGTTGTTAGGAACTTGTCCTCTTGCTAATTGTGTATCGTCCACCTCATCCCAGCACAGGGGTGATCTGTACCTACGACCATAGAGGAATTCGAACGAAGCGACTTTGATGCTAGTGTGATAACTATTATTGTATGAGAGCATCCCAAGCTTTACCAAAGTCTATCACACAAGCTCTTAGCATGTCCTCTAATGTCTGAATGGTCCTTTCACTCTGCCCGTCAGTCTGTGGGTGGTAGGCTGTACTCATGTCCAACCTAGTTCCCAAAGCTTTCTGCAGTGACTGCCAGAACCGTGACGTTATCGGAGCTAATGGATATTGGTACCCCGTGAAGTCGCACAACTTCTTTAATGTAGATCATTGTTAGTTTCTCCATTTTGTCTGACTCTTTTATTGGTAGGAAGTGTGCAGATTTGGTTAATCTGTCGATGATTACCCAAATGGTGTCAATTCCACCCGTTGTCTTGGGTAACTTGGTAATGAAATCCATCGTAATCCGCTCCCACTTCCACTCGGGTATCTCTGGCTGCTGAAGTAGTCCCGAGGGCTTCTGATATTCCACCTTAACCTTGGCGCAAGTCAGGCACTTGCCCACAAAGGTAGCTATTTCGGCTTTCATGTTCGACCACCAATACAGTTTCTTGAGGTCTAAATACATATTGTCTGAGCCGGGATGCACCGAGTAACATTTTTTGTGAGTTTTGTTCATGACAACATCCCTGAATCCATCAAATTTAAGGAATCTCGCATTTGTAATCATTTAGTAATTCCACCCATCGTCTTTGCCTCATGTTGAGTTCTCCTTGATTGGGGATATGCTGAAGGCTTTTGTGTTCGGTGAAGATAGTGCACTTAGTGTCGTAGAGGTAATGTCTCCAGATTTTTAGGGCGAAAAATACACCTCCAAGTTCGAGATCATGCATCGTGTAGTTTACCTCATGTGTCTTCAGCTGCCTTGAAGCGTAGGCAATGACCTTTCCCCGTTGCATTAACACATGCATCGCAATAAACCACAAAGTCCTCTGTTCCATCTGGCAAGGACAACATCGGAGCATTGCACAAAGTTCTTTTCAGCGTTTAGAACGTAGCCTCTTGCCTATCCTTCTAGACAAAGGTCACTCCTTTTTGAGTCAAGGTGGTGAGTGGTTTCGCGACTTTGGAGAAATTTTGAATGAATCTTCAGCAGTAACTGGTGAGTCCTAAAAGTTGTAGGATCTCTGTGGGTGTCCTTGGTGCTGCCAAGCTTTCGATTGCCTTGATCTTTGAAGGGTGCACATTAATTCCTTCCTTGTTTACCACATGTCCGAGGAAATTCACTTCTTGAATCCAGAATTCGCACTTTGAGAATTTTGCACACAATTTCTCCGCTCTCAGTGTCTCCAGGACCTGATGCAAATGCTGGTTGTGTTCTTCCTCACTTCGAGAGTAGACTAGTATATCATCGATGAAAACGATCACAAACTTGTCTAAGTAAGGTCGACACACCCGATTCACCAGGTCCATAAACGCCACAGGTGCATTTGTTAAGCCGAAAGGCATCACTACAAACTCGTCGTCACCATAGCGCGTTCTGAAGGCAGTCTTGGGAATATCCTCCTCTCGAACTCGTAGTTGATGGTACCCCGATCTAAGGTCAATCTTTGAGAAGAAAGTCGCTCCTTGCAGCTGGTCGAAGAGGTCATCGATTCAAGGCAAAGGGTATCGGTTTTTAATGGTGAGTTTGTTTAATTCACAGTAGTCGATGCACATACGGAACGATCCGTCCTTTTTCTTAACGAAGAAGACAGATGCTCCCCAAAGTGAGAAGCTTGGCCTAATGAAACCTTCGCTTAGCAGCTCATTCAATTGACTGGACAATTCCTGCATCTTGGTTGGGGCTAAATGGTATGGCGATCTCGCTACGGGGGTAGCCCCAGGAATTAGGTCGATGCGGAATTCGACTTGTCTAGCATGAGGCACTCCGGGAAGGTCTTCTAGGAGTACGTTGGGGAAATTACAGACCTCCGGAATGTCCTTGATGTTTTTCGCTTCTTGTTTCGTGTCTATGACGTGGGCTAGGAAGATGTGGTACTCCTTGCGGAGATACTTTTGAGCCTTGACATAAGAAATGATCTGAAAGTTTGAGCTAGGTTTGTCGCCATAAACGACGAGAGTTTCGCCATTTGGCAGATTAAGGCGAACGGCCTTTTTGTGACATAGGATTTTAGCATGGTGAAGGCACAACCAATCCATGCCAATGATGACATCAAAAATTTTATGGTGACCGACATAAGGTCGATTTGGAAAGAGTGATTGTTTAGGGTGAGGTTACACTCGGTGTAAACGTCGTTAGTGTTCTCTGTTTTTCTGTTTCGCCATTTCTAAGGTGAATGTGTCTTTTAGTGTCTGTGGTTTTTGTTTAAGCAAGCATTTAAATTGATGGCTCACAAAGCTTTTCTCCACGCCACTATCGAAAAGGATGCATGCATATGTATTATTGAGGAGAAATGTACCGGTGACCACAGTTTGGTCTGAAACTGCTTCCTCATGACCTATCGCTAGCACTCTGCCCACTTCACCAGGGTTAGGGTTTCTTTCCTTCGGGCAGTTACACTTGAAGTGTCCTGCTTCTCCAAATCCATAGCAGGTCCGACTAGCTCTGATGTTGGCAGCTTGTGTGTTCTGTGGGATTGAAGCTCTACAAAACTGGGCGGTGTGCCCCTTTTGTTACAGTTGGTGCAGTGCATTTCTCGTCATGCGCCATTGTGGTGAAAACTGCACTTGTTTCACTTGCGTAGGTTCCCGACGTATTGCCTTATCAGAGTTGGGTTGGCAGTGGTTGTGGCAGCATGCACCGCAACCACTTGTTGCTTTTTGGTAGGGTCTTGAGCAAGTTGACCCTTATTCTGGTTCCAAAACTTTCTTTTGTTGTTCCCCCCTTTTGCTTGTTCAATGGTGGCTGCCACGGTGTCATGGTTGGATTTATAGTTGATAAGTTGTTGTGCTAGCTCCTTGGCACTGTCAAAGATAGTTGGCTTTGAGGCCAATACGTTTCCTTGAAGTTTGGGAGATAGTCCCCATATGTATCTTTCCACCTTTTTGCTTTTCGAAGGAACCATCCCGGGACATAGCACGGCTAGATCGCTAAAGCTCGAGGTATAAGACAGGATGTCAGAGCCTGTCATTTTGAGACCCCAAAGTTCCTCTTCTAATTTCTATATCTCGCCCCTTGGGCAGTACTCCTTCATCAACATGGCTTTCAGGTCTTCCCATGTTATCAAGTTAGCCACCGGAAGTGTCAATGCTTTGATGTGGCCATTCCACCAGGTGAGGGCCCTTTCATAGAACGTGCATGCTGCAAATTTGACCTTGCTTGCTTCAGGGTATGCGCATATTGTTTAATTAATTATGATTTATTAATATATTATGAGAATAATATATTAAAGGAGAAATCATATTGTTTAATTAATATTAGTCAAGAATTAATAAGAATTAAGTTTGTGGCTAAAAGATATTATTTAAACTTAAGGGACTAGAACTGTCAATTCTATGATAGTTGAATATTGAGCTAATGGACTCCATATTAGAGGGGTGGACGAATTATATAGGGAAACCCATTAGAAATCGTCCTAGGCCTCTAAGGAGGAAGTCCATGGGTTGCTTAGGGCCTAAGCAGTTAAATTAGGGTTTCCTTGTTTGATAACCCTAATAACTTCACTATTTAAAGGACCCTTGAGACTAAAAAACGTGGAGAACTTGTTCTTGAGGGTTTCCACACGTTTTGGGCAGCCTCCTCTCTCCTTATTCTTCATCCTCATGCTCTTGGTGTTTGTGAACCATTAGAGGAGTGACATTTGTGACTCTAAGCTTTCTAAAGTCATTACAAGGAGGATTTGAGATTGTTATTGCTACATAACAATCAAGGTAAGATCTAAAACCCATTCATAAGTTAATATGATTAATTGTATGCTAGATCTAGGGATTAAAGTCTTGGATGAATTGCATGTACAATAGAGAAACCTAGATCCAAGCATTAGGGTTTGCATGAGCACATAGGATGTTCTTATTGCCAAAACCCATCAGTGGTATCAGAGCCTTGATTGGTTTCTATTGTATTGATGCCTTGTTTGTTTGTTCAAGCTGTAAAATCGATTTTTTTGGTCCCCTGTCTGATGAACTCGGCGAGTTCCAATGTGGACTCGGCGAGTCCATAGAGGAACTCGGCGAGTTCAAGCGTCAGAAGGAGGCAGTTTCGGGATTTCTTGTTGTTTTGCTTGAGGATACTTGCCTTAATTGTTTTGGATCTTTAATATTCGAATTTTATCCTATATTTGAGAATATCCTTGATTAAACAAAAGATAATTACTAATTGATTAGATAGTAACTTCCTTATATGATTAAAGATTGATTATTTATATTAATTGGGTAACTTATCTTGCAAGAAATTGAAATTAGGTCAAATATAGATAATGACAAAATTAATTGTTTAATTTCTATTATTTGTTATTTGATCCTTGTGTTGTGAAAAAGTTTCAATTGTGCCCATGTATGTTTTATGGTTTAAATTTGGACTTAAAGGTTTTGTTTTGAAATTTAAAGAGTTGAAACCCTAATGTTTTGAAATGTTACAAAACTTGCCCTCAAGTTTTGGAATTTAAAAGTTGATTAAAAGTTTAATTTAGAAATGTTAAATTCTAAAACCCTAGTATTGTTTTGAAAAGTTCAAATCACACCCTTATGGTTTTATTAATTAATTAAAGTGTATAATTAAAAGAGGTTTAATAAATCCATAAAGTTTTGGTTCACAATTTAATTGAATTAAAAGTATAATTGTTAAATTAGACCACCTAGTATTTTAAAAGTGTAAAATACACCCTATACTATATATAACATTAAAAGTCTAACAATATATATGAGTAAAAGTCAGTCTTACCGTTAGTAGGCCTCATTTACGAAGCTGGTCTATAAGGGGTGTTTAAGGAAATTGCCTATAAAATGGCGATTGAATGGGTATCCACTCTTACCCACCGCACTCTTGACTAATGGAGGGTCGTTAGCCGAACGGGTAGGATAGGACAGAAACCTTCCATTATAAGTATAATGAAGTACAAAAGTAACTAAATGCTTTCATAAAATTCCCAATCCTAGTTACTTTAGGCAAAAGTGAATTGATGCAATTCCATGAAATTACACTTTGTGCCCTTGCGAAGTTGTTAGTGGAGCGTGTGTGGTTAACCGGCACACTAAATGGTTCTAAGCAAAGGTAGCAAAGGGTGACTCAATGTTTGTCATAGTTCGGTCGAGCGTGTGTGTTTAACCGGCACATCGAATAGGTGACTGTAACATGTGGGGGCACCATGTAAGTTTGCATGGTTATTCACACCCTTTTTTGTGATCCTCGGCGTCCCAGTCACAAATCGAGGGGCATATCGAGATTTAAACATGCCATTGAAAAGTTCAATGAATCTCAAAGGGTCTAGGAGTTTTCATAGATTTAAAACTTAAATTTCTTTTTTTTGTTTTTCATGGTGGAAATTGGTAAATCGTCATTTACCTACCTTCAAATATTCTGCAACTAGATTACGGCATCCCTTTTCTAGGTTGTAGCGTATTGTGTTGGGTCCTAGCCTTAATATATCATTTGGGTGATTTATTATGGACTCAATCAATCAACTAACTTGAATTTGTTTTCTCCCGTTTTGTAGATGTCAAAGTATGACAACTATGTTATTCCCAAATCCCGTGGAACAAGCTTTCCACATGAAGATGATATTCCACGATATGATCGGGGAACTAGAGATCATGCTTCACTTCCTCCACCTCCTCCAATTATTCTCCCTAACCCACAAGTTCGAAGGCTTGAAAAGTTCAAGGTCACTCAAGCCCTTTTGGCAAGTAAACATGAAGAAGGAAAGTCGGTGTGTGTGCACACGTTGTAGGGATGAAGTCACACATTGATAAGTTAAGAATGTTGGGATCCGTTGTCTGTGAGGAGCTAGCTGTTGACTGGGTTCTTCAGTCACTTCCTAACTCATATAGTGAGTTCGTAAGTGAGTACTATGTGATGAACCACGACGTGACCCTTATAGATCTCACTTACACGCTTATTGCTACTGAATCAACGATGATTTGGCGCACTGGAAAAACAAAGTTGATTGGTGGATCGACCTTCTAGACCTCTATGGATATAGGAAATGGCAACGAAAGGCATGCCATGATCGAAAAGTTTGATCATAAGAGAGTGGCAAAGTCAGAAATAGTTTCGTGTACTGTTCCAAAGAAGTCAATTTGCTTTTATTGCCAAGAGAAGGGGCATTGGAGACGAAGCTGCCCTATTTACCTAAGAGATCTAAGAGATGGGAGAGTCAAAACGTATGGCTTTGCTTTAGGTAAAATCCATTAACTAACTATTTTATGTTCCTATTCTAAATTCTTAATACATGATGTGATAAGATTACATTTCGATGTCTTGTAGGATCGAAGAAAAGAGATGAAGCTTAAGGGAAGAAGTGAGTGGAATTTAATCGTGAAGAAATGGATTTCGATCGCATTACTTGAAGATTAGAATCTTGAGCTACTACTTAGAGTTAGAATAGATTGTTAAGAAATATGTATTAACATAGTTTTTCAATGAATTGCATTGTAAGGACAAATTTTCCGCAATAAAATAAAATTTGATTTTGTTTATTTATTTATCCTTGCAATGGCATGTATGAAAAATTGATGTTTGAATTTTATTATTAGCAATAATGCTTTTTATTCTTAATTATGTTATTTGTGGAAATGTCGAGAATTTACCAAATAGGGAGAGTTTGTCATCACCCAAGTTTCAATTGGATAGAAACTTGGAATCATACAACAAGTATTGCATGATGAATGAGAAATTTCATATTTGGAAATTGGACTAATTCGTTGACAAAGTGTCAAGTGAAGGACTAGGAGATCGAGTACACAAAGTTATGTGTTGATCAAGTCCACCACAAGAGTAACAAAGATATTCGTCATAATTTACTAAAGGTTTAGTGGATATGATTATACTTATAAGATTAAGTGTAATTCCGAGTTGATTTGAAAGAGTTTAAATCAATAGCAGAACGAATAAGAAGAATCAAGTAAGCAGAAAGATAAAAGTTTCTCTATTCTAAGAAGAAGGGAGAGTACCTTTATTATGTTTTATGATAGGTCTTAATGATTAAGAACCATATCTCAATTGATCCTCTAAGTGAGTCTTAGTGCAATTGTATGTCTAAGAAGAGGAATCGAGAATTGAAGAAATGGTTAAAACAAGAAGCCAATCATACTTCGTTCCAAAACAAGTCTTAGAGTTAAGATTGTGACATTGAGTGACAAGTCTTAAGAAGGTTTATAACATTCATCAAATGTGGAAAGTTGTGATGTCTTGGATAAGACAAAGACCAACTAGGACCAAACTTATGAAGTGTTTTGTCTTGATAAAAGCTACATGAACTCTTGAATATTTGTTTGTAAAGAAATCTTTATTGACAAGAGAATCTTATATAGTCAAGGAGTCAGTGGGAGTCTTAATGGTCTTGAAAGGTTTCAGGAACAAATCAAAATAAACCTTATCGAACATCACTAGCACACGACTTGAGGTTTACAACCTATCGTGTTGACACTATCTTGTTTCTGTGTCGTTCCAATTGAGTTAATTATGCGTGTGACTTCTATGAGTTCTCATTTGAACGCATAAAAGGCAAGGACCTTGATTAGTGGAAAGTACATTGATAAGAAAGGGTGAGCTGCTTAACTACTTGGAAGACATGGTGGGAAGCCGTGTTACCATAAGGCAAGAGATCAAGATTGAGAAGGTTCGATCCATATGAATTTGGATTTGTCGCAAACTTTGGTTTTGACAAATTCGCATGGATAGGAACACATACACCATTAAAATCTAAGTGTCATAAGATTCCCTCCTTCATGAAAATGACTGTGAGGAAATGCTTTCACTAAGAGAGATTGTAAGAATATAGTGATTGTAAAAATTGGATTCTCGAATTCGACTATGGTTACGGTATCCATTTCCATGATTAGAATTGTGAGATTTGGCAATTAGTCTGAATTGTTTAGACATGCATATGAACTATCTAAGACAAAGGTGTATAAGTTTGAGAAGCTTAGATAAAGGATTATCAAAGCATTAGGTATTAGAAATACGAACTTAAGAAATTCAATAGGTATTGTTTCTGAATACATGTTAAAGCTAGTGGGAGCATAAGAGTTATGTTTATGTTATAATAATCATCATAGTGGGAGCATCAATGTTGTGCTTGTATGATTATTAAGGCAAGTATTGCAAGTTAGCAATATTAATTATAGAAAACAAGAGTTATCCCTTGCAAAGTCGTAAGGGTTGAATAGTTGTTTTGCTATAATTAAGGAGAGAATATTATGCTTCATTTCAAATATAAAGGCTTAGGTTGTGGAATGTTAATAAATTTAGTCAAGGATACATAGTGCGTTCTTAAATTTTGATTATGATTATGGCATAGTTCGAATTGTGAGAACGTGACACATAAAATATTATGGAAAAAGATTGATAAAGTATCACATTGTGTCCCATACGCTTCGGGTATAGGATTAGTTGCAAATGGTGTAATATTTGAACATTCTAAAATTTTCCAAACGTATAGCACATTAAGAGGGAAAAAGGACAAGAATCGGTTTTGACTAAGATAATTAAACAACTATCAAAGGACGATCCAAAGCTCGCTGAGGATTGGTCGCTTGTGAATAGTTGGATGTATGGTATTGGATGGACCATATCGACATTATTATGAATAGATAAGATTCTATTAAGAATAAGTTGTCATATGGAAAATATGGAAATGTTTCCATATTGGCAGTTGGATATTGAGAGTATATGTTTAGATTAGAAATTTTATGCAAAAGGATGTTCAAAGGAATGTACTTTAAGTGAGAGACATCACGTCTATGGAATTGTACTGTAACAATCTCTAATAGAGGACTTTGTAATTTCATTGGCAATAGTCATTGTGACTTTTGTGTTAGGACATTACGAAAGGATCAATGCATAAAATGTTAGAATCTAGCATATTCTATAAGTGGCAAGAATTTGATATTCTTATACTTATGAAAAGGATTGGGTGTTGTGAAATGAGTATGATTGGAAATGTGTTCATTTGATCTATTTCACAAAGTAAGAACCATAGGTAAACATTGTGTGCATGCTAAGAGCATGGGACAAGTGTTGTAATAATTCAAGTAAGAAGTTGATTACCCGAAACAACAAATAATGAGTAATCGATATGGTGATAAATAAAAGGTGTATTATTTATACTCAAAGGTTTGAGGCCATATGGGATTAGTATTATTCTTGTGTTTCACTTTGCATGTTTTGACATCCTGAATAATTTAATTGGTTCAGAACAGTTAAATTATTCGAACGGGCCACAGTCGTTCATATGTTAGAAGTAGGTATGAATGAAGACTGTCGTGAATTGGTGTGTGGATTGTCTAAAGTGTATTAGACATAAGAAAATGTTTTCTGCAATGTTCATGAGTGCTTATGAATATGGTTTGAGCATTGGATTAAACCCACGCTCACTTGGATCACTTCATGGATTTTGTCACGAGTGATTGTTGAGACGATAATATCTCATATTCTTAAAACCGAGATGTGTGAGTTGTATCTTGCGAGTCGGGTGCACATTGATAATATATAAATGCACCAGTAACTTGGTGTTATAAAACATATTGTTGTGTGTGATTCGGTAAGTGAGTGCAAGCGAGCATTGATTCAAAGTTTATTCGTTCCTTTTGTCCAAACTAGGATAAAAGCGATATCTTTGGGCCCCTCGATGATTTAGTGATGGCACCTAAGCGCTTGGCCAACCCGAGACTAATTTGATGTGATCAATTGTAGTCTGTTGTCAGTCTTCATAAATCGGAAGTCGGGAAATAGTATAGAGAGAATGATTAAGTTCATGTCTCATATCTATACGATATCTAGAATGGTGGAATATATGATACCTTATCTAAAGGACACGCGTATCTGATAAGATCAGAGTTGACAACGACTTTTGAAAGCTACGATTGCAGATCAGGATCTGAAGTCATACGCAGAATAGTTATTAGACTTATCCAAGTGGGAGACTGTTGGATTAGTGTCTAAGTCCATAACTATTTTGGTATGTACTTGAACCGATGGTGCATGGTCCTTTTGGGTTGCCTTCACCAAAGCAACTTGATAGGATGAATTATGGAGAGAAATGATTAATTATGGTTTATTAATATATTATGAGAATAATATATTAAAGGAGAAATCATATTGTTTAATTAATATTAGTCAAGAATTAATAAGAATTAAGTTTGTGGCTAAAAGACATTAATTAAACTTAAGGGACTAGAACTGTCAATTGTATGATAGTTGAATATTGAGCTAATGGACTCCATATTAGAGGGGTGGACGAATTCTATGGGGAAACCCATTAGAAATCGTCCTAGGCCTCTAAGGAGGAAGTCCATGGGTTGCTTAGGGCCTAAGCAGTTAAATTAGTGTTTCCTTGTTTGATAACCCTAATAGCCTCACTATTTAAAGGACCCTTGAGACTCAAAAACGTGGAGAACTTGTTCCTTAGGTTTTCCACACATTTTGGGCAGCCTCCTCTCTCCTTATTCTTCATCCTCTTGCTCTTGGTGTTTGTGAACCATTAGAGGAGTGACATTTGTGACTCTAAGCTTTCTAAAGTCATTACAAGGAGGATTTGAGATTGTTATTGCTACATAACAATCAAGGTAAGATCTAAACCCCATTCGTAAGTTAACTTGATTAATTGTATGCTAGATCAAGGGTTTAAAGTCTTGGATGATTTGCATGTACAATAGAGAAACCTAGATCTAAGCATTAGGGTTTGCATGAGCACATAGGATGTTCTTATTGCCAAAACCTATCGGGTTTTGGGTTTGGCATTTGTAAAGTCTTTGTAGGTATACTCTCTCGAGTGTCCCTGGCTATCCCCTTGGTTAGAATTGGTGGCACCATTACCCGCACTACCCGCATTATTTGTGCTATTTTGGGATAGATAAACGATAAAATAAAAACCATAAATATACAAATTCAACCCGAAAGCATACACAAAGTTTATCAAAATACATCATAAGTATCGAAATACAAACTATCAAACCCAAAAAACTCAACATACTAATCACTACTCTCATACTCAACTTCCTCGTCCTACGTGCCCTCATCGCTATCATCATCAGTATCTCCGGGATATGTGCCTTAAGTGCCCACACCATCATGAAAGGCACCCCGTGGCTGAAAATGGGGTGGAACAGCAAGACCAACCAGAGGAAAAGGTGGATGGTCCATCCCCAGATGTCGCATCACCCCAGCGATCGAAGCCATGATCCAGTAACGCTCATCATGTGCAACAACTACACACTGCATCATGTCACGTAGAGTTAGATCTGTCAGGTCAAGCTCCACATGCCTAGACATCTGACGCCTCATGAAGGCAGGCTCAAGGATGTCCTCTGGCTCCACCTGTCGAAGCGAATCCATGATATCGTCATCCTGAATCCTTCACTGCTGCCCCAATCCTCAAACCAACACATGCATCTGCCCGAGACCGGTAGTGCCCATCTCCTAGACAGGTATAGGAACCATCCCACGTGTCAAACTCATAAGATAAGGACAACCTATTAACACAGTGACCCCACAGATCCTACTTGAAGGTGTAGAACCTAGAGCCAGATAAATAAAGAGAAATGGAAAAATGAAAATGAAGGAAAACCTGCGTCAGAGTGAGGCACCACATATAGAAGAGGTCGTCAGAAGGAACCTTGTCACACTCCTGGCGATGACAAATGGTAGAAGCGACCAGTTGGTTAATTAACCGATAGATAGAAGACATCCTTGGCCTTCCTAAAAACATAAGTCCCCCGAGCGTGACTCCTATGGTGGTGTAGTAATACAACTATCATGATAAGCATAAAAATGAGGGCTCAAAGTTTCCTCAGTAGTATAAATACTTAGCTGCCTCCCAAGCTCGATTAGGCTGCAGGAGCAGGATATGCCTCCTAGGCGAAAAGTAAAGACTAATCTATCAGCTCATCTCGTAGACTCCTTGTCGAAGCGGACTGTCGAAAAGAACTCCTAGCAGAGCTCCTTGTAGAACGCCTCTTGAACCCTGATGACCCGCCACCAACTGTGGCAGACAAAAATCTCAAGACCATTATCATCTCTCAATACACAAGTACGGAACAGTTTCAATCGAGCCGTCAGCCTAGAATCGTCCGCCACTCTCCAACAAAGAGCCTAGGGAATAATGATTTTCTTGGACGGAAGAGCAGCTAGGCGACATACAAAAGAGCTCTGATCAGGAAGATCTTCGGCGCACTTTAGAAAAGGATGTGAAAGCCAGTTAGGAGTTAACTGACCCGCAGCTTTTTGACCTCGTCTCGCCATATCTATTGTAAAATAGACCAAAAGACAGATAGGAATAAGTTGTTGGATTAGTTTCTAAGCCTATAACTATTATTAGTATGTACTTGACCCGATTTGGCATGGTCCATTTGGGTTGCACTTCACCGGAACAGTTTATATGGATAGTCTTTTGAAAATAGTATGTTTATGATTTAGATTAATATATTGTAAGTTCTAATATGGTAATATAGAATCATATTGTTTAATTAGAATTCATCAAGAATTAATTTAGAATTAATTTACTGAACAAAAGGAACTAATTAAATATGGAATCTTATATATAGTATGGGCCAAGTTCATTTAGGTTGGGCTAAGCTTGCATGGATAGTCCATGGAGTTTTTAACCCATGGATCCTATGGAAATGAAAGGTCATGGGTATTAGGGTTTACTTGGATGAAACCCTAATCCTCCATACTATATAAAGAGGTCTTTGGCACATGAAATGGCACTAGTGTGAGGATACAAGAGTGGGTCATTTCTAGTGTGCGTACTATTCTCTCAAGTTTTCCAAGATGTTCTTGGTGATTTGTGATTCCACTTGAGTCTTCCACATTATTGGGGCTAAGCTCTTAAAGATAAAGACTTCATGCTTCATCAAAAAGGTATGTCTTATAACTTGTTTATATTACCCAAGTATCAAAGATTGTATGCTAGTTAGGGTAATACACAGGAAAGTTCAAGTTTTCATGTATAATAGAGAAAACATAGATCCAAGGTATTTAGGTTTCATGTACACCATAGGAGTGTTAGAATGCTCAAAACCCAACAGTGGTATTAGAGCCATGGGTTGTTTTCTGTTATATTGATGCAAATGTTTGATTTTCAAAGTTGAAAAAAAAAAAAGAAAAAAAAACATGAAGCTTGTCAAATTTTAAGATAATTACTTGTTTTTGGGAAACACTAATTATTTGTAAAATTTGAATCATTTGCTATATGAGTTGAATTAGGTCAAATATAGTAAAACATAAAACGAGATGATTATTTTATTAGTTTAAAAAGTTTGATCTAAAGAGTTTTTTTTTAAAAACCTCCATAAGTTATGGATATGAAAGCTTTAAAAAAAATTGATTCAAAGTTTTTTATGGAGTTACAAAATTTGGTGTTAATGTTTTAAAAAATTCCATAACTTGTTCTTAAGTTATGGAAAATGAAAATTTTAATCATAAAACAAGCATTTAACTCCATAAGTTATGGAATCCAAAAGTTTTCAAGAGTTACAAAACTTGCCCTCAAGTTTTGGAATTTGAAAAATGTTTTTTATGAAAAAAAATTGAATTCTAAAACTTTTGGGTTCATAATTTAAACAATTAATTAAATGGTTTTAATTTTGAATTTAATAATTGGAATTATGATGTTTTGTTGAATAGTTCAAATTAACCCTTATGGACTTTATTAATAGTTAATTAAAGCGTTTAACTAAAAGAGTATTATTAAATCCATAAATATATGGTTTGAGTTTAATTAAATTAAATGTCTAGTTTAATTATTAGATTAAACCACCAAGTATTTTAAAAGTCTAAAATACACCCTTATACTATTATAATATTAAAAGTTAAATATATTATATGTATAAACAAAAAGTTGGTCTTACCGTTAGTAGACCTCATTCATGAAGTCGGTCTATAAGGGGGGGGGGGGGTATAAGGTTACTACCTATAAAATGGCAGTTTAATAGGTGTCCACTCTCACCCACCGCTTCCTTGACTGGTGGAGGGTCGTTAGCCGAACGGGTAGGACAAGGACTATAATTCTCCCTTCATTAAAAGTATTAATGATAAATACTAAGTAACTAAACCTTTTATAAATTCTCAATCTTAGTTACTTAGGAAAATGTGAATTTGGTGCTAACCCATGAAATTACACTTTGCACTTTGCTTAAGTCGTTAATGGAGCGCGTGTGGTTAACTGGCACACTAACCTGGATTTAACAAGGTAGGCAAATGGTAACTTAATGCTTAGCATAGTATCGGTGGAGCGTGTATGGTTACCCGGCACATCGATTGAGTGGTAAATATTAAGGGTACTAAGTATATTTGCATGGTTATTCACACCTTGTTTTGTGATCCTCGGCATCCCAGTCACAAAATTTGAGAGGGCACAATCGAGATTGAAACATGCCATTGAAAAGTTCAATGAATCTCAAAAGATCTAGGAGTTTCAAATCAAATTAAAACCTAATAAATTATTTCATTTTTCATGGTGGAAATATCGTCATTCGCCTACCTTCAAATATTCTATAGCTTGGATTACGACATCCCTCTTCCAAGTTATAAGATATTGTGTTGGGTCCTAGCCTTATTATTTCATATTGGGTGTTATATTAAGGACTTTAAATCAACTATCTTGAATATCTCCCAAAAGGTGTCTGGTTCAGACAATTATGATCTTCCCAAATCTCTTGGAACAAGCTTTCCAAATGAAAATGATGTTCTGTGGTTGGATAATGGAAATCATACTTCTCTTCCTCCATCTCCTCCAATTAATCTCCCTAAACCACAAGTTCTTGAATAGTTCAAAGTCACTCAAGCCCTATTGGCAAGCAAGGTCTATGTGTGATGACATATTGATAAGTTGGGAGAGTTGGGTGTCAAAGTCTTGAGAAAGTTGGTTGTTCAATCACTTTCTAAGTCACACAGTGAGTTCCTTTGGGACTACTATGTAACAGACTATGACATGACCCTAATGATCTTATCTATTTGCTTGGTGCTGCTGAATCAACAATGATTTGAACCTCTGGTAAAGCAAATTTGATTAGTAGATCAACTTCCCACACTACCATGGACATTGAATATTGGTAACATTGGATATCTAGAAAAGCTGTTTCTTCCCAATGGAAAAGGATCGGCCATAGTCAACTCGGTTGACCAAATGGTAAAGAGAAAGGCTAAGTCTGAGATAGTCCCATGTACCATTACAAAAGAGTTTATATGGTTCTATTGACAAAGGAAGGGGCATTGGTTGCGAAGCTGCCCTAACTACTTGAAAGATCTGAGAGAAGGTCGAGTTAAAAAGTTTGACTCTGCTTCGGGTAAGTCCACTATCTAACTATGTTAAGTTCCTTATTGATGATTCTTAATATAAAATGTGACTCGGTTACATTTTTATGTTTGGCAAGATCAAGCAAAGGGAAGGAAACTTAAAGAAAGAGTATGTTGAATCTGGTCGCGAAGATGGATTGCAATCGTATGGTTCGAAGATCAAATTCTTGAGCTACTACTTAGGGGTTATGAAAGATTTCTAGGAAATATGTAATAGCATAGTTTTCATTTAAAGTTGCATTGTAAGAAAAAAGTTTTTTCCGCGTTTTATAGATAAATATTTTTTTTTTATTTTATTATATCTCCTTGCAATGGCATTTATGAAAAATTGATGTTTGTATGTTTCTAGCAATATTGAAAATATGAATTTGATTCTTTCTTTTGTGGTAGTGTCTAAATTTACCAAATAAGGAAAGATTCTCATCACCCAAGTTTTCAATTGGACAGAAACTTAGAATCATGAAAGTTGTATGATGAATGAGAATTTTCATCTTTGAAAAATTAAGACTAATTCCTTGTTCACATGTATTTGTGAGTCAAGTGAAGGACTAAGGGATCCAGTACATATTCTTGTGCACTGGTCAAGTCCACCACAAAGATCGATAAGACTATTCATCATGATTTACTAAAGTTTAGTAAATATGGTTATACTTACAAGTTTAAGTATAATTCTGAAACATTGGAAAAGTTTCGATGTATGGTAAAACGAATGAGAAGAATCAAATTAGGCAGACAGATAAAAGTTTCTCAAATCTGAAAAGATGGGAGATTACTTTAGTATCATGTTTTATGATCATCTTAATGATTGTGAGACCATATCACAATTCATCCTCTAAGGACATCTTACTGCATTCTTATGGATAATAAGAGGAGTCATGAATTCTTGAAATGGTTAAATCAAGAAGATGGTTCATACTCCGTTCCAAAACAATTCCTAGAGTCATACACCAAGATTATAACTTGAGTGACATATCTTAAAGAAAGGCTTATAACACTTGTCAAATGTAAGAGTAAAATGTTCCTACTATTGTACATTTGAAATTGGTAAGTTGTGATGTTTTGGATAAAACAAAGACCAAATAATGCCAATTGTGTGAAGTGTTTGTCTTGATAAAGAATCCGCACTATATCTTGAATATTTGGCAAGAGATTCTTATATGTCAAGAGGACAGTGGGAGTTTAAAAGATCTTGAAAGAGTCTAATCAAGAATAAAAACATGTACTTTATCACTAGCACACAACGCGAGGCTTATAACCTATCGTGTTGACATATTTCTATTTTTGTGCCCATTCCAGTTAAAATTGAATTTGCATAGGAGTTCAGAGAGTTCTCAATTGGTTGCATAACAACTTGGAAGCAATGGCAGGCCCTTGTGCTACTAGGTGGCAAGAAGTTAAGACTGCACAAGATCAATCCATATGAGTTTTGTCACTAACCTTTTCTTGTGATTACGGTTTTGACAAATTCACATGGATAGGAACACATACACCATAAAATCTAAGTGTCATAAGGTTTCTTTCTGATTCATGAAAATGATGGTGAGGAAACACTTTCACTAAGTGGTTTTAAGTAGATAGCAATTGTGACATTTGCATTCTCAAAGTCGTTAGTGGAGCGTATGCGGTTAATCGGCACACTAACATGGACTTGTGAGGAATGGCAAAGGTGTAAACAATTGAGACTATGATTACGACATCCCTTTTCATAGTTCTTGAATTGTTTAGACACGCATGTGTGCTATCTAAGGAAATGTGTATGATTTTGATAAAGTCTTATAAAAGCATCTCGTATCAGAATTCTGAACTTTGGTAAGAAATTCAATAAAGTATTGAGTTCCAGAAGTCCAGTTGATTTATGAGTACATGTCAAAGCTAGTGGGAGCATAAGTGTTATGCTAATAATCATCATGTTAGTGGGAGCATGATAATTATGATAAGTATTGCAAGTTAGCAAGTTAGCAATGTTAATTATAATGGGAGCATAAGTGTTATGCTAATAATCATCGTGTCCCATATGCTTCGGATATAGGATCAATTGCATGTGCTATAATATTCATCCTTTCTAAATTTTCCAAATGCCGAGAGCATTTAGAGGGGAAAAGTCTAGAATTGGATATGACTAAAATGATTAAGCAATTATCGAGGACAATCTAAGGTTTACCAAAGATTGGTTGCTCAGGGACGGTTGGAAGTATGGTGTAAATTTTTGGAGATTACCATTTTGACATATTCTGAAAAGAGGCAACTCTTTTTCAGAAGTGATAGTCAAAATGAGAATATGGAAATATTCCCATAGGTGGAAGTTATTCATTAAATGTGTGTAAGATTAGGAAACTTAATGCAAGAAGGATGTTCAAAGCAATGTACTTTCAATTTAAGACTTCGTTTCCATAGAATGATCTCCGTTGTAATACTCTGTAATGTCTGTTGACAAGTCTTTGTGACTTTGTGCATAATCATTATAAGAGGATCAATGCATATAAGTTTAGAATCTAAAAGATTTAGGTAATTGGCAGGAATTTGGAATTCTTGCAATTGTGGTAAGGATTTGGGATTGTAAAATGAGAATCATTGGAATTATGTTCAATCGATCTATTTCACAGAGTAAAGATCATAGACGAACTTAGTGTGCATACTTGGTGTATGGCAGAACTAATGTTTAGACAAACATAGTGTGCATACTTGGTGTATGGCATGACTAGTGTTTAGATAACATAGTGTACATGCTTGGAGCACGGGAAAACTATTGTTTTTAATTCAAGTATAAAGTTGATAGTTTGAAACAGTACGCAATGACTAATGTATGATCAATATCATGATAAATAAAAGGTGTTCTATTTATATTCATAAGTTCTGAGACCATATTGGATTCGATTATTCTTGTGTTTCACTTTTCATTTTTTGACTTCCAGAATAACTAGGTCGTTCTTCCTGAATGACTATGTTATTCAAACCATCCACAGTCGGTCATACGTTGGAAGTAGATATAAATCAAGATTGTCATGAAGCTGGTTTGTAGATGTCCAAGGTAGTGGACATAGCAAGAGTTGCTGCAACATTCATGAGTGCTCATAAGTTCTGAGTATTGGATTAAACCCACGCTCATTTGACTCACTTCATGGATTTTATCACGAGTGGTCATGAGATGATAATATCTTATATTCGTCAAACCTAGAGATATGATTTTTTGCATATGAGTTGGTTATGCATTGATTCTACGTAAACGCATTGTTAACTCGATGTTATAAAATGTGCCTTTATGTATGATTCAACAAGTAGTAGAACAAGCATATGAGTCAAAGTTTATCCATTCCTTTTACCCTTGAAGGGATAAAAGTGATATCTGTGGGCCCCTCGATGATTTAGTGATGACACCCCGATGTGCTTGGCCAAGCCTGGACTGATTTGATTTGTTCAATTAGTCGGTCTTCATAAATCGAAAATCGGAAAACAACAAAAGGATAGAGAAAATGATTATAATACATGTCTCAGTCCATATGATATCTAGAATGGAGGAATATATGATCACTTATCTAATGCACAAGTCATAGACTAAGGTTAGAGTTCGACAGCGGCTTTCAGAGCAATAATATTTTTAGACTTATCCAAGTGGGAGACTCTTGGATTAGTTTCTAAGCCCATAACTATTATTAGTATGTACATGACCCAATTTGGCATGGTCCATTAGGGTTTCACTTCACCGGAACAATTTATATGGATAGACTTTTGAAAATAGTATGTTTATGATTTATATTAATATATTATAAGTTCTAATATATTACTATGGAATCATATTGTTTAATTAGAACTGATCAAGAATTAATTTAGAATTAATTTGGTGATCAAAAGGAACTAATTAAATATGGAATCTTATATATATAGTATGGGCCAAGTTCATTTAGGTTGGGCTAAGCTTGCATGGATAGTCCATGCAGTTTTTAACCCATGGATCCTATGGAAATGAAAGGTCATGGGTATTAGGGTTTACATGGATGAAACTCTAATCCTCCATACTATATAAAGAGGTCTTTGGCACATGAAATGTCACTAGTGTGTGACGATACAAGAGTTGGTCATTTATAGTGTGCTTACTATTCTCTCAAGTTTTTCCAAGGTGTTCTTGGTGATTTGTGATTCCACTTGAGGCTTCAACATTATTGGGGCTAAGCTCTTAAAGATCAAGATTTCAAACTTCATCCAAAAGGTATGTCTTATAACTTGTTTATATTACCCAAGTATCAAAGATTGTATGCTAGTTAGGGTAATACACTGCAAAGTTCAAGTTTGCATGTATAATAGAGAAAACATAGATCCAAAGTATTTAGGGTTGCATGTACACCATAGGAGTGTTAGAATGCTCAAACCCCAACAGTGGTATTAGAGCCATGGATTGTTTTTTGTTATATTAATGCAAATGTTTGATTTTCAAATTTGAAAAAAAAAAAAGAAAAAAAAAGATCAAGCTTGTCAAATTTTAACATAATTACTTGTTTTTGTGAAAAACTAATTCTTTGTAAAATTTGAATCATTTGCTATATGAGTTGAATTAAGTCAAATATAGTAAAAGATAAAATGAGATGATTATTTTATTAGTTTGAAAAGTTTGATCTAAAGAGTTTTTTTTAAAAATAAACCTCCATAAGCCATGGATATGAAAGCTTTTAAAAAAAATTGATTCAAAGTTTTTTATGGAGTTACAAAATTTGGTGTTAATGTTTTAAAGAATTCCATAACTTGTTCTTAAGTCATGGAAAATGAAAAGTTTCATTATAAAACAAGCATTTAACTCCATAAGTTATGGAATCCAAAAGTTTTCAAAAGTTACAAAACTTGCCCTTAGGTTTTGGAATTTGAAAAAAGTTTTATATGAAAAAAAAAATTGAATTCTAAAACTCTTGGGTTCATAACTTAAATAATTAATTAAATGATTTTAATTTTGAATTTGATAATTGGAATTATGATGTTTTTTTGAATAGTTCAAATTAACCCTTATGGTCTTTATTAATAGTTAATTAAAGCGTTTAATTAAAAGAGTATTACTAATCCATAAATATATGGTTGGAGTTTAATTAAATTAAAAGTCTAGTTTAACTAATAGATTAAACCACCAAGTATTTTAAAAGTCTAAAATAAACTCTTATACTATTATAATATTAAAAGTTTAATATCTTATATGTATAAGCAAAAAGTCGGTCTTACCGTTAGTAGGCCTCATTCACGAAGCCAATCTATAAGGGGGGCATAAGGCTACTGCCTATAAAATGGACCATGCCAAATCGGGTCATGTACATACTAATAATAGTGGGAGACTCTTGGATTAGTTTCTAACCCATAACTATTATTAGTATGTACATGACCCGATTTGGCATGGTCCATTAGGGTTGCACTTCACCGGAACAATTTATATGGATAGACTTTTGAAAATAGTATGTTTATGATTTATATTAATATATTATAAGTTCTAATATATTACTATGGAATCATATTGTTTAATTAGAACTGATCAAGAATTAATTTAGAATTAATTTGGTGATCAAAAGGAACTAATTAAATATGGAATCTTATATATAGTATGGGCCAAGTTCATTTAGGTTGGGCTAAGCTTGCATGGATAGTCCATGCAGTTTTTAACCCATGGATCCTATGGAAATGAAAGGTCATGGGTATTAGGGTTTACATGGATGAAACTCTAATCCTCCATACTATATAAAGAGGTCTTTGGCACATGAAATGTCACTAGTGTGTGACGATACAAGAGTTGGTCATTTATAGTGTGCTTACTATTCTCTCAAGTTTTTCCAAGGTGTTCTTGGTGATTTGTGATTCCACTTGAGGCTGCAACATTATTGGGGCTAAGCTCTTAAAGATCAAGATTTCAAACTTCATCAAAAAGGTATGTCTTATAACTTGTTTATATTACCCAAGTATCAAAGATTGTATGCTAGTTAGGGTAATACACTGCAAAGTTCAAGTTTGCATGTATAATAGAGAAAACATAGATCCAAAGTATTTAGGGTTGCATGTACACCATAGGAGTGTTAGAATGCTCAAACCCCAACAGTGGTATTAGAGCCATGGGTTGTTTTTTGTTATATTAATGCAAATGTTTTATTTTCAAATTTGAAAAAAAAAGAAAAAAAAAGATGAAGCTTGTCAAATTTTAACATAATTACTTGTTTTTGTGAAAAACTAATTCTTTGTAAAATTTGAATCATTTGCTATATGAGTTGAATTAAGTCAAATATAGTAAAAGATAAAATGAGATGATTATTTTATTAGTTTGAAAAGTTTGATCTAAAGAGTTTTTTTAAAAAAAAAAACCTCCATAAGCCAAGGATATGAAAGCTTTTAAAAAAATTGATTCAAAGTTTTTTATGGAGTTACAAAATTTGGTGTTAATGTTTTAAAGAATTCCATAACTTGTTCTTAAGTCATGGAAAATGAAAAGTTTCATTATCAAACAAGCATTTAACTCCATAAGTTATGGAATCCAAAAGTTTTTAAAAGTTACAAAACTTGCCCTTATGTTTTGGAATTTGAAAAAAGTTTTTTATGAAAAAAATTGAATTCTACAACTCCTGGGTTCATAACTTAAATAATTAATTAAATGATTTTAATTTTGAATTTGATAATTGGAATTATGATGTTTTGTTGAATAGTTCAAATTAACCCTTATGGTCTTTATTAATAGTTAATTAAAGCGTTTAATTAAAAGAGTATTACTAATCCATAAATATATGGTTGGAGTTTAATTAAATTAAAAGTCTAGTTTAACTAATAGATTAAACCACCAAGTATTTTAAAAGTCTAAAATACACCCTTATACTATTATAATATTAAAAGTTTAATATATTATATGTATAAGCAAAAAGTCGGTCTTACCGTTAGTAGGCCTTATTCACAAAACCAGTCTATAAGGGGGACATAAGGCTACCGCCTATAAAATGGCATTCTAAGCCCATAACTATTATTAGTATGTACTTGACCCGATTTGGCATGGTCCATTTGGGTTTGCACTTCACCGAAACAATTTATATGGATAGTCTTTGAGAATAGCATGTTTATGATTTATATTAATATATTATAAGTTCTAATATATTAATATGGAATCATATTATTTAATTAGTATTGATCGAGAATTAATTTAGTTATCAAAAGGAACTAATTAAATATGGACGCTAATATATAGTATGGGCCAAGTTCATTTAGGTTGGGCTAAGCTTGCATGGATAGTCCATGGAGTTTTTAACCCATGGATCCTATGGAAATGAAAGGTCATGGGTATTAGGGTTTACATGGATGAAACCCTAATCCTCCATACTATATAAAGAGGTCTTTGGCACATGAAATGTCACTAGTGTGTGAGGATACAAGAGTTGGTCATTTATAGTGTGCTTACTATTCTCTCAAGTTTTTCCAAGGTGTTCTTGGTGATTAGTGATTCCACTTGAGGCTTCAACATTATTGGGGCTAAGCTCTTAAAGATCAAGATTTCAAACTTCATCAAAAAGGTATGTCTTATAACTTGTTTATATTACCCAAGTATCAAAGATTGTATGCTAGTTAGGGTAATACACTGCAAAGTTCAAGTTTGCATGTATAATAGAGAAAACATAGATCCAAAGTATTTAGGGTTGCATGTACACCATAGGAGTGTTAGAATGCTCAAACCCCAATAGTGGTATTAAGCCATGGGTTGTTTTTTGTTATATTAATGCAAATGTTTGATTTTCAAATTTGAAAAAAAAAAAGAAAAAAAAAAAGATGAAGCTTGTCAAATTTTAACATAATTACTTGTTTTTGTGAAAAATTAATTCTTTGTAAAATTTGAATCATTTGCTATATGAGTTGAATTAAGTCAAATATAGTAAAAGATAAAATGAGATGATTATTTTATTAGTTTGAAAAGTTTGATCTAAAGAGTTTTTAAAAAAAAAAAACCTCCATAAGCCAAGGATATGAAAGCTTTTAAAAAAATTGATTCGAAGTTTTTTATGGAGTTACAAAATTTGGTGTTAATGTTTTAAAGAATTCCATAACTTGTTCTTAAGTCATGGAAAATGAAAAGTTTCATTATAAAACAAGCATTTAACTCCATAAGTTATGGAATCCAAAAGTTTTTAAAAGTTACAAAATTTGCCCTTATGTTTTGGAATTTGAAAAAAGTTTTTTATGAAAAAAAATTGAATTCTACAACTCTTGGGTTCATAACTTAAATAATTAATTAAATGATTTTAATTTTGAATTTGATAATTGGAATTATGATGTTTTGTTGAATAGTTCAAATTAACCCTTATGGTCTTTATTAATAGTTAATTAAAGCGTTTAATTAAAAGAGTATTACTAATCCATAAATATATGGTTGGAGTTTAATTAAATTAAAAGTCTAGTTTAACTAATAGATTAAACCACCAAGTATTTTAAAAGTCTAAAATACACCCTTATACTATTATAATATTAAAGGTTTAATATATTATATGTATAAGCAAAAAGTCGGTCTTACCGTTAGTAGGCCTCATTCACGAAGCCAGTCTATAAGGGGGACATAAGGCTACTGCCTATAAAATGGCATTCTAAGCCCATAACTATTATTAGTATGTACTTGACCCGATTTGGCATGGTCCATTTGGGTTTGCACTTCACCGGAACAATTTATATGGATAGTCTTTGAGAATAGCATGTTTATGATTTATATTAATATATTATAAGTTCTAATATATTAATATGGAATCATATTATTTAATTAGTATTGATCAAGAATTAATTTAGTTATCAAAAGGAACTAATTAAATATGGACGCTAATATATAGTATGGGCCAAGTTCATTTAGGTTGGGCTAAGCTTGCATGGATAGTCCATGGAGTTTTTAACCCATGGATCCTATGGAAATGAAAGGTCATGGGTATTAGGGTTTACATGGATGAAACCCTAATCCTCCATACTATATAAAGAGGTGTTTGGCACATGAAATGACACTAGTGTGTGAGGATACAAGAGTGGGTCATTTCTAGTGTGCTTACTAATCTCTCAAGTTTTTCCAAGGTGTTCTTGGTGATTTGTCATTCCACTTGAGGCTTCCACATTATTGGGGCTAAGCTCTTAAAGATCAAGACTTCAAGCTTCATCAAAAAGGTATGTCTTATAATTTTTTCATATTACCCAAGTATCAAAGAATTGTATGCTAGTTAGGGTAATACCTTGGAAAGTTCAAGTTTGCATGTATAATAGAGAAAACATAGATCCAAGGTATTTAGGGTTGCATGTACACCATAGGAGTGTTAGAATGCATAAAACCCAACAGTGGTATTAGAGCCATGGGTTGTTTTCTGTTATATTGATGCAAATGTTTGATTTTCAAAGTTGAAAAAAAAAAGTAAAAAAAAAAACATGAAGCTTGTCAAATTTTAACATAATTACTTATTTTTGTGAAAAACTAATTCTTTGTAAAATTTGAATCATTTGCTATATGAGTTAAATTAGGTCAAATATAGTAAAAGATAAAATGAGATGATTATTTTATTAGTTTTAAAAGTTTGATCTAAAGAGTTTTTTTTGAAACCTCCATAAGTTATGGATATGAAAGCTTTTTAAAAAAAATTGATTCAAAGTTTTTTATGGGGTTACAAAATTTGGTGTTAATGTTTTAAATAATTCCATAACTTGTTCTTAAGTCATGGAAAATGAAAAGGTTCATCATAAAACAAGCATTTAACTCCATAAGTTATGGAATCCAAAAGTTTTCAAGAGTTACAAAACTTGCCCTCAAGTTTTGGAATTTGAAAAACGTTTTTTATGAAAAAAATGAATTCTAAAACTCTTGGGTTCGTAACTTAAACAATTAATTAAATGGTTTGAATATTGAATTTGATAATTGGAATTATGATGTTTTGTTGAATAGTTCTAATTAACCCTTATGGACTTTATTAATAGTTAATTAAACCGTTTAATTAAAAGAGTATTATTAAATCCATAAATATATGGTTGGAATTTAATTAAATTAAAAGTCTAGTTTAACTAATAGATTAAACCACCAAGTATTTTAAAAGTCTACTCTATAAGGGTGGTATAAGGCTACTGCCTATAAAATGGCATTCTAAGCCCATAATAATTATTTGTATGTATTTGACCCGATTTGGCATGGTTCATTTGGGTTTGCACTTCAATGAAACAATTTATATGGATAGTCTTTGAGAATAGTATGTTTATGATTTATATTAATATATTATAAGTTTTAATAGAAAAATATCGAATTATATTATTTAATTAGTATTGATCAAGAATTAATTTAGTGATCAAAAGTAACTAATTAAATATGGACTCTTATATATCATATGGGCCAAGTTCATTTAGGTTGGGCTAAGCTTTCATAGATAGTCCATGGAGTTTTTAACCCATGGATCCTATGGAATGAAAGGTCATGGGTATTAGGGTTTACATGGATGAAACCCTAATCCTCCATACTATATAAAAAGGTTTTTGGCACATGAAACGGCACTAGTGTGTGAGGATACAAGAGTGGGTCATTTTTAGTGTGCTTACTAATCTCTAAAGTGTTTCCAAGGTGTTCTTGGTGATTTGTGATTCCACTTGAGGCTTCCTCATTATTGGGGCTAAGCTCTTAAAGATCAAGACTTCAAGCTTCATCAAAAAGGTATGTATTCTAATTTGTTCATTTTACCCAAGTGTCAAAGATTGTATACTAGTTAGGGTTATACCTTGGAAAGTTCAAGTTTGCATGTATAATAGAGAAAACATAGATCCAAGGTATTTATGGTTGCATGTACACCATAGGAGTGTTAGAATGCTCAAAACCCAACAGAGGTATTAGAGCCATGGGTTGTTTTCTGTTATAGTGATGCAAATGTTTGATTTTCAAAGTTGAAAAAAAAAAGAAAAAAAAACATGAAGCTTGTCAAATTTTAACATAATTACTTGTTTTTGTGAAAACTAATTCTTTGTAAAATTTGAATCATTTGCTATATGAGTTGAATTAGGTCAAATATAGTAAAAGATAAAATGAGATGATTATTTTATTAGTTTTAAAAGTTTGATCTAAAGAGTTTTTTTTATTTGAAACCTCCATAAGTTATGGATATGAACGTTTTTTTTAAAAAAATTGATTCAAAGTTTTTTATGGAGCTACAAAATTTGGTGTTAATGTTTTAAATAATTCCATAACTTGTTCTTAAGTTATGGAAAATGAAAAGTTTCATCATAAAACAAGCATTTAACTCCATAAGTTATGGAATCCAAAAGTTTTCAAGAGTTAAAAAACTTATGGTCTTTATTAATAGTTAATTAAAGCGTTTAAATAAAAGAGTACTATTAAATCCATAAATATATGGTTTGAGTTTAATTAAAATAAAATTCTAGTTTAATTAACAGATTAAACCACCAAGTATTTTAAAAGTCTTAAATACACCTTATAGTATTATAATATTAAATTTTAAGATATTATATGTATAAGCAAAAATTCGGTCTTACCGTTAATAGGCCTCATTTACGAAGTCGGTCTATAAGGGGGGTATAAGGCTACTGCCTATAAAATGGCATTCTAAGCCCATAACTATTATTGGTATGTACTTGACCCAATTTGGCATTGTCCATTTGGGTTGCACTTCATCGAAACAATTTATATGGATAGTCTTTTGAGAATAGTATGTTTATGATTTATATTAATATATTATAAGTTCTAATATATTAATATGGAATCATATTATTTAATTAGTATTGATCAAGAATTAATTTAGTGATCAAAAGGAACTAATTAAATATGGACTCTTATATATAGTATGGGCCAAGTTCATTTAGGTTGGGCTAAGCATGTTGCATGCGATTACACGCGACGCACATCCATCTGTGTGACGTGCTGCAAGAACATGAAGAACATCATGCGTGGAAACCCGTTGTTTTGTCCAATTTTCCACACAAAGACTATATAAGGATGTTCGACTAAGCTTCTAGAACACGAATAGGTAACCTGTTTCGCCTAAAACATCACAAATTTATAGATTTAGTTATAAATATTCAAAAATTCAAAAATTCAGAATGAAGATCAATGGATGGAATTAATCCCAAAATTGAGTATATAGGAAGTGAAATCGGTAGTGTAAGATGCTTAAGTGATCATCTATTTCACAAAAACTAACCCAAATTCATCGATTGATAAAAACCTCAAAAACCATAAAAACTAGAAATTTGGCCCAAAATTCAAGCTAGGATTAAGCATAGAAGTTACCTGGAAGTAAAGTGATCAAATGAGATGAAGAAATCGAAGTTTAGAGGCAGGCACACGAAGTCTGTGTCGTGCGTGTGGGACCCAATCGAGGCAAATCAGATGGGGACCAGATGGAATGTTTGAAAGGTTTCGAATGAATCCAAAATTCGACTTTAATGTTGATTTGCTACAAGTGCACGGGGTACACATGGTATGTCTGGCGCGCATGTTCAAAAACTTTAAAGTTGCCATTTTCATCCCCAAAAATCATTAGATACCCTAGACACTAAAAGCCCTTATGAGTTTAATTTAATTAGAAGATTAAGAGCATGGGGGAAGAATTCAATTGAAATAATAAGAGATTTTCATAATAAGAACTGCTAGGAAAGCAACAGTAATATAAGAACCCCGTGTATAATAAGAGTTTCTAGGATAGCAATAGTAATAAGACATTTCCATGAGTTGCTAGGAAAGCAACAGTAATATGAAATTTCATGCATAATAAGAGCTGCTAGGAAAGCAACAGTAATAGGAGATTTCATAATAAATGTTGCTAAGGAAGCAACAAAAGCATGTGGTGATAAGAAAGAAAACAACAATAAAAGAAAAGATGTTAGTAAAGTCTTTGTTTAAACATATGATTAGGAGACAGGTTGCTAGGAAAGCAACTATAGTACCCTACACATGGAAAAGTAGTGTTAACCACATTAGGAACAACAAATAACCTTCTTGCCATTATTTCAGTACAACAACCTTGCTATGTTAACCTTGATTGACCCGGCCACCATTTAGACCATGACTCAACGTCAAGTCTCTAATGCATTACAAAATCTCAGAGCTGGCAAGGATGACGGAAACAGTAAGGAAGGTAGTAAATTAACAAGAACCTATCAGAATTTTCTCAACATTAAGCTGAGATCATTCTATGGAGATAGGGGAGTAAATATTTTGATCCAGTGGACAAAAGAGATAGAGAGAAAGTGTGCTTGTGAACATAGAGTTAAGTTCGCAACTTGCATGTTCATGGGAAGAGCTCTCCTCTGGTGGAGTATTTAGGTCAAGGCTTTGGGGGTAGACAAAGCCTATGCAACTCCCTGGGAAGAGTTGAAGAAACATATGATAAAGGAATTCCATTCTACCAGAGACATGGCACGAGCCAAGCAAAACTTTCAATCATATGAGCACCAAAGAGTCTGGATTGGCTTTCTATATGGTACACTTTGAGTACTTAATAACCATATGCCCTGAATTGGTCAATTCAGAGATCCAGAAGATCAATGCACATCTCAAAGGCTTAGTTCCCCATATTAGATTCGAAGTGCAGTCACACCAGGCCAATACCTTTGAGGAAGCTAAGTATTTAGCCTTTAGTCTCAAGGATCCTGTGCCCCAGAACCCAAAAAGTAGTAAGAAGAAGTCCAAAGAGCTTACGAACAAGTGGGGAGGAATCATCAAGGGAATATCTAGTCGACCCTTGTGGAAGGAAAGAGAGGAAAGGAAGCCTCATGAGAGATCAACCACTTCACCAAGGGGACACTTGGGAAGACTGCCCTTGTGCAGCAATTACGGACTTCATAATTTAGGCAAATGTGAGAATTTATGTGTAACAACTATGGAAGGCAAGGGCCCATCGCCAACGTCTACAAGATTCAACCAGACTAGTAGAAGGAAATACTAGATGTTAGAGTAAAGAGGTTTAGGAAAAAGTTACATAGGAATAATTATGTAACGTTTGAACAAGGTAATTGAATACCCTTGAAGTTGTATTCAACATTATTATATATAAAGTTCTATTTTGAGTATGTGTAGTGATAGACAAATAAAAATAGAAATCCTTCTTGAAATCCACACCAATATTGAGAAAAAAGATTTAGGTTTCCTATTGGTGTAAAATAAGGATAAAAGCAAAAAGGATTTTAAAAGACAAATATTAGATGCAAATGATAAAGTTGAAGAATTAGAAGTAGAAATGTAACACCCTGTTTATTAAATGAATAAATAGATAAAGTTGATGAATGGATAATAGCCCTAAATGTGAAGTAGTGCAACAAGAAGTTAGAAGTTGGGGGTTAGAAGTGTGAGTTTCAGATTAGTTTTGTAAGTATTTAAGAAGTCAGGGACTAAATGGTAATTTATGGGACTTAATTTGAAGAGATTTTGGGAGCTGGGGGCTGAAGGGTAAATTTTTTATAAAAGTTGAAAAGATTTGTGGGGTTAGGGGCCAGACTTGTAATAATGCTTTGAAGTTTCAAATGGAACACGAGATAACACCCGTGCCTTCCCCTCGCGCATCTTAAACCCTTAACCCTAGGATGCAATACTCCAGCCGCCGCCATAAGAGCTCTTAGGCCGCCATTTCCCATTGATTTGAGCTCCACCGTTCGCATGTTGCCTCGCCAGTGTAAGCCATGACGACCCCTACTACCGGAGACGGAGTGTGAAGCCGAGTTCAGCCGCCATCTCTTTTTCCTTCTTGTGCGTTTTTTGATCAGTCGAGGCCGCCAGCGACCATTTCGTCACTAGAGCGCCGCCGCGACGCTGCTGCCGGCCAGAGATGTCAGGAACAACTCGGAGGACCACTGAGGAATGAGGAATACGTTGTTTTCTTTGCTGCTCGAGTCACGAACTGCCGAGAAGCCGCTGGTAGGGTCATATGTCGTTTATTTTTCCCATTCCTTCGTTCTTTTCGAGTTTTGGTGTCGTGATTGACGACTGTGGGTTTGGGTGGTGTGCGTTTCAGCTTCAAGTTCGTGTGTTGTGTTGCTATGTGATTGGAAGCCAAAAGATACCACTACCACCACAGTGAGGTGGTGGCTGCCACCATATGTCGCCGTGTAGGTGCGTTTTAGTGTGTGTATGAGAGTTTTGATGAGTGTAATATTGTATGTAATAGTTGGTTGACTGGAAATTGAAGAACCGCCACCACCACCGTAAGGTGGTGGCTGACGCCATGCGCCACCGCCAGCCACCATTAGGTAGTTGTGTGGGTGTGTTTAATTAGATTAGTGTGTGTGCATGTGTTAATCAGATTGGTGTTGTAAATTGTAACCAAAAATGGAATAAAAGAAATTGAACACCACCACCTTAGGGTGGTAGCTGCCGCCTCCTACCGCCACCGGCCGCTGTGTCGGGTGGCGGTGTGCTTTGCCTCGTTGTGATTGATTGGTTTGGGGTGCTAGAAACCCCAATGGGCCCAATAAAGCCTAATGGGCTTAGTAAAACCCTAATGGGTCTAGTGGACTCAAATTGACCCAATGCAAACCCTAATGGACTTAATGATATTCTAGTGGGCCTAATAGGCCCAATAAAGCCGCAATTGACATGCAAGCCCAACAAAGTGATAAAGGGGCTAGTATTTGGATTGGAAAATACTTATGCCAATAAAAGCCTAATTTGGGGGATTAATCGGGACATACGGGAATTATTTAATAACTAGAGATATTAAATAATAATCATTGGAAGAAATTAATCTATGCATATTGGACTTAATGGATTAAGTCCTTAGTGGATTAAGTCCTTAATGGGTTAAGTAGGAAACTTAACCCTAATCGGCATTTTATGTGAAACCCTAACTTCACTTGGGTTTATCGTTGGGCCTTTCTATTGGGCCTTGATGATTGGATTATTAATGGGCCATCCAAGAATAATTATATTGACTAAAATAATTTAATGGGCCTAGGGTAAGTCCCATGTAAGGGGTTGGGCCCAATTTGGAAAATTGGGCCATAGATGGGCCATAGTTGGGCCTTAATGATTATATGATATTGGGCCTTAGAATAAGACCATGTATAGGCCTGGGCCCAATTTGGAAAATTGGGCCATATGTTGGGCTTTGATTCCTAGTTGACTTTGGGCCTATGGATTGGGCCTTGGGCTTGAATACGCCAAGCTTGGGGTAATGTAGTAATTATCCAAGTATGTGTTATGGTTATGTAGTGGAACCCGATTATTAATTGGGTGTTATTTTGGTATTGACAGTTCGGGAATCTGTCATCCAGCAGCTGGGGTTGAGTCTGCAGGACTTCAGCAGTGTGGGATTGTGTCTATGGGACTTCAGCAGTGTGAGGTGAGTTACCTTCCAGTAGGGGTAGGTCTAAGTCCACAATGTCGGCCCACCAACAGGGGTAGTTGGTAGATAATTGTCTTTGTGATAATTATCTTGGTATGTTTATGTGATATACTCATGAGATATGCTTATGTGATGTGCTTATGAGATATGTTTATGTGATATGCTTATGTGATATGCTATGTGTGTTAGTGGCAGTAGCAGGGAATAGTTTTTCCCTGACTTGGTCGTTAGGACCGAAGGGTAGGTTAGGACCTTAGAAATGTCTGACTGTATGATTATATCATGATATTATATGATAGTGGTAAGGGGTGAAATAGTCCCCAGTTACCGGTTGAAAGATGCTGATGGCGGATACCGGTTGAAAGATACCGATGGCAGATACCGGTTGAAAGATACCGATGGCAGTTACCGGTTGAAAGATACCGAAGGGGTATACATAACCCATGCAATGCTTATCTGTGTGTTTATGATATGTTAGTATGTGATCAGTATGTTTATGATATGTTAGTATGTGATCAGCATGTTTATGATGTTAGTATGTGATCAGTATGTTTATGACATATTATTATGTGATAGTGGTAGGGGTGAAATAGTCCCCAGTTACCGGTTGAAAGATATTGATGGTATTATGTGGTATGTGGTATGATGGGGGAACTCACTAAGCTTCGTGCTTACGGTTTACAGTTTTGGTTTCAGGTAATTTGTTTCAAAGGAAAGGAGCCGGCTTGGTCGCAGCGCATCACACTATGTTCCGCACACGAGATCCTTGGGATTATACTCTGATATGGTTTCATAATATTATATTTTGATTATGCACACTTTGATTTTATGTAATAACCTAATTAAAAATGAAATTTTTGGCCTTGAATTTTGGGATGTTTCAAGTTAGTATCAGAGCCTTGGTTTGAGGGATTTAGGCACACTCTCGGGTGTGTTTGTACTCAAACGGAGGGTTGGTATGAAAAATTTCAAAAGAAAATCATTTTATAAAAAGAACTTTGAAAAGAACAAGGTGTGTGATGCGTGCAATCAACCGAGATCAAGTAAGTTTTCCCCAAAATACGTATACATGTTATGTTATGATATGATATGATTATGAGAACTGCATGCTAGATTAGGGCTAAGGATCTAGGGAGGATGCCTTACATGCCTGTTGTATGTGCTTGTTGAGCTGCATGATAGTACTGATCAATTAGTGATAGGATAGCCTGTTTAGGTTAGTCCTGATTGCGTGAGCCTTAGAATTGCATGCTAGTATAGATCCCTGACAAGAGGATAGATTGATTTGATTGGAATATGTTGGTTAGATTTTTCCATTGTCTGAATGTTGCTTGCTTTGTGCTTTGTGGAACTCTTAAGTGATGGGAGTCAGCTACTAAGTGGATGTGACGACATCCAGGAGGTAGATGACTGGCATCGTGGAGAGTTCTTCAACAGCTGATGGCAGGACGAGATCGAGAACCTAGGGAAGCCTAGGATATGATTTGGTGGGTTAGTGGTGAGGCTCAGTGATACTTGGGTGTACTAGTTAAGGAAGTGACTTGGAGGATCCAGGAGGATTGTTGAGGAAAGTATGGATAGGTGTGGAAGGTAGTATTGGGCCCATACTACTGAAAGCACATGATCCATACTCGAATCAGTGAGAGTCTTGGAGAATCTAAGAAGCTTCAGGGAAGAGTTTGTGACCCAGTATGGGGACAGAGGATGTTCCCGTTGTTGCAGCTTAGCCATTGGCAAGCGAGCTAGTGAGCGTGACAGGGTGTCAGACCCTGAAGGATATGATTTCCAAGAGTTGTAGATGCGAGATCGATTTGGAGCACCCTGGAAGGAGAGGTTCGTGCCAGGTGTGTATAGTAGAGGGTCCCGGGAAGAGACCCGTGACTTCTGATCATCGGGTGAAAGGCCAACAAGGCCTGAGTCCGTGCACCACGTGCATGATAGTGCACAAGGGAGTTTGTCGCTCCAAGGGTTTAGGTTGCTACAGGCGTGGCAGGGTTGATCATGTCAGCTGAGGGTAATCGGTATTCCTCTAGATGTTGTGGGTATGTCGTCTTCTACTGCTGCTAGATGGATGTTGGGAATACGTATCGCTTTGAAATTTTGAGTGAGTTATGATAAGTCAGATCTCGGGACGATTTTCTGCTGGTGTTTGGGTTATCAAGGATCATATATGTCGTCCTGCATGACGAAAGGCCTTTGATGAACCCACAGAGGGACGCATCTTGAGGAGTGGGTTCTGTGCGTACCGTTATGATTCCGGATCTTTTTCGGGATCTATGCAAGAGTATTATTTAGAGGATACTCAGTCAGGGTTGGAGTGATAATTCTCCAGTGAAGTCAACGTTCAGGGGTTCTATCCTGGTTCAGGTATGGTCAGTAATTGTCTATGGATGAACTTTAGAGTTCAAGGTACTACTGTTGCTAGGATAGGACTGGTAATAAGAAGAGGGTAGTGTCAGTTGCGGGTGCTAGGCGCATAAGTTGTTGGTCATCAGATGTTCAAGAGAATTGTATTTTCGCATGGGCTGTGTTCGATTAGAGTTCAGTGGTACTGCAAGATTGGAAGTGGGAACGAGGATTCGTCAGCCAGAGTAAAGATTGAGACCTTCAATTAAAAGCATGGGAGATTGATTGAGGTGTCAGATTGGACCAGATTTCAAGAGTACTCTTCAAGATTTCAGAGGATGGGCGATCTTAAGGATTAATCAGTGATTAAACGCTAGCATTGGTAAGCACAGGTCGTCATCAGTGAGATATTAGAAAGCGAGACGAATTGGGAATCCTTCAATTCTCGTATGTCGTGAAGACTTAGTCGAATCTAAGTGGGGGAGAGACTTTTTATAAAGTTCTCCAAATGTGAGTTTTGGTTGCGCAAGGAGCGATCTCTTGGGCACCTTGTCAACCAGAAGGGTATTCTGGTCGATCCGGCCATGATAGAGGTCGCAATGCAGTGGGAGATTCCAAGATCTCCAACTGAGATTCGGAGCTTCTCGGGTCTAGCGGGATATTACCGGAGATTTATACGGGATTTCTCCGAGATTGAGGTTCCTTTGACCCAACTGGCCAAGAAATCGGTGGCCTTTCGTTGGGGGCCTAGGCAACAGGCAACCTTCGAGGCTCTCAGACAGTAGTTGTGCGAGGCAATGATTCTCACCCTGCCAGAGGGTGTAGATGATTTTATGGTTTACCGTGACGCTTCGATCATGGGCAAGGGTGCGGTATTGCTATAGTGGGGTCACGTGATAGCAGGTTTTGGGAACCAGGTTAGAGTTCTGGTTAGGACTCAATTTCAATTGAGGGTTAGGTCGGGTGCGTGCTTGACCCGGTTTGGAAAGTGTTGTAAGACTACGGGGGTAGCCGTAGCATTCACTAGCGATCAGTTAGTATGGGAGGTGTTGTAAGACTGTGAGGGTGGCCGTAGCATTCACTAGTGGTTAGTTAGCATGGGAAGTGTTGTAAGACTACGGGGGTAGCCGTAGCATTCACTAGCAGTCAGATAGTGATAGAGTGTCGTGAGACTGCAGGTGTAGCCGTAGCATTCACTAGGTTGGTAAATGGCATGAGCGTGTTGCTAGAACGCGGAAGGAATAGTAGTACCTACCAGTTCGGGTGCAGCAGTGAGGATGTGGAAATCCACAGATTGGATTTCGGTGTTACCCAGATGGATTAGATCTGTTTGAGCCAGTGATAACACTGTAGTAGCGCCACTACAGTTATGGGATCAGGAAAGCAATGGACTGTATAAGATTGCTTGTGATTTAAGGCTACCATCGGTTAGGTGGCAATCACTTTTAGCCTTGGATTTGATGATGACAGGATTCGACGCATGGACCTGATCGGTTAGATCAGAAAGTTGTTACAGTCGTAGTGGCAGGGTAACTAGTGGCAACTAGTTCTAGAGAAGGATTTTGTTCAGAAGTCGTGTGAGGCGACTAGATAGGGAGTCCTTTGGCTCCGCAGCCGGGCTGGAACCTGATATTTCAGATGACTGACGAATGAATTGAGACCAAGAAGGTCTCGATAGATGTTGGAAAGCAGCCATGTAGCAGCATGGTTTTTCAGGCGGTACAGTGTTTCGTACAGTCCAGTGTTCAGGCAGTTCAGTGTTTTGGGCAGTCAGTGTTTCAGCCAGTTCAGTGTTTCCAGGCAAACCAATGATTCAGACAGTTTTGGGTCTCAAGCAGTAACGGTATTTGGGGATTTCATGTATGGTTAGAGTCACAGATAGCTTGGGATATGCTAAGTCACTTACAGCGGGATTATCTGAGTTTTGGCCAAGGATAAGTGAATCACAGGGATAAGTGGATATGTGACTTTGTTTTTCTAGTGGGATCCTTGAGTTCCCAGGAGATGAGTAGGCAGCTGAGAGACAAGTGGACTGTATTCAGAGATAAGGGTTCAATAAGAGTGGTCCGTTAGAGAAACAGACCATCTCGAGACAACAGATTTCAGACAGAGTAGATGTGATCTTGTTGCGAGGGATTAGTTCGCCTGCAAATGTTAGGGCTTTGTGATGTTTGGTCACAGCTACCCTGAGAAGGTTAGGGTGCGCCCAGGATGGTGTCCATGTTACTTGAGTGGTTAGCGTGTAAGCTATGATAAGGAGTGATTTCGAGGACGAAATCTAATTTAAGTGGGGGAGAGTTGTAACACCCTGTTTATTAAATAAATAAATAGATAAAGTTGATGAATGGATAATAGCCCTAAATGTGAAGTAGTGCAACAAGAAGTTAGAAGTTGGGGGTTAGAAGTGTGAGTTTCAGATTAGTTTTGTAAGTATTTAAGAAGTCAAAGACTAAATGGTAATTTATGGGACTTAATTTGAAGAGATTTTGGGAGTTGGGGTCTGAATGGTAAGTTTTTTATCAAAGTTGAAAAGATTTGTGGGGTCAGGGGCCAGACTTGTAATAATGCTTTGAAGTTTAAAATGGAACACGGGATAACACCCATGCCTTCCCCTCGCGCATCTTAAACCCTTAACCCTAGGATGCAATACTCCAGCCGCCGCCATGAGAGCTCCTAGGCCGCCACTTCCCGTCGATTTGAGCTCCACTGTTCACATGCTGCCTCGCCGGTGTGAGCCATGACGACCCCTGCTACCAGAGACGGAGTGTGAAGCCGAGTTCATCCGCCATCTCTTTCTCCTTCTTGTGCGTTTTTTGATCAGTCGAGGCCGCCAGCGACCATTTCGTCAATAGAGCGCCGCCGCGACGCTGTTGCCGGTCGGAGACATCAAGAACAACTCAGAGGACCACCGAGGAACGAGGAATACGTTGTTTTCTTTGCTTCTCGTGTCGTGAACGGCCAAGAAGCCGCTGGTAGGGTCATATGTCGTTTATTTTTTCCATTCCTTCGTTCTTTACGAGTTTTGGTGTCGTGATTGACGACTGTGGGTTTGGGTGGTGTGCGTTTCAGCTTCAAGTTCGTGTGTTGTGTTGCTGCATGATTGGAAGCCAAAAGATACCACTGCCACCACCGTGAGGTGGTGGCTGCCACCATATGCCGCCGTGTAGGTGCGTTTTAGTGTGTGTATGAGCGTTTTGATGAGTGTAATATTGTATGTAATAGTTAGTTGGCTAGAAATTGAAGAACCGCCACCACCACCACCGTAAGGTGGTGGCTGACGCCATGCGCCACCGTCGGCCACCATTAGGTAGCTGTGTGGGTGTGTTTAATTAGATTTGTGTGTGTGCGTATGTTAATCGGATTGGTGTTGTAAATTGTAACTAAAAATGGAATAAAATAAATTGAAAACCACCACCTTAGGGTGGTGGCTGCCGCCACCGGCCGCTGTGTCGTGTGGCGGTGTGCTTTGCCTCGTTGTGATTGATTGGTTTGGGGTGCTAGAAACCCCAATGGGCCCAATAAAGCCTAATGGGCTTAGTAAAAACCCTAATGGGTCTAGTGGACTCAAATTGACCCAATGCAAACCCTAATGGACTTAATGATATTCTAGTGGGCCTAATAGGCCCAATAAAGCCCCAATTGACATGCAAGCCCAACAAAGTGATAAAGGGGCTAGTATTTGGATTGGAAAATACTTATGCCAATAAAAGCCTAATTTGGGGGATTAATCGGGACATACGGGAATTATTTAATAACTAGAGATATTAAATAATAATCATTGGAAGAAATTAATCTATGCATATTGGACTTAATGGATTAAGTCCTTAGTGGATTAAGTCATTAATGGGTTAAGTAGGAAACTTAACCCTAATCGGCATTTTATGTGAAACCCGAACTTCACTTGGGTTTATCGTTGGACCTTTCTTTTGGGCCTTGATGATTGGATTATTAATGGGCCATCCAAGAATAATTATATTGACTAAAATAATTTAATGGGCCTAGGGTAAGTCCCATGTAAGGGGTTGGGCCCAATTTGGAAAATTGGGCCATAGATGGGCCATAGTTGGGCCTTAATGATTATATGATATTGGGCCTTAGAATAAGACCATGTATAGGCCTGGGCCCAATTTGGAAAATCGGGCCATATGCTGGGCTTTGATTCCTAGTTGACTTTGGGCCTATGGATTGGGCCTTGGGCTTGAATACGCCAAGCTTGGGGTAATGTAGTAATTATCCAAGTATGTGTTATGGTTATGTAGTGGAACCCGATTATTAATTGGGTGTTATTTTGGTATTGACAGTTCGGGAATCTATCATCCAGCTGCTGGGGTTGAGTCTGCGGGACCACAACAGTGTGGGATTGTGTTTACGGGACTTCAGCAGTGTGAGGTGAGTTACCTTCCAGTAGGGGTGGGTCTAAGGCCACAATGTCGACCCACCAACAAGGGTAGTTGGTAGATAATTCTCTTTGTGATAATTATCTTGGTATGTTTATGTGATATGCTCATGAGATATGCTTATCTGATGTGCTTATGAGATATGCTTATGTGATACGCTTATGTGATATGCTATGTGTGTTAGTGGTAGTAGCAGGGAATAGTTTTTCCCTGACTCGGTCGTTAGGATCGAAGGGTAGGTCAGTACCCCAGAAATGTCTGACTATATGATTATATCATGATATTGTATGATAGTGGTAGGGGGTGAAATAGTCCCCGGTTACCAGTTGAAATATACCGATGGCGGATACCGGTTGAAAGATACCGATGGCAGTTACCGGTTGAAAGATACCGAAGGGGTATACAGAACCCATGCAATGCTTCTCTGTGTGTTTATGATATGTTAGTATGTGATCAGTATGTTTATGATATGTTAGTATGTGATCAACGTGTTTATGATGTTAGTACGTGATCAGTATGTTTATGGCATATTAATTTGCGATAGTGGTAGGGGTGAAATAGTCCCCGGTTACCGGTTGAAAGATACCGATGGCAGTTACCGGTTGAAAGATACCGATGGTATTATGTGGTATGTGGTATGATGGGGGAACTCACTAAGCTTCATTCTTACGGTTTACAGTTTTGGTTTCAGGTACTTTGTTTCAAAGGAAAGGAGTCGGCTTGGTCGCAGCGCATCAGACTATGTTTTCCGCACATGGGATCCTTGGGATTATACTCTGATTTGGTTTCATAATATTATATTTTGATTATTCACACTCTGATTTTATGTAATAACCTAATTAAAAATGAAATTTTTGGCCTTGAATTTTGGGATGTTTTAAGAAAACTAAAAAGGAAATTTAGTTTTCCCAACAAATAGGAAAAAGGAATTGATTTCCAGATTAAGAAATCGGTCTCCCCACATTAAATTACCATAAGGTATGAATTTCGATGATGAAATTCTTAAAACAGGGGGAAATGACAATTGGGAACTTTCTATGACCAATCGTCACTAGAGATTAGCATCATTCAATAATAATGATAAAAGTTTTCATATTGAAGGAAAGTATGATCAGTTAAATGAGAATAATAGGGTAAAAAGTGAGTGACCAAAAACTTATATCCCTTTTTATGATGGGTAGTGTATTTGGAAAGTACACAACAAAGTGATACCAAGGATATCATCGTTGTGAAAATCTGACTCCGATTGGAGGAGTTATGATTTTATAAAAGATAAAAACCAACCGCGTTAATAACGCTATTAACGTCAAAATGAAATAAAGAAATCGGTTGAGTTTTGGTTAATGTCACTAAAAGAAAAACCATAGTACTCTGAGAGATAAAAAATTTGAAAAGAAAAAAGTCAAAAACGGACTTCGTATGAAGGAGATACGATTTTTAAAAAAATATATAAAATACGGATTACAAATAAAAGTTCAAATTTGGCAACGCAACCTTAAGGAAAGTTGTAGTACTAGTAGAGAGTTACACAAATACGTAAAGAGGTTAAGAAACAAGATTCATATAAAGAAGATATGAATTTTGATAAAATATTTAGGGTTTCACACCAAGTGCGCGCCATGCTCGGCATGCACGTCTAACACCCAGATACATGGCAAGCTCTGGATTGAGCCACAAAGCGAGTGCACGTCGCGCATGAAGTGAACTTTTCGCACAACCACTATAAATAGAGGTGCTCACTTTATAATTTTCTCATCCCAAAAACTCTCCTAACCCTATTTCTATACCTCTCAAGCTGTTTCAGAAGTCCTCTCAACGGCGCGAAGCTTCAGATGCATTGGCTTGGATGCTTCAGAATACACTAGTAGAGTGAGTTCACGACCCCTATGTCACTATTTTAAAACTTTTACCGTGGGGAGGGATACATATCTATCAAAATGATTTATCAAATTATATTTATAGTTATAAATATCAAATCGTTTATAAAGCTTAAAGCTTTTGGATAATGTAACTATAGATAGGATACCTAGTTGTAAGCTATGATATTATGAATAAGAGTTATGATGCTTGATAGTCTAGGAAGAGATAATACCTACATGTTATAATGGCCAAATCCCTAGGATAACATAGTACCTAGAAGTTATGCTGGTCAAATATCGGGATATCTAGTGTGCCAAATCGTTACTCTACCCATATATCTTGTTTTCAAATAACCATAATTAGGGTATATACATATGTATGACATATATATATATATATATATATATATATATATATATATAATGATCATGAGATCAAATGATATAATTATCAAATATAAGATTTAAAAAAGATTATATTGTGATAGTTATAGGAAAGATAAACAGTAAATTACACAAATGGTCCCTATGGTTTGGGGTAATTTGTGTGGTTGGTCCCTAACTTATTTTTGATTACTCAAAAAGTCCCAACTGTTTGTTTTTGTTACGCGCTTGGTCCCTACTGTTTGTTTTTGTTACGCGTTTGGCCTCTGTCTTACCTAAAAAGACTATTATTTAAATAGGGAACATTGTGGGGTAGGTAAGGTAAGGTGAGTGGGTGGGGTTGGGAGTGTGTTTATTTAAATAAATTAAAAAATCAATGGCAAAATAGTTTTTTAGGTAAGACAGGGACCAAGCGCGTCACAAAAACAAACAGTAGGTACCTTCCGAGTTAAGAAAATAAGTTAGGGACCAAACGCCTAATTTACCCTAAACTATAGGGACCATTCATGTAATTTACTCAAAGATAAAAGATAAAGATAAAAGATAAATACCTAAGGTTAATGCGTTAGTGAGCTATTAATATTCATCCAAAGGCCTTTATTAAATCCGGCTTGTCTGGTACCTATAATCGTTAATCTTACGAGAGCCAGAAAGATATGTGTAGATTAATACGGGGATTAACATGCCCACCTGTGATTGTTAGCTACAATCGCAACATGATAACTTTATAATTGTTCATTATTCGATGTCCAATGAATCGTCGTGGCTGAGCAATTGTTAGTCAAACAGCATCGATTATGGGGACTCATGGTAATACATTAGAAACACCTTAGAGATCCGACTACAATTAGGGACACCTTGGAGTGGTAGATAAAATACTTTAGGGTTGTTAGATATCCTCCAAAGATAGTAAATTAGGATTATTAAAATATCCTAAAAGAAAATAAGATATAATCATTAAATATCCTACAAAGATAGGGAATTAGGATTAATAATACATCGTAGAAGACAATAAGATATGATTAGAAGAATGTCCTAAAGAGATAAAGAGGTAATATAATAAAACATAGGAAACAGGGAATCTAGTAAAGTAAAGATTTCTAAAAAGTTTTCAAAAGAGTTTATTATACTTTTTAACTCAAACCCTATGAATTCACCACCATCAAGTTGACGTTTTAAAACCCACATTTGTTCCTAGGATGGATTAGAGATCAAGTTAGGAAAGGATTATCAACATGAAGACATTTAGATATTCGTTTAGATAGGTAATTATGATTGACACTCTGTGATTTGGGAAATCTATGTACCGTCACCACTCGGTATTTTCCTTCATCGGTCGGGGAGGGTATGACAACTGTCGTGGGTTGCAGCCCTATGAGAAGCTTCAAGATCTTCTTGATTCCTAAGAAGATGGCTAACAAAACAGGAATGCACCTAATCAAGAACTATTAACGCTTGACCAGTGGAAGGATTTATGTTCAGATTTTGTTATTAATTTGCTCAAGTTTCAGCTTTGTGCTCTTAAAACTCCAACCCTAGATAACCATTCATTCCATGTTTTTATTATGCACACTTAGGTACCCTAACATTTTATGGTTATCCTTCAATCTAAATAAATCATTTATATTTCATTTAAGTCATCTTAACTAATCAAGTATTTTAAATTTATCTTTTTAATAATTCATAATAATTTCATTTATTTCAATTTAAAATCTTAGAATCAACATAACTTTACAACGATTAATATTTGAGTAACGGAAAGTTAACGTTGTTAATGGAAGAATTTTCGGATTGTTACACTTAGGGCCAATGTGTGATTGGATCAGAGTTCTATAATTGCTTCGGAAAGCACACTTTGTTGTTTAATTTAGCAGTTACACTTGTAATTGTAGTTACAAACTTATCCAAGTGGGAGATTGTTAGATTAAGGTGTCTAACTCAATAACTAAATTGGTGTATACTTGAATTAAAAGCAAAGTTGTTTTTGGGTTGCCCTCAGAACTAGAAATTAACTATAATGACTTTTGGAAAGAGATGTTGATTTATTTATTTACTATATGATTAATAAATAGCAATAAATTATTTGTTAATATAGTATGAGATCAATATATTAATTAGAAATATTATTTTTTAATTAAGAATGAATCATAAATTAATTGGAATTCATTTAGGGATTGATTGGTTAAATTAAAGGTACAAGGACTAAAACTGTAATTTTTTAATAGTTGAAGAAGAGAGGATCCATAAGCTTTCCAGTAGGGGATAGTTTTTGAGTAGCCTCTTAAGATTTCTAGAATAACCCCTAAGGATAATTTGGAGTTGGATAATTACTTAATTTGAAATATTAATGTTATATTCAAATTAAGGTTTATAAGGTTCCTTGTATCAACTATAAATGGGATCCGTTGGCTCCTCATTTTCGTCCACTCTCATGCACTCAAAGAAATACCTGAAATTCTACTCTCTACTCCTTTCTCCTAAAGTCTTCGAATTGCTAGGTTTTAGGTAAAAACCATTAGAGGCTTCAATATTTTGTTGCTTGCTTACCAAGGCTTTTGAAGAAAGGAATTGATTTGATTATTTGCTATAATAGTCAAAAGCTATGTAAACCCTAAACCTAGGTAAATTTTGATCACTTTAGGTTTACTCTAGGGTTCTCGATATTCATAGATTATTTCTATCAATAGAAAAAACTTAGATCCAAATAGGTTTCATGTGAACTTAAGGGTTAAGATATTTCGCCTCATGCATTAAATTATAACCTATAAAGCCTATCAGGAAGCACGGTTGGAAAATTATGTGTTATGTTGCTTTATTTTGCCTTTGTAATGTATTTCTACCTCGAACACTTGTGTAATATTTATTATTTAATAAATAAGAAGTAACATTTGTGTGACATTTCAATGTATATATATAATTTTGTATATGTGATCTAACATCTTAACGTCTCACTGCCCGACGTTTCCGTCGTCGGCCGAGGGTGTGACAAAGAGGGACAACTTGATGGACCTTTCTTATGATAGTGTACTCTATAGTGGGGGAACCTTCAACTAACACCAATGTATGAGAAGAAAATAGGAAACCTTTGATCCAAGACCACCATTATCTTCCAAATCCCATGTGTGTCATCACTGAATTTAAATAATTCTAATTAACCAAATTGCAAGCCTTCTTGAAGCCGATGTTAAATAGGAATAGTTTTGTCCCATATTTCTTAGGCCACGAGAAAACTTCACTTATAATTAGATCCCCCACCAAGATGTTCCTTCCTTCAATGTAAGTTTATTGGACTGAATTAACAACCCTCTTTAGTTATTAGTTAGGGCTTTAGCTATAATCGAATTGCTTATTCGGGTCTAATTCGGTTCGGGTTTTCAGGCCAAATTCTCATCCTTACATTGAGAGAGAGAGAGAGAGTATTTGATTTTTGGAACTAGAGTGATGAAATACGAGCTACTACCTCTTGTGAGGTTGCCAAAATTCTCAAAATTCTTAACAATGACCACAATATCGACTTTGGTTATGTCCCACTTAGATATGAGAAGTTTGAAGGTGAATCCATTTGGGCCAGGGCCTTTTCACTGCTACAATTCAAAATGTCAGCCTTGATTTTGTCACAACCAAAAGGATCCTCAAGTAATCGACATTGATCCTCGCATACAGTTTTGAAGAGTGGGATGATAAGCTTGGTAATATGGGGACATTTTTCATGAAATTTTGCGGAAAAAATCTATAACTTTAATCTTGATGTTGATTGGATCTGACGACCAGAAGCCATTAATGAGAAGCTCTTGAATTTTGTTTTTCGAGCTTTATTATTTAATATCCCATGAAAGAAACACAAGTTCTTAAAGCTATCTACCACACATTTACGTCTTCACTTTTTCTTAAGTTCAAGTTTTGAAATTCCATCAAGATTAAGGATTTTTTTTTCTGGGTTTATTAATCTTAGCGACAATGAGAGGTCTCGATTCAGCTACTAATTCAATTTCGTTCATTCTTTTCCATAAGGCATTTGATATTGTCGATTTTGTATTGTTGACATCCACTCTTCACTTTTTCAGTTTTTCTTTAAGAAACTTGAGTTCATATCGGGAGTCTAATATATAAATTTGTCACCATGTTTGGTTCCAATAAATTTGTCAATTCAAAAAAGCGTATTAATATATAAATGGATTTGTGTTTTGGTTACAATCATAGATCTGGTCCAAATTTTTGATAGATAATATCATTGGAGTTTAAAAAAAAATACACTTTTAGTCATTGTTCCATATAAAAGGACTATTTTATCCTTTGAAATATTTTTTAACTTCTTTTTATTTTTAATATTATAAAAATAATAAGGGTCCAACTTCCCAATGATAGTGTAATGTCCCAAAAGTACTAAGTAAAAAATTATTTTGAAACAACCCAAAACATTCATTCAATTGTTCAAAATATAATCATAATGTAATGTATTTTGAAACTCCAGAGTAAATCATAAAGATAATGTGGAATTAAACTCCGGTGGATGAAGTGCGATCAAGTCGGACCCTTCCTTTTTGAACCAAAATACCTTAAACATTTAAAGATAAAAACCGTAAGCACATAGCTTAGTGAGTTCCTCAAAACACCACATACTATACATAACCATAACATGCAACATGGCCTATTTCATCCATCGGACCTATTTCATCCCAAGTGAAATGTTATGGGCCAAATCATAGACTTACAATCACTCCTACAAAGGCCTATATCAGCCAACGGGCCTATTTCATCCCAAGTGAAGGCCACAAGCAAAATTCGTAGTCTTAAATCACTCCAACAATTTCCATGGGCTCCCCCATGGTTTTTCATACAATTGTCAAGAGCCAAATCCTAGTCTTCCATGCAAGTATCACGAAGACAACTAGCATCCTACATAGTATATTGACAAGGCTCACCTCACACTTATAGTCAAACAACTACAGATCAAAAATTCGAGAACCTGGTACTACAATCCACTTATCAAAATACCCAGGGTTAAACCTTTGTCTACATTCTAAAACTAGCAATTTAACCAAAAGTCAGCCAAGTCAAAAATTCAATGGTCAAAGTCAACGCCAGTTGACCTTCACGTCATGACTATCCAACTCAGTCGTGATCATAATCCGCTACCATGCCCTGGCAGCGTCCAGGAAAATAGTCGCAAACTCCTCCATCACCACGTTGTGGCATCCATCTTGTCATATTGTGGCTATTTCACTTGGACAACTTAATGGATTTAGTCCTTAATTCGTTAAGCCCCTTGTTTATACTTTCCAGTAAGCTTCTTAGGACCCTAATGGTCCTTAAAAATGCAAACTTTATGGACATGCATGTCCCTCACCCAACTAGCTCAAAAGATGAGAAAAATTACTTAAAACTCATGTATGGCTCTTAAAATTTGTTTATCTTCTAGATCAAGAATATATATTGACCAAGGGACCAAGGTGAGCCATAAAGTTGTAAACTTTGTCTCATCTAACCAATCCAATCTCAAATATGAACCAAAACTTGCTATAAAACCTAGATCTATGAAGAGGAAACCAAAAAGGTGGAAGCTTGAGGACTTACAAGGAGTCCAAAAGATGCACACAATGAGTAGAAACAAGTTGCTTGCTTGATCTATGCATAAGAGTTCCTTCTTCTTCCTTCCAAAGTCACAAAACCACCAAAAATGAGCCAAGAGCTTCAAAGGGAGGCTAGGTTTTGACAAAGGTGCTTTGGAGGCTGAAAAGAATGACCTAATCCTAAAGTTAAGGCCCTTAAATATGGAGAAAACCCTAAAAAACGTGGGCTTGGGCTGCAACAAAATCCACATCATGACATCCTCCCTACCATGTCATGGTGTACATCAGAGCCACATTTCATTGAAGTTTCATGCCACATTGTGGAATATAATTTTCCCCCAAAACCATATCTTTGACCCCTTTAAGTCTTGAGTCGATCCCTTCTAGAAAATGGGTGACACAGGTAGGGTAGCAGGGGCGATAACTCAAGGCCTCCAAATATCTAGGGCCTTATTTTTACATACTTTATTAAATTAGTGAAAGAAAAATACAATATGTATCATGTATAACAGCTGAGCCAAAGAAATGAAACAAAATGGAGCCAAAACAACATAAGTAGAGAAGACCAAGGGACATACAATTATTTTGGAATAATCATCACATTAAGCCTCTCACTACCATCGATCGAAAGACTCTGAATCAATTATAATTTTTTTTTCAACGGTAACAAAAAACGATTTATAATAACTCAATTCCGAGTTTTTCATGTAGCATTCTGATATCCGATTTCAATTTTTGTTTTCTGATTTTTTATTTCAGTCTTTCAATACATCGATTCTGATAATATGATTTCAAGCATCCTTCAAAAAATCTATCTTATATTCTTGTTAATCTAATTTCAACAGTATCACCGATTCTAAGTTCTAATTTATGATTCATGTTAATCCGATTTCTCATTCGTGTAAATTGTAAGATTTCATTATTTTTCTTCATTTCTTTCATATTCGTTTTTTGATATAAAAAAACGATTTTATGTGCTTTCTTTCTAATATTGTTGTTGATAACTTGAAACTTCAACATTACAAGTTTTGAAATCTTTATTGTTGGAGCGTAGAAAACGATTCAAAAATCATTATCCTTGTTGCTAGAAAACGATTCAACACCAAAAGTTCACAATAGGTGTTTTTGGTTCCTTTATTTGCCTTTTTCTCATTATTTTGTATGTTTAAAATAATAACATGTTGCATGGAAAACATTTATCTGGTAGTTAGGAAAAATTAAACAAAAAACCGAAAAACTAATATTATTACAAAAATGATCTAAATATAAATTTACAACGGTCCATTTAAAAAACAAAAACAAAAATGTCACCTTCCTTTACTATTTCTACTTACTGTAACGCTATAAGAGCTTCAACTTTTTTATTTTTCTCGAGATCTAAAATCGGCTAGGAGCGGCCCTACCATAATCCACCCATCATCATTATCACCATCCTTTACGATCCCATCCTATCTCTAGGGCGGCCCAAAGGGGGTTCAAGTTTACCTATGAAAGGGCCCATTGAAATCTTTGGGTCCTATATTTTTTTAGCATTTGTATTAGCCTATATTTATTTTTTAGTCCAAATAGTATTAGGAGGCAAGCGAGAATCTAAAAGTTTTGGGGTGAAAAACGTTCATATATCATATATAGTGATTGCGATTTAGAAATGGGAACAAATTCATTATACGGGAGAAACAGTGAATCATCATCAAACTCCTTGGTAACGGTCTCATTCTTTCATTATTTGTTTAAAATAAGAAAAATTATTCATATAAAACCCTTCAATCTTCGAAAAACATCAGACATATTTCGTAAGCATTGAGTTCTTATTTATTTCTTCTTACATCTTTCTTCATAAATCTTCAATAATCTTCATAAATCTTCGAAATTAGACTGAAATCAGAAGTCTTCAATCATCGGTAGGAGGCATTGAAAATCAAAATTCGGGTCTTAAGGAGTAGAAACAAAATCTATCTAATCCAATTTCTAGGCTTCGAAGTTTCTTATTCTTGAGTTGTTTGGAGTTTCAAAAATTAGAAGGTATATTACTATATTTTTTATTTTTATATTTTTTTTTATTAGAAGCAAATAAGACTTTCTCTCCGCTGATAATATAATATAAGATTTTGATTTCTAATTTTTACATTATAATTTGTGTTTGATTTATTTAGAGGGTTTTAGAGGACACATGTATTAAAACTTTAATACTTGAGTTTCGGAATCGAGAAACTTTTTGGATAATTTATGAAAATGTCATTGAAAATTTTATTTTAACATATATGAAGGATGATTGTTTTAGGATCTATTTTTTATTAAATTGCATGGGACCTCCAAAATCTCTTCATCGGCCCAACCTATCTATAGTTCTACACCACAATCTTTAACCAACACCATCACCGAAACAATTCCAACACAATTCATGATTTGCTAATTTCTTGAACATGTAGACGCTGCTTCCAATTTTGTTTTGAGTGTCATGGCTAATTTTGCCTCACTTGATATCGAATATAATAGTTTTTTTAGCTACAATACCAGATAATCCAAAATCTTGCCTCAAGTTAAAAACTTTAAATCCATGAAGAATCTTTTTTCTAGTTCTATTTTATTTGAGTTCTTTCTTAGCCTAATTTTATAAACAAGTACAAGTTTTTTGTCATTTATTTTCAAAAAATTAAATCATAGTTTAATCATTAACAAACTCTCTCTTATCTATCTCTCTCTCTCTCTCTCTCTCTCTCTCTATATATATATATATATATATATATATATATATATATATATATATATAAACATGTCAAATAAAATATTACTACACATTTTTAAATGGATTTAAATAATGACTAGCAAAGGATTGAACTTTGAAGTGGTTTATTTTAATTAATTAAACTGTGGTCAACCATGAGTTTATGTTTTCAAAAATTCAAACTGAAGTTGTACAGTCAACATTTGATATAATCGAGTACAAATAAGAAGATGGGGATATTCCTTTCCTAATAAATCTCGACTTATCATGTCTTTTTCTCTTAAGACCGAGGGGTATGGTGCCACTATCACCCTTATTTTATAATAAGTATATTGCATCTCCTTTTGCCGGTAAGAATATCAAGCAGGATGTCTCGTTGATTTTGAGGCTTCGTACCAAAAATAACCAAAAATAAAATTGGGCCCTTAAACCTAATTGTCTTATATATAAGCAAAATTCTAATACTATGACAAATCGATATTGTTTGAAAAACAATAACAAAAAAAGAACGATAATATAAAATCTAATCTTACATAATTGCATGAATTACAATATTATAATATTCTTAATAGCAAATTTGTTCACCAACTATTCATAATAAATACACTCCAATATATTATTCTCAATAGTTATAATATTCAAGCCATTAAGTCTTTTTGTGACACTTTGGACCATAAATACAACATTAACAATTTCAATTTTGACAAAATTGTTTCTGTAGCTGCAATAATTACTAGAATAGTCACTAAGACCCACTACTATAAAAATACCCTTTAATGACACGTATTGCGTGTCGTAAAACTCACAAATGACACGCAATGCGTGTCAAAGAAGACCCTGTCATAAAGGAAGATGACACATTTTTTCGTGTCGTGAACTTACAACAAGAATTTACAACACGCATTGCGTGTCAAGGAATGCCCTGTCATAAAGGAAAACGACACGTATTTGCAGCTCGTAAACTTACGACGTACATTTATAACACACAATGTGTATCATTAAATTCCTTGTCATAAATGAATACAACACACATTTGTGTGTCATAAACTTCAGCAACCAAATAACGATACGTATTTATGGCGTGCATTTGCGATGTGCATTTACAACGTACATTTACGCATAATACAAAAAAATATAATATCAAACATTCAATTTCATCTAAATGTCAAACAAGTTATCAAAAACATTGCATTTCTATTATATGTCAAAAGATGATGCTGCCTAACATTTTTCATGTACAGTTAACAAAAACATTGTACACCACATGCCAAAAGACGATCTTACCTAATATTTCACGGCTATATTGTTTGTGGATACAAAATATCACCGATAAATGAATCATGTAACAAAAGTCGATCATTCTTCATGGATTTCATCTGTGTAATGAACTTTTCTACCACCGACTTGAGAGAAAAATTGCATATAATGTTTCAGTTATAAAAAATGATAATTTCTTTAACAGTGAGTAGTATGTTATATTCAATAAATAAACATAAAATGTAAATTTTCCTTTCCTATTAGAGCATTGTAGTTTCAAATAAATGAAAGTATCTTGTTATTTCTTGCATAAAACCTACTATATAACATTGAGTAGGATGTTATATTCAATAAATAAACATAAGATGTAAATTCTCTTTTCTTATTAGAGCATTGTACTTTCAAATAAATGAAAGTGTGTTGCTATATCTTGCATATAATCTAATATTTCAATTATAATTGTGAGTAGGATGCTATATTCAACAAATAACCATAAAACGATCATTTTTTCAATTCCTTTCCTATTAAATTAAAGTAGTAAAATTAGAATGCTATACTTACATTGTCATTGACCAACACTTCACTTCCTTCCTCAACTATCTCCTTCATGAACTTTAACATGTAGTAGCCATATTCAATACCTTCAAACTGAACTGGACATTACAAAATTACATATAAGTGATCATTTCAATATTGTTGAAACTAATCACGTTAAAACTTTTCATTCAGAGAATGAAAAGACTACCAATGAAACAGATAAAGTCTGATCCATTCCAGCCAAACATTCCCAAACTATTCAAGAGAGAACATGATTTGTATGTACATCACATACCATTGTGGGCTGCTAATGGACCCCCTCGATGTACTTTTTCCTGATAAAATTTATTATATACTTTGAAAAGTTTTAGGTATGGATTCATTGTGAGGTTAAATGTTGAAATATGTTAAATGCTTTGCGTTATCCAATCTTTATAATTATGAGGAAAAGGAGAAACATAATTAAATATGTATTATCATGTCAGAACATTGAATAACTAGGTGTCTCAACCAACTTAATATGTGTTCAAGTGTATTTTTGACCTTCACAATGAGCTCCTCTTCAAGTGGAATTAGTAGTAAAGCTTCTCCTTGTAAAATTGTTTTCATCATAACTTGAATGTTTTCATCTATTCCATAAAGGTAAAAGGTAATTAAGTTCCAATTTTATAAAAAAATGAAAATATATATAGTAGTAAATTAGTAAATTAAATCTCAAAAATCATTATGTTGATACCTATTGGCAAACTGAACAAATCCACATTGCTTGCCTACTGGTATCTTGACACGAATTAATTAACCAAATTGATAAAACAACCCGCTTAGATTTTCAGTAGAAACACTTGGATCCTACCCACCAACAAATATCTATAATCATGATTATCAATTGTTCAACATATACAGAGAACAAAAGGGCAGATTAAATTATTCAAAAAAAGAACATACTAATAATTAAGAAGAAAACATATAACAAGGTTAGGGATAAATAAAATAATCAACTTTGTTCTATATATCAATGTGGCCTACTATCTTGATCCAAGAAAAAAATAACTGAACACATGGGTTACAGAGTAGCAAAAAGGAAATCAAACCCAACACTCAAAGATGATAATTAGATGTTAAAAGACTGAATATGGCAGGAATGTAAAGAGGAAAAAGACTAGAACAAATGGAAAAGATGACATGATATGAAGAAAATTGTTTTCAAGAACTGTACAAAAACTTGAAAAATAATGTAACTATGAAAGAGGTAAATCAATTTACTTAAGACTGGTAAATAATTCCAGAAGGAACTCGAAAACTAAAAGGAATGGAAATGAAAAGTAATGTAAATTTAGAATAAAAAAAATAGTGTAATAGGGAAAGAAACTCATTCCATAAACCAAATCACTGGCCTAAACAAGGCCACTGCAATAAAGTAAAATCATTTTGATAGAAATCAGTTCCAGGAACCCAAAAATGAGATCCTCTATGTGTCCCGCGTTTGATACAACATTAGATTTTATATGTTTTGTGTATCTTTTACATTATTAAAAGATACAAGGTTAATCGATGCAACTACTAAAAATAAATGACAAGAACTCTTGGTGTCCAAAGCCTCGGATAATCGAAGTACAAGAGTCACTACTAGATAATCAATAGAAATATTTTACACACTTCCAAGAAAACGACTAAGATACTTTCTTTATATGTTATTATGTTAACATGTTTTGTTTTTATAGAAATATGATCATAAAAGATTAACAAAAACATAGATTGCATGGGACGAATAAATACTAACTAAGAAATAGAGATATTTGGAAAGTTGGTGTAAATCTCATAACAGCTTGTAAGATTAAAAAGGAACATAACACTTGTCAAAAAAGAAAGAGAGATCCATAGCATATAAACACAGATAGGTAAGTGTGAAGGAAAGCAAGAAATGCAGGAAAAATACATAATTTTTTACTTTGTTGAAATTTCTTCAACCACACTGATCTACTAAGGATCACCAAAAAAATTGTCTTTACTTAGAATCTTATAACTTTCATCAATATACACTATATTGGAGTTAATTGCCCAAAGAATCTCCTTCCGGTCTTCAATCATATAACATCATCTAAGCAAGAAGCACATCAAATTTCTACCACAAAAATTCCATACTGGATCAATTTTCAGATATACCTCGTACCTAATAAACAAATGACAACTAGCTATGATTCATTTGTTTATTAATTTCTTTTCTGATATGTTGACTAAATCAACCACTCACGTGTGCTGAAGTTTTTGTAATTTCTATATAGATGCCACATGACCAACAAGTTAATGTATCTTTTCACCATGTCTTGTACCTTTTTTTCTGAATATTTTAACCTTTTGTTTGTACAACAAACTTGTTGGCAATCAATCTATTTTGACCATGCCTTCTTGAAAAATTCCAAGTGAAGATCACTCACCAGATGTGTCTCAATTTAAGAATTGATTGACTTTGTTGTGGCTTAAGTGTTCGATTGTTTCCATTTTAAGTGATGGTTTCTCTTAAAACAAAATTTCAACAATATAATAAATATGAATAGAATTTTTGTTTTATACTTCCAAAAAAGTTGAAGAAATTTGATGACAAATATCTTAAGTTGGGTTGTAGTCGTCTTGAAGCCATCCACGTAAGTATGGTGAACGATCAGATGTTGACGCCAATGAACTTTATCCAGAGTTAAATCTTGTTAATGGGTTGTTGCCGAGTAAAACTACTAACCCCATCGATGTTTTAAAATATATGAAAAAAGCCCATTGTTTTTTTTCTAATGCACTTAATGCATATAGGGTCACTACTATAATATAGACCTTTAATGACACACGAACCATGAAACACATCGATTTACGATACACTAAAGTGTGTGTCCTAAAAATAACATCATTTTTCCCAAAGTTTAAAGGATTTAGGGAACACGGTTTTGCGTGCTCTAAAATTAGTGTCGAAAAAACACGGAGGGAACCTATAAGAAAATATGTGGAAATAGGAAGATGTAGAAGATAATTGAACTTGAATTTGATTCCACTTTATTGGTCATAAAGCTTTGGTTCCAGAATCGAAGGTAATTATGATTTAATTTTTTATTCTTTCTATTTCTCAACAGCCTAGAGCACACACCAACAAGAGAAAAAAAGTAGATAACATAATCTAGATCAACAAGGAAGAAGTAAGGATGGGAAAAAAAATTTGGGTTATGAATTATTTGCAAAATGGGTCCCCAAGGGTAATTCCGTGACTTTTGGGTGCAACTTGAGTACGATTGGCGTACTAAGCCCCGCGCCAATATGTTGCGCGTACACCTATACGTTGGGTGTATGTGGTTCAAACCAAAACCCTAATATTTAGGGTTTGTGCACTATTTAATCACAATTATGGCCACAAGACCTTTCCCTTTATCAACCTCCACCCCAAGATCGACTCTCCTTGCAAACCCTAGTCCATTTTGAGCATTTTGAGATTTTGAGTGAGTTGTGTGCTTCCTTGTGTTTGAAGAAGGACCTTCAAGGAGTAGGCTTTGCTCTCAAGACTTTGGATCCAACATCTTCACTTCATTGTGAACCATTTGGAGGTATAAAGCTTCAAACTTGGCTTATATTTCCTTAGATCTTAGTTAAGCCTTGATTTTCATCCTTTTGTCCCAAAACCAAGAGCTTGGTGAGTAAGAGGTGATCCAAAGCGTTTAAGGTGTCCTTTCAAACGTTTTAAGGCCTTATAAGTCATAAAAGTGAAAGCATGGATCTTAATTTGTCCCCATGTAAGAGATATGGTGAAGAAAGGGTTTGAGTAAGCTAGATTGAAAAGACATAAAGTTTGCAACTTTATGGCCTTAGGGGTCTTATTACGCTCAAATCTTAGTTTTGGTCGTAAGATCTTAAGGTATTAAGACCTTGTATTGAGTTTTTCCTTAGGGGTGCGTACATTGGGCATAACTCCCAATACATCGCGCATACTACACCTTAGTCGCAACCCTTTTTCCCGCTTCGGCTGAGTACGACCCAGTCCAACTTGGGTGATTTTTGGGCCTTTAATCATTTGGGCTTACTTGTTGGGCTGGATCATAGATTCTCATGGTAATGGACGACTTCTGATTTTGGGCCCATTTGGACTTTGGATGATTTTCGGGGTTGGGCCTAGGATTTTTTGGGATTAAAAGAAAATGATAACTTATCCCCTTTTACCATGAACATTATGTAAGTTGTAGGTTTTTAGCTTTGGGTTATGTCCCAATTGTGAATTGGGGTTCTATTTGTTTGGTTAGCACGAGGATTTCTCTAGTCCAGCAGCCTGAGCGTTTATCTGGTTTTTTAGCAGTTGAGATGAGTTTCCTCACTAGATCCATGGGTCGAAGGCACAAATGCCGACCCATTGCTTATTGTGTAGTTGGATGCTTTGTGATAATTATATAGAAGACCGGGATCTGGCCCCTGGCATATATATTAAAGACCAGGGTCTGGCCCCTGGCACTTATATGAAATACCAGGATCTAGCCCCTGACATTTGTATACAAGACCGATATTTGGCCCTCGGCACTGAACATAAAGACCATGGTTTGTCTTACAACAAGAAATGATTACATGAATATGCTTTGGCCTATAGTGTTATCTTGTTTCATGTGTGGTATGTGATACTCGGGGGAACTCACCAAGCTTTATACTTGCAGTTTATGTTTATGGTTTCAGGTATATATAGATCCAAAGGAAAGGCCCGGCGTGATGGCACATTATCCTCCCCTCATGATTTCTGCATTTGATATATTTGTACTCTGATGTTTTGGATATTATGACTTGATGTTAACTCTGAACAACATAATGAATGATTTGATAAGTTTTATAAAGAAAATTTTTACTGTTATTTTTGGGACATTACAAATTGGTATCAGAGCCATGGTTTCAGGGATTCGGGCATACTTTTAGGTGTGTGTGAACTCAAACTAAGGAAATGATAGTTTTCTTATTAAAAATGGAGTTAAACTTTTTAAAAAATATGTTTTTATTAAGAAGAGGGGTGTGACGCGTGCGATCAACCGAGCTTAAGTAAGTAGTTCCCAATACTCATACCTATGTATTATGAGTAGTATGCTTTATATGAGAATTCCATGCTAGATTGGGGCTAAGGATACCTTCGGAAATCATATGATAGAATTTCCTGATTTGTGTGATGCCTTATAGACTAGTAGAACTTGATGCTTTGTATTACTTGGAATTGATATCGACTTCTTTGTTTTCTTAGTGTATGCTTTCAAAGTTGGATATGATTAGGATTATATATCCCTTGAATGATCGATTTGGCCTCATTTCCTATTCCTTTTTTGGTTGTGGACTTAGGGTATAATCATCATTTGACAGTCTATGTGATCCTATTTTGTGTATAACTTACATGCATAAGTCAACCAAAAGTGTTGATTGAGGTTCTTGGTATTGCGAGTGGTGAGGGTTGGGAGTTCCTAGTAGAGTCTAGGATATGTATGATGTATAGAATAGGACTAGTTATGGTTTTAGTGTGATGACTTAGAGGAATCAGGCTGGCCTGGAGGAAGGCATAGGTACGTGTGGAAGATAGTATTGGGCTCATACTACTTGAAGCACAGGACCTATACCCGAGATTAGTGTAGCTCTAGAAACTCTAAGGAGGTCTGTGTAGAGGAGTCCCCTCGAATACTTTGCTGATTGTTTCTATGTTGTGTTTCAATTTAAGGATGGTGATGATCACTCAAGGAGGTTCGGTTTCTGGTTCAGGATCGGGTTTAGGTGTTGTGCCAATAGATGAGAGGCTGCGCGAGTTTATTTTGGCCGAGATTACTCGTTGTATCGTGGAGGCTACCCTTGTGTTGTTTGCTACCATCAAGGAGGAAATTATGGAGTTGATGGATGAGAGGCTCAGATCTTTTCAAGTTGAGATTATTGCGGGTCAGACTGGAGCTCAAACTCCTTCATTTCGGGAGTTCAAGGCTTGTGGAGCTCTTGGGTTATTTGGGGTTAAGGTCCCCATCGCTAGCCGTCGTTGGATCGCTGACATGGAGAATGCTCATCGGATAAGTTTTTTCCCTGAGGGGGAAAAGTTGGGATTTGCATCGTGCCTACTGAGGGACAGAGCACGAGACTGGTGGGAGGAGGTTACCCGACCTATAGGGGTCAGTGGCAGTGGCAGTGATGACCTGGGAGGATTTTGCTTAGAGATTTCAGCAGAAGTTTGCACCAACTATCGAGGTGAAATAGCTGGCGAGGGAGTTCCTGGACCTTCTCCAGACTATTAAGTCTGTGGCGAAGATCACTGCCAAATTCAGGGAGAGGGCATTGTAGGTCCCGCAGTATGCTACGGATGAGGAGATGAGGAAGGCGATACAACACGATATCACGAGGGAGGATATCAAGGAGATTATAAGCTTTTTGGGGAGCAAGACCCTAAATGATATTATCGAGAAGGCCCGCGAGCGGGAGATTGAGTTGGAGCTTCGATCAAAGCGGAAGCCGGAGTAGGTACATGAAGCAGTAGGCCAGAATAAGAGGCACAAGACCTCTGATGCTCACACCAAAGGCCAGCAGGGCCAGAGCCGTTGCGGCAAGCCGTATAGTAGGGCTTGCCGATCAGCAAGTTCAGGTTGTTTTATTTGTGGCCATTCGGGCCACATGATCAGGGATTGCCCCAAGAGGGCTCTGATTTGCTTCCATTGCAATCATATCGGCCATAAAAGGCCGATTGTCTGAGATTATCCTGCGGAGCAGTGGCGGCGCCTGCGCCAGCCACCTTGAGGAATACTGATGGCCGCCAGGGCAAGGCGAAGACTCTTGTGGTGAAGAGCAGGGCTTTTCAGCTAACCACCGATGAGGCATATGCAACACCAGATGTGGTTGCAGGTATGTGTTTTATCTCTAGCTTTTATTGCTTTCTTTGTTATGTTTATGCTTATTTTGATATTGTATAGGGACCTTTTTGGTCAATGGTTTGACTAATCATGTTTTGTTTGATTCGGGGGCTACTCGATCCTTTGTATCTCTTGCACTCAACAAGAAGTTTTGCGATGATTCAGGGAATTTAGATTCCCCAATAGAGGTTGAGATTATGGATGACTGTACTGTGAGTGCTTTGAGGGTTTTCTTTGGGTGTGTCTTGAATTTTTTTAGTGAGATATTCTCTATTGATCTGTTGTCGATTCCCTTAACAAGATCGAAGGTTATCATCGATACGGATTGGTTGGGCCACAATGGGTCGATGATTCATTGCGAACGACATTCAGTGAGAGTTCGAACCCCAAGTGGGGGAGAACTAGTTATTCCTAGCGAGAGATCTTCGCATGGGCCAACTCTTTGTTCAGCTGCGAGGGTCCAGTAGGTATTTGCAGCAGGGTTGTGTGGGTTCTTATAGTATATTGGAGACACTTGAGTTGAGGTCACAACAGGGTTAATTGGGGTGCTCATTGTTCGGAATTTACTTGATGTGTTTCCTGAGGATTTTCCAGAAGTGTCTCTTGAGAGGCAAGTTGAGTGTCAGATTGATTTGGTACTTGGTGCGGATCTGATAGCCAATGCACTGTATCGCCTGGCACCACCTGGGATGTAGGAGTTGTCTATGCAGCTTTAGGAGCTACTAGACAAGGTTTTTATTTGTCTGAACAGTTCTCAGTAGGGAGCACTGATTTTGTTTGTGAAAAAGAAGGATGGTTCACATAGAATGTGAATTGATTACCAGGAGTTGAATAGGCTAACGACGAAGAACCGTTACCCACTCCCGAGGATTGACGATTTGTTTGACCAACTTCAGGGTGTATCTTGGTTCTCCACGACTGATTTGCGATCGGGGTACCATCAGATGAGGGCCAGGGAGGATGATGTGCAGATGAAAACCTTTAGGAATCATTATAGTCATTACGAGTTTGTGGTGATGCCATTCGGGCTCACCAATGCATCAGCAACGTTCATCGATCTCATGAATCGAGTATGCAGGCCGATGCTGGATTCTTCTGTGATTCTATTCATCAATGATATCCTGGTCTACTCCAAGACCAAGGAGCAGCATGAGGAGCACTTGAGAGAGGTACTGGAGACCCTGAGGAGGGAAAAGCTTTATGCCAAGTTCTCTAAGTGTGAGTTCTGGTTACACGAGGTGCAATTTTTGGGGCATATCATCAATTAGAAGGGTATATTGGTCAACCGGGCCCAGATCAAGGTCTTGATACGATGGGAGGTTCCGAGGACCACATCTAAGATTCAGAGTTTCTTAGGTCTCGCAGGGTACTATCAGAGATTTATCCATGATTTCTCCAAGATGGTAGTGCCTTTGACTCGTTTGAAAAAGAAGAAAATGACTTTTCGGTGGGTGCCTGATCAACAGTTAACTTTTGATATTCTGAGGCAGAGACTGTGTGAGGCCCCGATTCTCGTGCTCCCGGAGGGTTTGGATGATTTCGTGGTTTATTGTGACACATCTGTTTCAGGTTTGGGGGGGGGGGGTTCATATCCAGAGGGGCCATGTTATTGCTTACGCTTCGAGGCAGCTTAAGCCCCATGAGGCGAATTACCCGACCCATGATTTATAGTTGGGGGCCATGGTTTTTTCCCTCAAGATCTAGAGGCACTATATGTATGGGGTCTAGTGTACTATCTACACCGACCACAAGAGTTTGAGGTATTTGATGGACCAACCAAATTTGAATATGCGTCAACGGAAATGGATGAATGTGGTAAAGGATTATGATTGTGAAATACTGCACCACCCTGGGAAGGCCAATGTGGTGGCCGATGCCTTGAGCCGCAAGGTGGCAAGTCCTTTTATCAAACATATTTGCTTGAGGATGGTTGTCACATCACGTTTGTTGAATTTGATCATGGAGGCTCAGGTGGAGGGTTTGAAAAATAATAATTGGAAGGCGGAGCGGATCAGGGGACAAATTCCCTTGTTTGTCAGGGACAGCCGAGGGTTATTGGCTCAGTGCGGTAGAGTATGGGTTCCAGCCTCAGGTGGTGTGAGATAGACGGTCCTAGAAGAGGCACACAAATTAAAGTTCTCTATCCACCCAGGGGCCACAAAGATGTACATGGATCTGAGGTTGAGTTATTGGTTGCCCTGTATGAAGAGGGAGATAGCTTGGTTTGTTAAGCGATGCTTGACTTGTAGGAAAGTCAAGACGAGCATCAGAGACCCCACGACAAGATGAAGCCCTTACCCATTCTCATATGGAAGTGGGAGGAGATCACCATGGATTTCATCACAAAATGGCCAAGGACGGCACATGGTGTTGATTCTATTGGTTCATTATCGACAGACTGACCAAGAGTTCGCATTTCATACCAATTACTAAGAGCATATCTGCTGAAAAGTTAGCTGATATTTATGTCTGGGAGGTGGTAGTTAGGCACGGGGTGCCAGTTTTGGTGGGTTCAGATCGGGATATCCACTTCACCTCTAGATTTCGAAGGAAGTTTCATGAGGAGTTGGGTACTCAGTTTCATTTCAGTACAACGTATTACCCTCTGATCGATGGCTAGAGCGAGCGGATGATTCAAACGCTCGAGGATATGCTACGATCATGTGTGTTGGATTTTGTACGGAGTTGCGACACTTACCTTCCACTAGTCGAGTTCTATTACAATAACATTTATAATGCCAGTATTGACCGACCACCATTTGACATGTTGTATGGAAGAAGGTGCAAGACCCCGACTTGTTGGGGGGAGGTCGGGCATCGAGTCATGTAAAGCACATAGGTGGTACTCAAGACTAATGAGTTGATTCAACAGGTGTGTGACAGGTTACAATTCGTGCAAAGTTGACAGAAGAGTTATGCTGATTGGTGGCGTTCCGACCTCAAGCTTTAGGTAGGAGACTTGGTGCTTCTGAAGGTGTCACCTCGGAAATGTGTCATCCGATTTTAGAAGAAAGGCAAGTTGGGCCCCAAATCTATCGTACCTTACAGAATTTCAGCCCGCGTGGGCAAGATTGCATACCGGCTGGATTTTCCTGATAAGCTCAGTCAAATTCATAACACCTTCCATGTGTCTCAGCTTCGGAAGTGTGTAGCCGATGAGTCTGCATTTATTCCTTTGGATGATATTTAGGTTGATGATTGCCTTAATTACGTGGAGAGACCGGTGGTAATCTTAGATCGGAAGACGAAGGCTCTTCGTAACAAGGAGGTGTCACTGGTCAAGGTCTGGTGGCAGCATCGAAAGGGTCTCGAATGAACATGGGAGTCCAAGGTGGAGATGTGAGAGAACTACCCTGACTTTTTCACGGCAGCAGACTTCGGGGGTGAATTCTAGTTCAAGTGGGGAGAGTTGTAACATCTATTTTTCTAGGCATTTGCTTTTAGACCCTTAAGTTATGAATTATTTGCAAAGTGGGTCCCCAAGGGTAATTCTGCGACTTTTAGGTGTAGCTTGAGTATGTTGGGCATACACCTTGGTACAGTGGGCGTACTAAGCCCCGCGCCAGTATGCTGTGCGTACTCCTATACATAGGGCATACGTGGTTCAGACCAAAACCCTAATATTTAGGGTTTGTGCACTATTTAAACACAATTATAGCCCCCCCCCCCCAAGACCTTTCCCCTTATCATCCTCCACCCCAATATCGACCCTCCTTGCAAACCCTTGTCCATTTTGAGCATTTTGAGCTTTTGAGTGAATTGTGTGCTTCCTTGTGTGCGAAGAAGGACTGTCAAGGTGTAGGATTTGCTCTCAAGACTTTGGATCAAACATCTTCTCTTCATTTTTCACCATTTGGAGGTATAAAGCTCCAAACTTGACTTATGTTTCTTTAGATCTTAGTTAAGCCTTGATTTTCACCCTTACATCCCAAAACCAAGAGCTTGGTGATTAAGAGATACTCCAAGTGTTTAAGGTGTCCTTTCATACGTTTTAAGGCCTTATAAGTCATAAAAATGCAAGCTTGGATCTCGATTTTTCCCCATGCAAGAGTTATGGCGAAGAAAAGGTTTGAGTAAGCTAGGTTGTTAGTCTTAGGCTTCTTGTAGCCAAGCAAAGGCATAAAGCTTTCAACTTTATGGCCTTAGGGGTCTTATTAGGCTCAAATCTAAGTTTTGGTCGTAAGGTATTAAGGAATTAAGACCTTGTATTGAGTTTTTCCTTACGGGTGTGTGCGCTGGGTGTAACTCATAATATGTCGCGCGTACTACACCTCATTCGCGACCCTTTCCCGCTCTTACCTAGTACACTGTGTGTTCCAATTGGTACGCTGGGCATACGACCCAGTCCAGCTTGGGCGATTTTTGGGCCGTTAAGCATTTGGGCTTGCTTGTTGGGCTGGATCATAGATTCTCATGTTAATGGACCACATCTGATTTGGGCCCATATTGGACTTTGGATGATTTTGGGGGATGGGCCTAGGATTTTATTGGGCTTAAAAGAAAAGGATTAAGTTGACCCTTTTTACCTTGAACATTAGGCAAGTAATTTAGGTTTTTAGCTTTTGGTTATGTCCCAATTATTAATTGGGCCTTTTTTGTTTATTTAGAACGGGGATTTCTCCAGTCCAACACCCGAGCGTTTCTCTGGTTTTTCAACAATTGAGGTGAGTTTCCTCACTAGATCTATGGATTGAAGGTACCAATGCCGACCCATTGTTTGTTGTGTAGAATGTTGGATGCTTTGTGATAATTATATGGAAGACTAGGATCTGGCCCCTAACATCTGTATGAAAGACTAGGGTCTAGCCCCTGAAAGTTATATGAAAGACCAGGATCTGGCCCCTGGCATTTGTATGCAAGACCGAGATTTGTCCATCGACATTGAACGGAAAGACCATGGTTTGGCCCATGGCAGGAAATGATTATATGACTATGCTTGGCCCATAATATTATCTTCTTTCACGTGTGGTATGTGGTATTCGGGGGAACTCACTAAGCTTTATGTTTATAGTTTATGTTTATGGTTTCAGGTACATCCAGTTCCAAAGGAAAGGACCCGGCGTTATGGCACAACATCCTCCCCTCACGATTTCCGCATTTGAGGTGAGTTTCCTCACTAGATCTATGGATTGAAGGTACCAATGCCGACCCATTGTTTGTTGTGTAGAATGTTGGATGCTTTGTGATAATTATATGGAAGACTAGGATCTGGCCCCTAACATCTGTATGAAAGACTAGGGTCTAGCCCCTGACAGTTATATGAAAGACCAGGATCTGGCCCCTGACATTTGTATGCAAGACCGAGATTTGTCCATTGACATTGAACGGAAAGACCATGGTTTGGCCCATAGCAGGAAATGATTATATGACTATGCTTGGCCCATAATATTATCTTCTTTCACGTGTGGTATGTGGTATTCGGGGGAACTCATTAAGCTTTATGTTTATAGTTTATGTTTATGGTTTCAGGTACATCCAGTTCCAAAGGAAAGGACTCGGTGTTATGGCACAACATCATCCCCTCACGATTTCTGCATTTGATATATTTGTACTCTGATGTTTTGGATATATTATGTCTTGATGTTAATTCTGAACAGCTTAATGAATGATTTGATAAGTTTTAAAAAGAAAAATTTTACTGCTATTTTTGGGACGTTATAGAATCGTATGTAAAAATTAGGCCTTATCTACGACATGGGCCTTATGCGGTCACCCACCTCACACACCTCAAAGATGCCCATGATATCATGTATCAAGTATGGTATACCATCTTTCTCGAGCCTCATTAGAAGAGAAAGAAGAAAGAGATGCCACATAAGTTCCACTTAATCTTTACCACACCCTACACCCTCTAGTCTAACCATCAATGTAGTTGAAGGTCAAATAGAGTACTAATTATGACAGTAAGATAAATTAAATATCCTTTTATCTTTTGTTTTTATCCATCTTTTTACACGTTAAATCGATATCAAAGTCAAAAAAAAAAATAGATTTAAAAAAAATTAGTGGATTCCACATTTTACTATTTTATATTAATATAAAGATAATTGAAACAAAAGATAAGAGGATATTCATTTTTTCTAAAACTAAACATGTTTATATAAAAAAATTTATCAATAAACTTGTGAGTGTCCTGTGGGTATGAATGCACCAACAACCGACCATAAAACTTCAATCTTCAAGGACCTATAAATAGAGCCATTTGGTCATTGTTTACGAGTTTGGGCCCAAGGTATACCTAATGAGATGATCTTCTCTTCCTCTCTCTTATATGATTCTGCTTCTTCTTGCTCCTCTTGCTGCAACCACGGTAACTTTAGGCCAAGTGAAGGTTCATGTAATCTTGAAGAATCGTTTTCCGTTGTTGCATCATAGGAAACAAACACTTATATCAGTCGAATTTTTTTAAGGACAATGTTTTAAACACAGACCTTAACAGCAAATTTTATTTTGTTCTTTCGTGCAATTTTTGTGCTATATTTTCCTAACAATCTTAAAACAAATTTGTTCGTACGAAACGACCAATTGGAAAAAAAAATTATTGTAGCTCCTTGAGAAGTAGAAGTAGAAGCAGCAATAGGCTTTGGTCGGGAGCTTTCGACAATCATACTTTAAAGAGAAACCAACAGTTTTAATTAAACCAAAATTAATAAGCATTTTAGTAGAGGTCAAAGTAGGAACAACGAATAAATTATTATATGAGTGTCTTTTCTAGAAACAATTCTGAAATATATTTTAGATAATGATTTTTGAAAACAAAAATAGAAACATTAAACATTTTATTGTTAACTGATACTAATAAATGGTCTATCTGAAAACAAACAATAAATGTTTTATTTGTTTTAGAAACAATCTTAGAAAACGAATTCTGAAAGGAGAATCTAAAGTTGTGAAGACCAAAGTGAGTGGGTGCGGTCTTGATCGCATTCCCCTTGCCACATAAGCACATACACCGCCCCCTGGGTGCGGTAGAGAGTGCACTGCACCCTTCTAAGGGAGCACTCTTTCAAACAACCTTCGAGCAATATGATTGGTTTCTTTTTCTTCCCTTCTTCGGATTGATCCTTTTTTATTTATTAAAAAAATACTCAAGTGTGGCACCACTCCTTAGGTGTGGTATGAAACCACACTTTTGTAGTAACGGGTAAGGTAACACCTACGTGTCACTACGGTTTCATGAAAAAGTGCGAGGTGCAACACCACTCCCTTTAGCCTTACTAAACTACTTAATAATTTTAGTTTAACTAAAACTATTTGGTTTCTCTTTGAAGCATGACTATGGAAAGCTCTCGACCAAAACCTACCCATACTTCTACTTTTCAAGGAGCTGCAATGATTACCATGTCGGTCAATCATGCGTGGCTTATTATTCCCTTTTTATAACATATGATTAGTTTTGATATTAATGTAATTTACTTTGAATTTTAGTATGTATTTTTACTCAAGAAAATATGGAACTGAGCAATACATGATAATCAATATTATTTAGTTTGTTACTTTAAAAATTCGCTTTTAATAAATTTTATAGATTTTAAATAGTGTATGCATTTTTAAAATATAAATATACGATAGATTGAAAACGGTATATATAAATAACAAACATATATAATAATCATTACAAATGACTTCGGACATGGCAACGCTAAGATTAACTTGTTGAATGTACGGGGATGGCGATGGTTATGGTGAGGCTGCTAAGTGGTGACATTCCCTTTTAGCGAGGAAGCTTTAAATCTAATGGTCCCCATCCTTCATGGTCCTTTCATTTCTCCTTTCTTTCCAAATTAATTTCGATATATACACTTCTCTTAATAATTGTAACGATGTTATAAAAAGATAATCGAAGTAAAATTTTAGAAAATGCCACCCAACAATAAAACCAGTGCAATATGGTGCTCAACTTAAGTTTGTTTTTGGGTGGTTACCTCATTTTTAGTTGCCCTCTTATAAAATTTTTCGTGATTTTATTTTATTATTATTATTTTATTGTTTTTAGTTATTTTGTCAATTGTATTTTGTTTTTTTGTCTTATTATTATTATTATTATTATTATTATTATTATTGTTCGCAAGACAATTATACAAAAATAAGAATAAATAATATTACTAAAATATAAATTTATTTTAACTAATAACTATAATATAACACAACTTTTAGAATATTAAAATTATTGGTTTACAAATCATCCAAAAGTTATCCTTTTCAAAATATGTATTTAATTGTTTAATTTATTTATAAGGAAATTGAGTAATGTAACCCTTATAAACGGTTTTATTAAGAAAAATAATCCGTTTTTTTAAATGATCACTTGCTCCGAAATATTGTATTTCAGAGTTCATATGCCTATTCTGAAGTTTGATTGTTCAACGAATTCCAAAATATGATATTTTCGAGTATTTATTTTCAGTCCGGACTATAGTCCGAAATGGCCGTACATTTCGGAGGGAAATTTTGGAGAGGCAAACATAGGGTATTTTTGTGTTTTCTACCCTATATGCATTCGGTTTGTTTGTTTGGTAGTTTTCTTCTACATTCCGAAATGAGTATGTATATGGAAGTCTTTTGAGTGTCAGTTTCTAGTGTAGGGTAATGACAGCGTATCGACAGAGTTATGCAGTATATTGCTCCAGACGGCACATACTTTGGTGTAGATATAAGCATTGATATCAACTTCGTTAGGTTAATTACGTTGGTTGCTTCGAAGTCCAGGTTGCACACTAATTAAATGCGTCTATCTTTTCAATGTCCTGGATCAAATATAATTATGTGGATTCTTGACAATAGTGATGCCAGTTATTTTCTTGATTTTGTTAGTAGTATGCCTCCTAACACAATACAATTATTTATTATTAATAATGTTATGAAAAATAGTATTCATTATTTGTCGGGGAAAATTGTTCTGGTGGAAATGGGTCTTCTAGTGTCGAAAGTAACCTAAATTGTAATTTATTACTTATGACAACCAACCATATTCCTTCTTACAATGGACCTATAAATAGGGGTGATTATAGGTATAAAGGTAAGGTTGTTGATGATGTTTCTCCAACAGTTGATGTTGATGAATCTATAAATGATGAGAAAAAACTAATGTTGTTGGTGGATGATGGTAATATAATTCCACATGGAGAGTCACTTGAACATTTTCAGATTTACGCTGAATTTGATGTGGATGATAATGAAGGTGAACAGGAGGAAACTGATCCCTTACAACCCCAAAATCCACAACACGAAAAGTTTCCTTATTATTTTTCCGATTATGATGAAACACAAACCACCCATTAGGGTATGCTTAAACATTTACCATTGCCTGAATTAGCTCAACAAACACATAAGGGTGCCACAACCCACAATTATACTTCCTATGTGAAGTTATTCTAACTCTTCAAAAGCAAAGAAGAACTTAAGCTTAATTTGGGATTAAAAAGTGTTACAAAAAGCTTCCAACATAAAGTGTCAAAATCTACAAAAGATAGGTTTGAAGCTGTTTTCTTTATGGAAAATTGTGACTGGCGGATACGGGCAACAAAACAAAATACTATTGATACATTTCAAGTGGTTAAACTATCGGGGAGACACACTTGCTCAAACACATAGCTACGTCCCTATCATCGACAAGCCAGCAAAAAGGTATCGGGTCACTTCTTGAAGGGCATATTTCCTGATAGTACATGTAATATGTTGCGGGGGAAACCTACACAATGAAATTTAAATGGCTGCCTTAGTGTACATATTTCATAGTAGCGGGCATGTAGTGTTAAAACATATGCTCTAAATTTATTGAGAGGAACCACTAAAGAAAGCCTTCAAATACTACCTTTATATTGTTACATTTGGAGAAGAAAAATCCAGGGATGGTTACAGATATAAAGAAAAGTTATGACAAAAAATTTGAATATTTTTTCATGTCTATCGGTTGCGCAGTAATATTTCTTATATAATGAGTTCTTTATATGTATTTTTGTTTCAAACTTTTTAAGTTTGAGCGTTTCAAATGTGTTTGCATCCTATTATCATCGATGGAGCACACCTTAATGGGAAATACTTGGACACAATGTTCCTATTAGTAGGCATGGGTGGTAATAACCAAATCCTCCCTATTGCAATTGATGTTAGGAAAATTGAAAGTGGGGAGTCATGGATATGGTTTTTATTAGTACTCAAAGAATACATTACGGACATGACCTCTTTGGCTATCATATCAGAAAAAGCTAATTCAATTGAAATGGAAATTCAAGTTGTGTTCCTGAATGCATATCACAAACTTTATTGTTGTTATTTGTTGATGAATATGAGAACAAAGATCGAGAAACAAGAAAGAATGGAGATTTTTTTTGGGAGGATGCAAACGCTTACCAACAATCTGATTGCAAACACATCTTGGGAATGCTACAGTGTGCACTAAACAAAGACTATCGTACATGGCTAGACATAATCGGTTACGAGAAATAGGCAAGGTTGTGTTTCCCTGTGATTTGGTATAATATTATGACATCAAACATCATTGAGTCCAACAATATGTTATTAAGAGACGCATAAAAACTACCAATAACAATGTTGATTGATTTCTTTCGAAAAACTATGCAACGATGGTGGTGTCGGCAACATAATACTGTGTAATGCCCAGTCTGCGTTATGAATTTAACTTGCTAATTTTGAGATTTGTGGTTGGTCACAACGTGGTGAATGGATCACCACGATGTGGAAATATTCATGAAACGTGTGTTTCATTAAAGGTCATTACGACTTGGCATCATGTGTGTCATGATGTAGTGACGACAGATGTGTTAAAGCTTAATTTCGGGCTTATGGCCCTATTTAAGGAAAGTGATGGCTAGGGTTTCCTCCACTAACAGTCTCCATCACCTTCCAAATCACTCTTGATAAAATTTAGCCTCTATTTGAAGTTCATTGCTCATTTTGGGTTCTTTGGTGCACCTTGAAGGAAGAAGAAGAAGGCTTTGGTGCAAGGATAAAGCAAACAACTCCTCTCCATCCTTGGAATCACTCTTTGGAACATTTGTAAGGTTTCAAGATCTTATATTTGGTTTCTCTTTTGTAGATCTAGGATTTGTAGCATCTTTGGGTTCTTGGTTGAGATTGGAATGGTCGTATGAGATAAATTTTGCAAATTTATGACTCGCCTAACTCCCTTGAGCCTTATATTTTTCAGATCTAGAAGTGGGTTGAATTTTTAGCATCATGCATGTGGTTTAGGTCACTTTTTTCTCACATTTTGACCTAGTAGGATGAAGGACATGCATGAAGAATGCATGTCCATAAAGTTTAGATTTCTATTAGCCCTTGGAGTCGCTAAAAACTTTCTAGAAAGTATGAGTTTATGGCATAATGGATTTGGGGATCAATCCATTAAGCTGCCTAAGAGCAGTAGCCACAACGTGGCTAGTTAGTTGCCATGAATTGGAGAAGGAAAAAAATTTGCGATGGTTCTGATGGAGTTGCCATGACATAGCAGCATGTCGGCGATGACGCTGAAGCATTTCATAGTCGCGAATAACATTGGATATCCATGACATGGCCATTGGTTGGCCACGACATAGAGGTCAGCTCAGTTGACTTTAATCGTTGACCTTGACCATTGACTTTTGACTTGGGTTGACTTTTAGTCAAATGGCTAGTTTTAGAAGGTAGACTAAGAGTATACCTTGTGTGATTCATTAGGAGGTGTGTAGCATCCACTTTCTGACTGTGTGACCCTGTTAACTGTCGATTGCATTTGTGAGGTGAGTCTTATCACTATACTATGTAGGATGCTAGTTGTTTTTGTGACTCTTGCATGGCAAACCAGGATTTGGCCCCTAGAAATGGTATGGAAGACCGGGATTTGACCACTTGCACTTGTACAAATAAAATCAAGATTTTGCCCATGGAAGGATAAACTTGTTTTTAGTTCATGGTGGTTAGGAAATTTTTAAAAACATGCACAATAAAAAAAACCATAACTCAAATAATAGGATAATCTGCAACATCAATCCAAGGGGAACTCTCACTCCACCACAAAGCAACACGCTCCTGTTGAGTAGGCTGCCACAATTTGTTGGGGAACACTACATAAAACAATATATAAAGGTTAATCTTATGTTATTTTCTCATATCAACTTATAGATTATAAGATGAACTAAGCTATGTTCACAATTAGCAGCGTGTAAATGCCTAATCATAGGGTATGTAATTATCTAAGGCATAACACCCAGTATAAGAGAACCATCTGTATTACTTTTGGGAAATATCTCCATGATCCAAATCTACAAAACTAAGATATCAAGAAACTAACCAACATTTTACAATACCTGTTGCTTAAAAACTATAATGAAACATAGTGGATATACCTTAAATGCATAAACAAGTATATGCAACGTATATGTTTGTCTAGGGCCGAATATTGCCTCGGTAGGGTTCCAATGTTCCTTATTCTTATCAAAGACAGTACACAACTGTCTGTAAGTGAAATCCCATATCACTCTTCCCCATGGGTACATGTGTTAACAATTTCACTTAATAAGTATGTGTAACATCTGATCTAATGTAAGTAAGTAATCATATGTGACAACCCGAAATTTCCATTCTGAACAAACCATATCACACTACTAGAAAATAGCCCTTTAATGACGCGCAAACAATGACAAGCAGTGATTTACGATACGCAAAAGCGTACGTTCTAAAAATAATGTCATCTCTTCAAAAATTTGAAGCGTAGAGGACACGCATTTGTGCGCGCCCTGAAATTAGTGTCTGAAAATAAAAAAAAGAAATACGGAGGATGCCTATCATAAAACGTGTGACATCTAAGTGTGTCGCTTTATATTTTTTTAATGAAACACGCGTTTTAAGCGGGAAATGAAATCCCCAAAAATGGCCGCCTATTCTTTGTGAAAAATTAAAACCCCCTCCGCTTCCGATTAGCAAGAAAGAAGGCTAGGGTCTTCGCCTTCCTCTCTCTCTCTCTCTAACCTAAAACCCAACCTGCGATTTCATAGAGATCTCCCATGGCTTCGAATATCTCACTTAAATCGTAATAACAATCAATCATTACCTTCACCTATTTCTTTCATGTGTCATTTTCTCTCCTTTGTCCCTACTCTGATTGCTTTCCCTTGTCCCTTCCTCTTCCTCCTCCCCGTTGTTTTCTGTCGTTAATACGCTGGTCAAATGAACTTGCTGTATGCATAGAGTTAGAGGATTTTGGTCACTCACCTTGCCTTTCTTGCAAAATATTTGGTACACACAGGAAAACATAAACCCTAAAGGGCTTATACACACGCGCCATCTCATTTGAAGTCGGTAACCCCTCCTTGGCACTTGCCACCAACAACCACTCTACTATGGGGTTTAGGGTTTATCATATCCAGGACATTGGTACAATACAAAAACCAGTTTAGGAATCCAACCATCTCTGTTTAAGCGTCTTCAAAAGAGCAAAAATGGAGACGTCAATCGCCTCACAAGTGCAGGCAATCAAGTCAATTGTCAAAGCCGACACAGACCCTCTGTTAGTAACCATAATTTCTTAAGATCGATTAGTTTTTCATCTTTTGCTTTCAGTTTCACATTCGTCTCTCCAAAATTTGTTTTTGGAGCCAATTACTAGATCGAATCCTAGGTACGTTGTCTTGCGGGTTTGCTCATAATCTTTCACAATTTCTATTTCAGTTATAAAATTTTATTGTTTTATTCATACATTTGCAGAGGCAGTGCGTTCTTCAGAAACGTATGCCTTGAATTTTTAGTCTAATTTTGACTTATTTTGACTTTTTTTCTTTTCCAGTCCCACCTGGTCTGCATTGCATCTTGCAATTCTTCCTTAATTGATGAAATTGATGTTCCATACATTCAATTGAGTCTACTAGATGTTGTTTGGATATCCAATTTCAGAAACATACGCCTTGTTTTTTAGTCTAATTTTGACTTATTTTGACTTTTTTCTTTTCCAATCGCACTGTTCTGCATCACATCTTGTAATTCGTCCTCAATTGATGAAATTGATGTTCCATAAATTCAATTGAGTCTACCAAATGTTGTTTGGATATACAATTTCTTAATACCCTTGATGATGAACAAGATCTTCTCGATATGTTTGGACTCATGGATCGATGAGCACAAGATGCAGACTGTGATCTCTTAATCCGGAATCGATTTGGTGAAATTGATCTTGATCGTTTTTCTGGTTTTTCGGGTAAATTTAATTAGTAAATAAAAGAATTGTTTTTAAAAAAAATATTGTCAAACTGGAAAGTGGAAAGAAGTCTTTTTCTGCTAACATATTCTTTTGTTCGATGCAGCCTTCCTAAATGAAAAGTCAACCGGTGGGAATTGTCGAGAATGCCCCTTTCTGTTGTTACAAAGGTAACTTCTTATAACGACAATGCCTACATATGATTTACTTATTATATATATATATATATATATATATATATATATATATATATATATATATATGTTACCTTACACCAAACGACTCATCCTTTCCTTCAAAAACACAACCCTCTGTAGCAATAATTTTAAAAAAATCCCAATAAGATTCATGAGAAATTTTTAAAAAAATAACTTCTTAGGACACTTGGGTGTTTGTGGAGTCTCTAAGTGTTGATATAATCCAACTTTGTTAGCATATGCTTGACATGTTTGTAACCTCTGCAAGCAATAATTTCCAAGACAATATATAAAAAATACAAGTTTATAACTATCAAAAATATATATTTTTATAAAAAGATCACCTGTTCAATGCATAAGACTCGAAGGTTTAGTCTGGAAGCTTCATTGACATTGTGATCTAGAAAGTTGTTGAGTTTATACATGACAGACCCCAAATGGTCTATGGTTTTAATGAGAGATTTGGAGATGTAGTTCTTTAAGCTTTCAAACAACCTTAAGCAAATCACATAAACTAATCAAGTAGAAAGCATAACAGAAGTAGATAAAAATATCAAAAAAAATGGAACACTTACAAGAAAAAGAGTACACTGATTGCTATAGGTGATATTAACAACTGATCAATTACCTCATATCTAAAGAGCATTGCCACTTTTTCATTTTTATCAATCTTCTAACAGGTTAAGCTATATGACGATTGTGATAAACTTTTGGATAGCAAAATTGTGAAGCTTGATGATGCTGTTAAGGCACATGTCCAACAGTAGTAAGTTAAATAATAACTCCACTTGTTTTTATGATGTTTAGTTGGTATATAACTAAATATCACATGTTTTTGTGTTTCTATTTTCTCATTTAGAAACCAGCAAGGTTAGCTCACGAATTGGTAAAACATCATCAATCAATTTGAGTCCATCACAGAAAATTATCAGAGGTTAGTTATATTATATTCATAATCATGTAATGTAACAATGTTAAGTGCCATTGCATTTATGCTAACATTCATGATATCAGAGTTCAAGAAACGTGAAGTCAAGAAGTATTGTTCTCCACCCAGTTATCCAGACACATCTAAAGATGATTCAACAGGTTTGTTTTCTAAATGAACAATTTCTCTTACAAACTACATAGGAATTTCTGATGTTAGGCTTTATATTAGGTATCAATACTTAAGTGGAAAGATTTGTTTCATATTATTAATCATTTTTATATATTTTTAATTGTTAGACTTTTTTTCTGAAATAGTTGCATATTGTTTTCACATTGCTGATTCCATTTTCTTTTTTCCTATTAGTATGGCAGGTCTTATACACTACTCAATTAACACAAAAAGCCAAGAAATATCACGATGGAATCTTAAAAGTTTTAATTTATGGTTTGCCGGGGAGGCAGGTTAAATTTCAACACATTTTGATATACCCACCAAACAAAATTACACATTTTCATAGTTTTTTTTTTCCCTTCAGACGATTCTGTATGATGAAACAAGGACACAATTAAACAACAAATTCCTTAAAAAGGAGGAAACGATTACAGCTGGCGAGTCAATGAAATTCGATGGTCATATAGTTGGCATTATAGAACTCAGAGACCATAAACCTCTCAAAGATACAAATGTTGATGGAAGAAATTGCTATAAACAGAATATAATGCCTTCCAAGAATCACAATGAGCATCTTGCTGGTTTGTTCATATATTCCTTTTGTTGCATTTTTTGGTGATTGTTATCTATCTTATATTATTGTTAATTTGTTATGTAAATTCAGAGTTCAAGAAACATGAAACAAACATGTCTTTCACAAAGACAGATTTGAAAGGTCAGTTCTATACATTATTTGACTTCAGCATGGCACATTTTTGTTACTTAAAACATCCACAATGGTTAACCTATAAAATAAACAATAACTGGTTGAGGCAAAAAGAAAAATAAGTTATACATTCCAAATTTCCAATTGTAGTAACCTCTTCAAAGGTTATTGACTTATTCAAATAGTAATATAAGCTATGAAGAATAGTTGTTCTGTTATGTCTATTGCATATTTATGATTTATCATTGTCTTTTTCAATTAGAGTGGAATGTGATGTACACTACACAAGTAACCCAAAAGGCCAAGAAGTTCCATGATGGTGTCTTAAAACTTTCAAGTTGTGGATCACAAGGGAGAGAGGTCAAATTTGTCATTTTTATTATACAAACATGCTTCTATCTCTTTTGTTTACCAATGGGAGTATATCTTTAGTCTATACATCATCATAGGAGGCTACTTTGTTAGCAGAAGATGGAACAATTTTGATCCTAACTCTGTGAGTTCAATGACAATTCCTTTTCCACTTTCCGGATTCCAATATAACCCATACAATTGGAATGCATGATTCCATTCCCTGATACGGTTGGTTGAAAATGGACAAAATCTAATTTAGAATCCTTCACAATTCAGATGGGAAGGTGGAGTTTTTTTTATTTTTTATAGAAGACCAAAATACCCTTGTATTAAAATAAGTTAAATAGAAGGTATTGTTTTATTTTTATTATTATTTATGCTTTGTGTTTATTGAAAAAATAAAACAGCTTTAATGAGTAGAATTCAAAGGCTCACAAAACTAATACTTGTTTCTTCAAATAAACACAATTCCTAGGTTAACTCATCAAAGGAGTTTCTCTGCTAATGAGGATGATGTAAGTTACATGACTTTTTCATTTTCACTATTTTATATATCTATAGAACTTGAGATTAATGACTTTTTTTTCAAAAAGTATCCTAACATTTCTTCTTATTACCATATTAAAAAATATTGAATCTATGTTGTTGTTTTGGTTGTTAGGCTGAGAGAGAATTGCAACCATGGTTTGCTAAAGAGGATTGTTAAGCTAATTGTTGAGCTAATGAGAAATCACAATACCCCTGAGTCATTGGTAATTAATTATGACATGCTTGTTGATGGAGAATCATGTACTCTACCACAACTCGAGGTATCATATATTGAGTGAGATGGGCCAATGTACAACTGCTTATCCATATGATCAGCTGTTTGGAGCATTAGTCTTAAAGAATTATGAAAGGCAAGATGCAACTTTAATTAGTTGGAATTTGATGTACATAGTAGATTAGATGCAAATTAATATATTGTAAGAAATAGAATTTTATGACATTAAATTTATGCAATGGATTCTATTTTTTGTATATGATATTTTATTTTCTATTATGAAACATTAAATACAAATTTAATTTGAAAATAAGTAATCCTATAAATAATATTTTTTTTAAACATTTAAAATTATGATACGCAAAAATGTGAGTCATCTTCATTTATGACATGGGCTTTCTTGACAGGGGCTTTCTTGATACACATTGCGTGTCATTAACACGCGCGTCGTAAGGTTATGAAACACGAATGCGTGTCGTCTTCTGTTATGAAAGGGCCTTCCTTGATACGCATTGCGTGTCGTAAACACGCGTCGTAATTGCGCGTCGTAAATGAGCGTCGTAAATGCGCGTCGTCTATAGACGACAGGCAAAAGGGCGTCGTCTGAGCCTTTTATGACGCGCAATGAGCGTCGTAAAAGGCTGTTTTTCTAGTAGTGTCAAGACAATAGAGCTTAGAATAGTTTCAGTGAAATTCCAGACTTCGGGTATAAGTTTGGCAGTTTTTCAGGATTTACACTTAAGGAGATATCAGGAGAGTGGATGCACTAGGGTTTTGTGCAACACTGTTATTCCAACACTCTATTATATTAGAGATCATTTCGGAAATAAAAATATTTTCTGCCAAAAATATCTCAGGACTATAAATAGAATTCTGAACCAAATTCATTCATTATTCGCATTTCCAACTAGAGAAAAGCCATTTTATCTCTCACGGATCTTCGGGTTTTTATACCAAAACGTGAGTAACTCTTTCTAGTAGTGTTAGAAATCTTTAAATATGTTCATAACATAGATTATATAGCTAAATCATCAGATTTAGGAGTTTACTCCCCAAGGTGTTCTTGGGCGGTAAACTCCCGAAACCGAGCCTAAACTATCCCCCGTGATATACTACTGCCTTGGACTTGTATAGGAGTGTATTAGGGACATGAAATCAAGCAAGAATCACCCAAGTTTGGGAGTTCATGGCCCAAGAGTATCTTAGGCCGTAAACTCCAAAATCATGCACAAAAGGGTGCTTTTAAGGCTCCTAAAGCATTGGACATTTACTAGAAATTGTTCCCACTTAAATCAAGGACCAAAACACATCAAAATCACCTTCCAAAGTGAGTTTACGGCCAAGACATGGTTCTTGGGTCGTAAACATGAATGAAGGGCACCAAAGTGCGCCTAATGCCTTCATATACTTGGAATAAAAGTCTAGAACCTATACCACATGTGCAAGAGACTTGAAAGCATCAAAAACACCCATACTTAAGAGTTTATGGCCGCAAACTCTAAGGGAAATGGCCTTAGGGCCGTAAACTCCTAAATGGAGTGTTTCTAGACCTTAAACCCTTCCAAGAATTTAACCACCAAGTTGGAATAATTCTAGGAATCATTTGGAACTTCAAAACACACAATACACCCATGGTTGGGAGTTTACGGCCGTAAACTCAAGAGTTTACAACCGTAAACTCCATGTGTGTTGGTATATGAGGAGTAAACTCATATATGGGGTCCTTTGGAACCGTAAACACAAGTGCCTTGTCCCACAATAGCTTAGATGCAATCCTTAGGACTTAAAGCACTTATATAAAGTGTTTATTATGTCTAAGATGTCTTAACATTACCAATTAGTAAATTGAGATTAATTGAGTGCATATATGTGTGATTATGTATTCATTAGGAACGTAGTGTGTGTACAAGTCCTCACTTGACACCTAGCAATCCTACACCGTCCAGTTCATCCGAACCACCATCTACAGGTGAGTTCATACCCCTTAATCAATGTTTTAAATGATTTTAAACGTTTTAATGGGGGGGGGGGGATACAAGTAGAAAACAATATGTTATTAAATCAATCTTATGTATTTTATAACTGTGTTTTCGCTCAGTAGATTTCACATATTTCAAAAGGTGACACATGAAGTGGTTTTCTATCTTAAAATACCTTGATAACAAAAGTATTAGTTTTGAAATGTTTATTAAAATGACATCAAGTCATTCTTAATTATTGTTCAAAACTCCTAGATATCTTGCAAAACCATTATTTTACCTTCTTGAATCAAACTATACTTATGCGCATATGTTCATTTATATGTTAGAGCTTATAGTTTTCACCCTTCATCTAGTTTCCAATACTCTTGGGTAGCAAGAGTGCCTAAACCTACGTAAACAACCAATTACCTTTCAGGAAACTATCATAGGGATAGTTAGAAGATATCAAACATTATTACTACTACAAGGAATCACACCAGAGTCAGTTCATTCATGAGTCTATACCAATACCTTACATGATACATAAGTACACTTACTTAGGATTACATGATACATGAATATGTTTACATATACTTACCTGTTACATGAACACACTTACAAGAATACCATACAGGAACACTTTTACATAGGTGCACTATCCTGTATTCACTTACCTGGACACTTGTACTTAGAACTACGAGAATGATTTATTAGTACTTTATGTGTAAATTATCTTTCCTATCCCGGTTCAATGGGATATCTCGGCGGGACTTACCATTCCGAACCCCACTTATTAGCACCAGTGGTCGATGACCATCTATGGAGGTCTAAGGTTACTACTTATACTAGGTAGATCGATAACCGGGGCTAACCCCTCCACCCACCTGCTGCTGCTACAGAGGACAAGTGGACAATCTTCGATTGTTCATAAGGTTATACCTTTCGCTTATTGCGATGTTGTGTTACTCCTAGTACCCAGCGATGACACTTACATTAATACTTGTTCTGGACAATCTTCGGATGTTCATTAGGTTACATATTTCGCTAGATGCGATGTTGTGTTAGTCCTAGTACCCAGTGACAACACTTACAGTAGTACATTTTCCTGTTTACTTTATTTTGTGATACTTTCACATAAACGATGAGTTAGACTAAGTACTTTAGTACTAAACAATTGAAGGAAAAACTATCATTTTACTTACAAAACATTCGGGTCTTGGTAAAAGACTACATTGCCATAACAAAACATTCGGGTCTTGGTAGAAGACTGCATCTCAAACTAATAGAAAATAAGGGATTTTCTAGGGTTTTTCATACTTACATCAACATTTTCATTTAAAGGTTTACATGGCCTTCATAATAGATTTTCATAAGCAAGACAACGACACTTAATTACTTATGAATTCACCAGCTTTAAAGCTGATACTCTCTTTCAAAATAACTTGTATTCTCAAGTCATCAGTTAGACAGGTGCGATGGCCAGGTTTTTGAGAAGATGGAGCACATATAAGACTCGCCTTATTTTGATTATTCATTTTATTGTTGTACATTATGAAAGAACACACATGTATTAAAACTCTACTTATAATGCAATGGATGATGTTGTTGCTTGTTTATTATATTACACTGTTGTGATACTGTACATGACGTCCTCCACCACTGAACGTTTCCGCCGTTCGTGGTTTTGGGGTGTGACAGATTGGTATCAGAGCATTGTTTATAGTGAATTAAGTATATCAACCCATAAAAGATATACTCACTATAAACACATTGGGATTAAAACACTCTGTCTAAGAGTTTATACCTTTAAATAATAAAATATTTAACAAAGTATACGTGCCTGCATTCATACTAAAATCAGTGTCACAATGACAAGAACAAAAGTATTACGATTGTTGAATATCACAGGTAAGCTCGGGGATGTATGGTCAGTCTTGGGAGTGGCATAGCCTGATCAATTATGCTGTTCCAAAGAGTGATTAGCACATGCCCAAGAATGGTTGTGATAGGGCAACAAATCTAAAAACTTACCAACATTACCACAATGAGAACATTATAACAGAACCTAAGTCTAAAATACCATAGGGGTGTTTTGTGTTACTATAAGTACTTTATACTTGAGAACTAAAATGGAATCTTCATTCCTAAGTTGATAATTTCTAAGTGGATACGCTAAAGTTATATGTAACTAGGATGTTATAGACTTAGAATCGGTGAAATTTTTGCTTTACCCCTATTCCTTGTGAATTTGGAGTTGAGGTCACTTATTCAAAGGCCTATCCTGTGTTGATTACATATAACTGGTATGCACTTTACAAATAGCGATAGAACTAATGAAGATTTCCTAAATAATTATCTAGATAGTTCGTCTAATAATTATTTTCTTACCCCAAATTCTCGCGTAGATAACATGGCTGGATTCCATCCCCACGACAACCTGTTCCTTCCGAACGCGGTTATTGCTTGATGGTTTGGAGAAGAACCAATTAATGATCATCCAATCCCTCTGAATGATCACCATGCTGAAGACCTCTCAGACAATGCCATCTCCGAACCCGAGGTTGAGAACCTACCCCAGGCAGCTCCCTTTCCAATTCCTAACCCTCGTCCGGCTTTTCATGGACCGACGCCTGAGTGGGTGGAATGTTTGGAAACATGGAGCCAAGGACAAGATCAGCCCATGCCATTTAATGGTGACTGAAGCTTCTATGAGCTGAGCAATGGGGGCTCAGTAGACAGAATCATGCCAATTCTGATCCGAAGAGGTTCCCGAAACGAAATTCAGGGCAGGACAGCTCTACAACGTATCGCAGAAGTCGATAAAAACGGAGGAATGCATATGCTTCGCACCAGTCGCCTTGAACATGCTCGTGAGAGGTCGGAGAGAGACCATGAAACCCTGCTGCAAGCACTGGCTGAATCACGAGCCGAAGTCATGGAACTTCGAGTACGCCAGAGAGTATACGAAAGACACCTACTTGATGTGGAACGCCAACTGGCGGAACTGAGAGTTCACCAGAGGGATGACCGTCGCCAGTAGTAGATGATTTACTTTATATTCCTTGTTAGAAAGGAATCGTGTTCCTGTCTATGCCCGATGTGGCATTTTCTATGAAACTATCTTGTACTGTAAGTACTTTGGTTAGGTCTTTTTACTGTTAGGAACTATCCTCTCTGGATATGATGTATGACCTTTTACAAGGTCATTTTCCCGAACCTGTACGTCATGAATATCAAATATATTGACGGTCGGCTAACTTCTGTGTCGTTCTTTATTCGAATACTCTTATCATACTTTCATTAGAGTCTATTTGAAACATGTTCTAGTCAAGTCATTGGACTATAGCGATTTAACTCCAGAGACATCTCCAAGTCTCTTTTAATGGTTGGATCACGTTATTCGCCAACCAACGATACCTCGGCTAGAACGACAAACATCTTGAGACCATTGCATGAACTTACTTCCGATCTTTGCTAGGACTGCATCATAGGGATGTAGGTCAAACCTTCGTGAACATACTTCCATTCCGTACTAGGACTGCATCATAGGGATGTAGGTCGGACTTTAGAGAACATACTTCTATTCTTTTCATGAGCGATCGAACTATGTCTAGGTTCAACCATTCTCGCTCACAAATTCATTTTCTTTCGGTGTAACAAAATCATGTCACCCAAGAAAAACGATCAGCCAATCAACCAAACACCAACTCTTTAGATTGATGCAGCTACCTTCCAAGCTACAGTCTCGGCTGCCGTGTCAGCCATTCTGAACCATCTGAACGCTAACAACGCAAGTGTTAGCGGGATTGTTAACAACTATTCCCATCCAAGTAACAATCCAGTACCCCAGCAAGTAACAAACTACCACGATACCCCGAGTCCTAAGACCAAGGGTATCAAACGAAAGTCTTGGACTAACTCTAAGGACAAGTCGCTTCGAAGGGAGAACAGGAAACTACCACCAGTAACAACCTTCACAGCTACGACATCAGTACCTCCTACTACCATCCCTTCTGGCGTCCCAATGGTCCCCAAACCAGCCAAACTTTATGCTGGAAGTCTCCCAAAATGCATTAAATGCAGTTTTCACCACCATGGACCTTGTAAGGAGATGCAGTGCTCACACTACAACAGGAAGGGGCATACAACTCGTGTCTGCAGGATGCCAACAGCTCAGGCCGCTCAAGTGCCAAACACCAGTGTGAACCAGGTTTGCTACGGTTGTGGCAAAGTAGGTCACTACAAAAGGAACTGCCCAGGCGCAGAAATTGCTGGCACAGACGAAAGTCTACTACCAACCACCGCCGCAGGAGAGTCTACTCCGGACCCACGTTAATGTAATTTAGGCGTTTCGTTGTAACAGACTTATGAACCGTCCCCAAGACTAGTGCAACCAGAGTCACATCTTTTGCGGGATCCCGTCTATTTAGGGATGCTCGTGCTGTGTATACTTGTCTTTTGTAGTATACCTTGTTCGCAACAATAGTCTTGTAGTAAATCCTAAGTACAGTAACTCTGTTAATGGTTGCACTGTTGTGTTTTGTATGTAACGCCTTATGTTCAAAATCTAATGTCTTTAGTTTCCATACGATTCCGACTTTATCATTTGACTCGAGTAAATTCGATCCTCGCAATACCAGCTTCATATGTACATCTCTTTCTCAGAAATCGTCTTTTAGTGAAGCCGTCATATCAGAACACCGAAGTACTCATACAAGGAGTACCTTATAGTTCTTTTCCTTTCCGAAGGAATCCCCACAGTATTACTCGTGCAGTACGTCAAGTTCAATTCCAGGATTCATACGGTTGAGCTATCACTGAAGAATGTATACATGAGAGTGATATATAATCAATGTTCTACAGGTTTAGAATTGATGATTCCACTTTAACTTCTTTTCCCTCGATGGGATGTGAGATTAAGGAAGAATCAGTTATTCGACTACCTTTTCAGTCTTAATTATATACGACTCGTATACACGAAATTGTGATCATTGAATCACTTATGAATTCTAATATGAACTTCAGGACAGAGACTGTCCAGGAGTACGAGTAATTGCATTGGCATAGGAACAAACTTAGAACCCAGCATGACTCTTATAACCAGATCGCCTTACAGTCTAAACATCTACGAAAGATACAAGAACAGCCCAGACAACACAGCGAACTACTCAACAATAGAATTAGAAGACCAGGCTTCTCACCCTTGAGAGCTCCGGTCTTATTCTTACCAGAAGTAGACGGAGTGCATTTTATGTACCTCGATGACCGGAGACTTCATTATGATTTCCTTTAGAAATCGTTGTCTCTGCCTCGCATAGACGAATTGATTTGGGCAAACACAGGGAAAGAATTTCTTCAGAAATGGACCTGAGATCCGAATATCACCAGTTCGAGTGTTAGGGAAGGATGTCCTAAAGACTACCCTCCGAACTCGATACGGACACTTCGAGTCCGTAGTGATACCCCTCGGATAGGACCAATATGTCCATAGTATTCATGAGCTAAATGAGTGGAGTACGCCTTTCTTACTGGGATCAGTTCGTCATTTCTCCATATAATGACTACTTATCTACCCTCGTAGTAAGAAAGAACCCATAAAAACATTACCCTCAGAGATACTTTCCGCAAAGTTCTCTGAACAAGAGTTTTGGAATTTAGAGTCAAATTTCCTGAGACACACTTTTAGTGTTGTGGAAATTCTTGAGTACTCTGTCAAATTATCCAAAACCGTTGGGAATTTGTCGGCACCATAGTCACCGACGGAAAATTCGCCAAATTCTAGGTCTTACAGACCTACTATCATAATCCATTCGGAACTCCCCACAAATTTCAGAAACCCTTTCGACTTTGACCCAACAAGGGATGGCCCTTGACTGGGAAGTAAGCGAGAGAAAGAACCTTTGGAATTCCAAGTGAGAGACCAAATTCTTTAGGAAACCTCATTCTGGGAACGGCTTAATACGCTTCGTAAAGCGTGGAAAGCTAAAATCCAATATAGTTAGGACCTCCGACATTCTTACCAGAATCGGTCCTGCATTTCACACACTAGACCTACTCCGCGAACTCAGTAATGTACATTTTCCCCTTCGCGTCTCGAACTTGAAACAATATCCTTCCTTTAGGACTTTCGTAATCCCTCTCGACGAGATCGAGATTTACGAGATCCTTGCCTTCGTATTAGAACCGAAGTGACCCTCGACCGAGTGGCCAAGCGGACGAAGCAACGCCGTCGCCCATTAGTGAAGGTTCGTTGGAATACCAACTGAGAACCCGATTTCACTTGGAAGCGCGAGAGCAAATCGATTAGGAAGTTTTCACCTAAAGACTCGATCATTTATACCTACTTCCTTATCTAAATTCTAATTTTGGGACGAAATTCCCTTTAACAGGGGGATGATGTGACAACCCGAAATTTCCATTCTGAACAAACCATATCAAGACAATAGAGCTTAGAATAGTTTCAGTGAAATTCCAGACTTCGGGTATACGTTTGGTAGTTTTTCAGGATTTACACTTAAGGAGATATCAGGAGAGTGGATGCACTAGGGTTTTGTGCAACACTGTTATTCCAACACTCTATTATATTAGAGATCATTTCGGGAATAAAAATATTTTCTGCCAAAAATATCTCAGGACTATAAATAGAATTCTGAACCAAATTCATTCATTATTCGCATTTCCAACTAGAGAAAAGCCATTTTCTGTCTCACGGATCTTCGGCTTTTTATACCAAAACGTGAGTAACTCTTTCTAGTAGTGTTAGAAAGCTTTAAATATGTTCATAACATAGATTACATAGCTAAATCATTAGATTTAGGAGTTTACTCCCCAAGGTGTTCTTGGGCGGTAAACTCCCGAAACCGAGCCTAAACTATCCCCCGTGATATACTACTGCCTTGGACTTGTATAGGAGTGTATTAGGGACATGAAATCAAGCAAGAATTACCCAAGTTTGGGAGTTCACGGCCCAAGAGTATCTTAGGCCGTAAACTCCAAAATCATGCACAAAAGGGTGCTTTTAAGGCTCCTAAAGCATTGGACATTTACTAGAAATTGTTCCCACTTAAATCAAGGACCAAAACACATCAAAATCACCTTCCAAAGTGAGTTTACAGCCAAGACATGGTTCTTGGGTCGTAAACATGAATGAAGGGCACCAAAGTGTGCCTAATGCCTTTATATACTTGGAATAAAAGTCTAGAACCTATACCACATGTGCAAGAGACTTGAAAGCATCAAAAACACCCATACTTAAGAGTTTACGGCCGCAAACTCTAAGGGAAATGGCCTTAGGGCCGTAAACTCCTAAATGGAGTGTTTCTAGACCTTAAACCCTTCCAAGAATTTAACCACCAAGTTGGAATAATTCTAGGAATCATTTGGAACTTCAAAACACACAATACAACCATGGTTGGGAGTTTTACGGCCGTAAACTCAAGAGTTTACAACCGTAAACTCCATGTGTGTTGGTATATGAGGAGTAAACTCATATATGGGGTCCTTTGGAACCCTAAACACAAGTGCCTTGTCCCACAATAGCTTAGATGCAATCCTTAGGACTTAAAACACTTATATAAAGTGTTTATTATGTCTAAGATGTCTTAACATTACCAATTAGTAAATTGAGATTAATTGAGTGCATATATGTGTGATTATGTATTCATTAGGAACGTAGTGTGTGTACAAGTCCTCACTTGACACCTAACAATCCTACACCGTCCAGTTCATCCGAACCACCATCTACAGGTGAGTTCATACCTCTTAATCAATGTTTTGAATGATTTTAAACGTTTTAATGTGGGGGGGGGGGGGGATACAAGTAGAAAACAATATGTTATTAAATCAATCTTATGTATTTTATAACTGTGTTTTCGCTCAGTAGATTTCACATATTTCAAAAGGTGACACATGAAGTGGTTTTCTATCTTAAAATACCTTGATAACAAAAGTATTAGTTTTGAAATGTTTATTAAAATGACATCAAGTCATTCTTAATTATTGTTCAAAACTCCTAGATATCTTGCAAAACCATTATTTTACCTTCTTGAATCAAACTATACTTATGCGCATATGTTCATTTATATGTTAGAGCTTATAGTTTTCACCCTTCATCTAGTTTCCAATACTCTTGGGTAGCAAGAGTGCATAAACCTACGTAAAAAACCAATTACCTTTCAGGAAACTATCTTAGGGATAGTTAGAAGATATCAAACATTATTACTACTACAAGGAATCACACCAGAGTCAGTTCATTCATGAGTCTATACCAACACCTTACATGATACATGAGTACACTTACTTAGGATTACATGATACATGAATATGTTTACATATACTTACCTGTTACATGAACACACTTACATGAATACCATACAGGAACACGTTTACATAGGTGCATTATCCTGTATTCACTTACCTGGACACTTGTACTTAGAACTATGAGGATGATTTATTAGTACTTTATGTGTAAATTATCTTTCCTATCCCGGTTCAATGGGATATCTCGGCGGGACTTACCATTCTGAACCCCAATTATTAGCACCAGTGGTCGATGACCATCTACGGAGGTCTAAGGTTACTACTTATACTAGGTAGATCGATAACCGGGGCTAACCCCTCCACCCACCTGCTGTTGCTACAGAGGACAAGTGGACAATCTTCGATTGTTCATAAGGTTATACCTTTCGCTTATTGCGATGTTGCGTTACTCCTAGTACCCAGCGATGACACTTACATTAATACTTGTTCTGGACAATCTTCGGATGTTCATTAGGTTACATATTTCGCTAGATGCGATGTTGTGTTAGTCCTAGTACCCAGTGACAACACTTATAGTAGTACATTTTCCTGTTTACTTTATTTTGTGATACTTTCACATAAACGATGAGTTAGACTAAGTACTTTAGTACTAAACAATTGAAGGAAAAACTATCATTTTACTTACAAAATATTCGGGTCTTGGTAAAAGACTACATTGCCATAACAAAACATTTGGGTCTTGGTAGAAGACTGCATCTCAAACTAATAGAAAATAAGGGATTTTCTAGGGTTTTTCATACTTACATCAACATTTTCATTTAAAGGTTTACATGGCCTTCATAATAGATTTTCATAAGCAAGACAACGACACTTAATTACTTATGAATTCACCAGCTTTAAAGCTGATACTCTCTTTCAAAATAACTTGTATTCTCAGGTCATCAGTTAGACAGGTGCGATGGCCAGGTTTTTGAGAAGATGGAGCACAGACAAGACTCGCCTTATTTTGATTATTCATTTTATTGTTGTACATTATGAAAGAACACACATGTATTAAAACTCTACTTATAATGCAATGGATGATGTTGTTGCTTGTTTATTATATTACACTGTTGTGATACTGTACATGACGTCCTCCACCCCTGAACGTTTCCGCCATTCGTGGTTTTGGGGTGTGACATCATATACCTGTTAAACTCGTCTAAATTAGAAAGGATTGCAAGACGTTCATTAGTAACTGGTTGTCGAGGTTATTTCCCTAAAAATCCCTACTTTAGCATATACGATAGGGGGAATCTCACCACTTATGCATCACCTAATTATTGAAGGAAATCATTGAACACATGCAAACGGTCAACCATTCTCAGCGAACATGAAGCCGACACAAATGGAAATACACATTTTATGAACTGTTCAATATCAGAACTCATAGGGAAATAGTCCCCGAACCGCAAGCTGGTAATCAGGCAGAAAGCTTTCCAGTCAAAGCAAACTCGATAGTTGTGTACTGAAAAATAGAAGTTCATATAGGTCAACTATAGGTAAATTGGTGTATTCCTTTCACATAAGATAGTGATAGAATAAAGGGCGACATTCTACACTCATATTCATGTGACTATTATCATCAAAATATGATTATATAAATATGGTTGCACAAGCTGTTCTATGTTGTAACCGGGTCATGATTTCCCACCTGAGTTCAGGCCTATAGGTTTTCGTGACAATCGCTTTGTATGCTCTAAAATGCTACAATTAAAAGAATCCTTAATTAGGCAATTTAGTATGCATGTTCCGGATGATAATTTTTTTATACACTATTTCGGATCGCACACGCGAAACATAAATCCAGATCAAAATTTTGGCACCCATTTCTAGATAATAACATTTTGGATCCATATTATGGAACTGTTCATCAGATTCTGGAATAGATCTTAATATTCTGAAGGTGTTATACGATTTCCGAATTCGTTCTGATCGAGTCAAAATGAGGATATTTGTAAGATTTTTCGATGTAGCATACATATATAACTAAATGTAATCCGAGCTCAAGTTCCAGGTGGGAGACTTTGTACTCCTGAAGGTATCTCCTTGGAAGGGAGTGATCCGATTCCAGAAGATGGGCATGCTGGGACCCCGATACATTGGTCCTTTTAGGGTGATCGCTAGGGTGGGCAGGGTAGCATACCATTTGGAGCTACCTGCGGAGTTGAGCCAGATACATGATACCTTCCACGTGTTTCAATTGAGGAAGTGTATTGCCGAAGAGACGGCAGTTGTACCGCTAGAGGACATTCAGGTGGATGCGAGCCTGAATTATGTTGAGAGGCCAATCAAGATTGTGGATCGAAAGATCAAGGTCCTGAGGAACAAGGAGGTGCCCCTAGTTTAGGTCCAGTGGCAACATCAGAGAGGGTCCGAGCTGACTTGGGAGCTGGAGTCAAAGATGCAGGAGCAGCATCCGGAGTTGTTTACGGCATGAGACTTCGAGGGCGAAGTCTGGTTCTAGTGGGGGAGAATTGTAACATCCCGAAATTCAGGTATACCTATTTAACCCTTCTTCCTTTCCAAGTTGTCAAGTTTAGCCCTAAAGGAAAAATGTGGCCATTGAGTACGCTGGGCGTACTGAAGAGTACACTGCACGTACTCATGCGCTTACATTGGACGTGGACTCGCCTAGGTATGCTGGGCGTACCCAGGGTTATGCTGGGCGTACCCAGGGTTATGCTGGGCGTAGCGGGCCCAGATGCAAACCCTAATTGTGGCTTGTTCACTATAAAAGGAATGATAAGGCCTTTACCCCAGCAACCATACTTCAGTGAGTGAAACCCTAAGAGAGCACTTGTGTGTGTGTTCTTAAGCTTGAAAGTGTCATTTCAAGGTGGTGAAGGAGAAGAGGAGGCCAATATAGGAGCTAGAAGTTGGTGGACAAGAGTAGATCCGAGTTCTACAGAGGTTGGAGCTTCTTTTAGAGGTAAAAAGCTCAATGCTTTCCTTGTCATTCTTGATTTGTGCTTCATGGACCAATTTTTAGGGTTTTTGGTCCCAAGGTGGAGACTTTATGAGCAAATGGTCTCCATAAGCTTAGATCTGCCATATTTCAAAGTAATATGAGTTGTAGGTTCATAAAAATCCAATCTTGGACGTGAATATTAAGTCATGCATGAGATATTGGCTTAATTATGAAATGGGAAAGGTGTTTAGAGTGATTGGTGACCTTTACAACCATGCAAACGCTTAAAGCTTTCAACTTTATGGATTAAGTGACCTTAGAAAATTCAGATCTGGAGTTTGAGTATATGTCTTAACCGTTTAAGACCAAAAATCCATAAATGCATGAAACTACGACTTACGGTAGGTGTTAATCTCAGTATGTGCGGCGTAAGGGTCTGAGACCCCAATTCTGGATCGTCGGAGTATGCCCCGCGTATAAGAGCTGGTACGCACCGTGTATTGCCCCCTGTTGACTTTCGTTGACTTTTAGGGTTTTGGTCAACATTTGGACTTTTGCGTCAAGGAGGGGTAAAATGGACTTTTACCCTTCTGTGGGATTGTAGAAAGGGATTTAATCTAGCCTTTGAGAGCCATTATTTATTTGAGGATATTGTGTATGTGATTAGGCGAGGGCTAGATCAGTATATTCGTGTGCGAGATTATCCGAGTTACCCGAGGTGAGTCTTCTCTCTATACATTACCTAGAGTGGTATCTATGTGTAAACCGGAGGGTCTTGTGTGCTATGTGTATGTATGAGATTATGTGAATTGTGATATATGTATGCTATGTACTGTATAGACCGGACTAGAGGGTCCAACGCTATAGATCGGACCGAAGGGTCCAACGATACAGACCGGATCGAACGTACTAACGAGCTATGACCGGACCAGAGGGTCCAACGAGATACGGGACTGGAGGGTCTCACTGAGACACATCGACCGGAGGGTCGTACTGTAGCCTCGAGTGGCGTATGTGTTGTATGTGGTATTTTGGGGAACTCACTAAGCATTTATGCTTACCGTGTTGTGTGTTATGTTTTTCAGGTACCAGTAAGGATCGCGGGAAGGTGCCGGCATAACCGTACACACACAGATGGAGTTTTATTTACATTGGGATCTTGAGATTTGTTTATCGAGATGATGTTGATATATGGATTTTGATATTACGTATGAAATTTTATAATATTTTGGAATGGAAAAATTGTTTTGAAAATTTACTTTGTTACAAGTTGGTATCAGAGCCTTGGTTTGAGGGATTCGGATGCACCTTCGGGCGTATCTGAACTCAAACTGAGGATTTGAGAAATTTTTCACAATAAAACAATCTTTCTAAAAGAGTAAAAGGTTTTGAAACGAGCAGAATAGAGCAGTGTGTACGATCTGCTAGCACCCGAACGATGATTTCCCAAAATACCTTTACATTATGTGTTATGAGATATGATATGATATGTTATGCATGCTAGAGTAGGCTATGTATTCATATTAAGACTAGAGTGGCTTGATTTGTGATGCCTTAGCCTAGGAGATTACTGCTACTATGAGATGCTTGAGAGTGGATAGGTAGCAGCGAGGAGTTTATGAGAGGTCTGCTGGAGAGTAGCCTATGCATAGCGAGATAAGAGTACTTGTGATTTGGGATCCTAGGAGGAGGATTTGGGGTGAATACTGATGCGGTGTGGACGGTAGTATAGGGCCCGTACTACTAAAGACACCGGATCAGTACGCAGTCCAAGTAAGAATCCTTATGGTACTAGGGAGCAAGTAGGGTTGATTTATCAAGTGCGAGTACACTCGAACGAGTCTCTGATATTTTTATGTTGTATTTCAGAGACATCATTATTGGGACATGCCACAGACCAGAGACGAGCGATGTGAGTGACCAGGAGATTCTTCAGATGATCAACGATGAGGTGGTTGCGGCTATCCACGCAGATATACTGGAGATGCTTGGGTCTATCAAGACAACCTTGATTGAGACGTTTGGCGAGAGATACACAACGGTTACTGAGGCTGCGGCTGCTGCAACTACTGCGGTTGTGGCTGCTGCTAGACCTCAGGGGGGTGGCTCGTTGCTGTACCGGGAGTTCGGCAACACGAAGCCACCGAAGTTTGATGGGACGCAGGATCCGATTGCTGCGATGAGATGGATTTCTGATATCGAGGGATGCTTCTACACCTACTCGTGTCTGGAGCATCTGAGGGTTCGGTTTGCACTGAACTAGCTTCGCGTGGGGGCGAAGGACTGGTGGAAGTTTGTGACGGCGGACTTCACTACTACAGAGCTTACCGCGGTGACTTGGGAGAGGTTCACTACAATGTTTCGAGATGAGTATGTTCCCCCTATGGAGAGGGAACGTTTAGCCTAGGAGTTCTTGTCCCTCAAGCAGGGAACTGAGTCTGTGACAGTGATTACGAAGATGTTTCATGAGACAGCGTTGTTTTGTCCTGAGAACGTGTCTTCTGAGTAGGCACGTATGAGCCAATACTTGAGCATACTGAGGAGGGATATTCGTGAGATCGTGGCGAACTCGTCATACCAGACATTTGCTGAGCTCCAGGAAAATGCCCGGAAGAGGGAGATTGAGCTATACACTCAGGCCAGGGAGGAGGCGGAGTCTCAGAGGAGGGACAGGTGACCGGCGCAGGCTCAGCCGGCAGCCAAGCGGGAAAAGGCCGCTGATTCGAGATCTGGGGGTCCGAAGGGCCGCACTTGTAGGAAGTGCGGCAAGAGCCATGAGGGGGTGTGCAGAGCTGGGGTATGTTACAAGTGCGAAAAGGAGGGGAATTATGCGAGGGGTTGCCCCAAGGGATTTACGGTATGCTTTCATTACAACCAGACCGGCCATCAGAAGGCCGAATGCCCACAGCTGCTGCAGGGATCAGCGCAGAGATCTGCACCTGCTGCTAGAGTTACCGAGACTCGGCCAATGAAGGCCGAGACACCAAAGGCTCGCGGGAGAGCCTTCAAGTTGACGGCAGAGGAGGTCCGCGCAGCGCCTGATGTTGTGGCTGGTATGTATTTTTTCATCTATTTATTTTGAGTTTGAGATATTGTGCTTATATTATGATATGCGTAGGTACTTTTCTTGTGAGTTCGGTACCTGCTTTGGTGCTATTTGACTCGGGTGCGAGTCGATCTTTTGTGTCTTTAGCATTTAGTCAGCACATTAGTATCTGTCGAGAGGCGTTGAGTCAACCACTACGAGTTTCCATAGTAGAAGAGCGAACGGTGTATGCCACTGATGTGATTTGAGGATGTGTACTCGAGATCTTCAGTGTTGAGTTCCCGATTGATCTGGTCCCGATTGCGATGAGGGATGTCTGTGTCATCGTGGGCATGGACTGGTTGAGTAGATTTAGAGCGGTTATCGATTGCGAGCGACAGTTGGTGACCATACGAGACCCTAGTGGGGGAGTTCTTACGGTGTATGGCAAGGGTATCCGTGCTAGGTTAGCATTCTGTTCGGCTGCTAGGGCGAGGTAGAGTCTACAGCAGGGCTGTATTGGGTTTGTCACCTATGTAATGGACACACGAGTGGCGGCGGAGAGGCCGAGTTCGATTGGTGAGGTACCAATAGTGCGAGAGTTCCCGAACATTTTCCCTGAGGAGTTGTCGGGTGTGCCTCCCAGAGGCAGGTGGAGTTTCGTATCGATTTAGTCCCAGGAGCGATGCCTATTGCCAAGGCGCCTTATCGCCTTGCGCCGCTAGAGATGCAGGAGTTATCCTCATAGCTTCAAGAGCTACTGGGGAAGGTGTTTATTCAACCGAGTAGCTCGTCGTGGGGAGCGCCGATCCTTTTTCTCAACAAAAAGGATGGTTCACATCGGATGTGCATTGATTACTGGGAGTTGAACAAGTTGACGGTCAAGAACCGTTACCCCTTACCGAGGATCAATGATCTATTCGATTAGTTGCAGGGAGCGTCTTGGTTCTCCAAGATTGATTTGAGGTATGAATATCATAAGATGAGAGTGCGGGATGAGGATATCCAGAAGACGGCGTTCAGGATTCGCTATGGGCATTACGAGTTCGTGGTGATGCCTTTTGGGCTCACCAATGCACCGGCGGTGTTCATGGATCTCATGAATAGGATGTGCAGGCCGATGTTGGATCGTTCGGTGATTGTGTTCATCGATGACATATTGGTGTATTCGAGATCCAGAGAGCAACATGAGGAGCATTTGAGGGAGATCCTCGGAGTTTTGAGATCGGAGAGGCTTTACGCCAAATTCTCCAAGGGCAATTTCTGGTTACGAGAGGTCTAGTTCTTGGGGCATCTCATCAACCAGAATGGGATATTGGTCGATCCGGCCAAGACTGAGGCTGTGATGAGTTGGGAGGTGCCGAGATCAGGAGTTTTCTGGGGTTAGCTGACTATTATCGGAGATTTATCAAGGATTTCTCCAAGATTGCCATTCCTCTCACCAGGTTGACCCGGAAGGGCATGGCTTTTAGTTGGGGTCCTGATTAGCAGGCATCATTCGAGACACTTCACCAAAGATTATGTGAAGCCCCGATGTTAGCCCTTCCGGAGGGTATGGAGGATTTTGTGGTGTATTGTGACACATCGATATCGGGGTTGGGTGTGGTGCTGATGCAGAGAGGGCATGTGATAGCATACGCATCGAGGCAGCTAAAGCCTCATGAGACGAGGTATCCCACCCATGATCTGGAGTTGGGCGCAACGGTGTTCGCCCTCAAGATCTAGCGTCACTATTTGTATGGGATTCGGTGTACCATATACACAGACCACAAGAGCTTGAAGTATTTGATGGATCATCCCAACCTAAATATGTGCCAGAGGAGATGGTTGGATGTGGTAAAGTATTATGATTGTGAGATCCTATACCACTTGGGCAAGGCTAACGTTGTAGTCGATGCCCTGAGCCGTAGGGTGGAGAGTGCCTCGATACGAGACGTTTGTATGAGGTTAACGGTGATGACTCTGGTGTTGGACACCATTCGGGAGGCCCAAGAAGAGGCCGTGAGAATGGAGAACTGCAAGAGAGAGTGGGTGGTTAGGTAGGTATCTGAGTTCGTTGCCGATAGCCGAGGGCTTATGACCTTTCAAGGTCGGATTTGGGTGTTATTTACGGGCGGGGCACATACCATTCTGATGGAGGAGGCGCACAAGTCGAGGTTCTCGATCCATCCCGGGGCCACTAAGATGTATTTGGACCTGAAGAGAGACTACTGGTGGCCTTGTATGAAGAGGAATGTGGCATGGTTCGTTGAGAGGTGCTTGACCTGTCGCAGGGTCAAGGTCGAGCACCAGTGTCTACACGGCAAGCTGCAGCCATTTGAGGTTCCCCAGTGGAAGTGGGAACAGATTTCTATGGACTTTATCAGCAAATTGCCAAGGACCGCGAGGGGTGTCGATGCAATTTGGGTGATCGTCGACCGACTGACGAAGAGCGCTCACTTCCTTGCTATCAGTGAGAGCTCTTTTGCAGAGAGACTGGCAGAGTTGTATGTGAGGGAGGTGGTATCGCGACATGGAGTACCAATCTCGATTGTGTCAGATGAAGATGTACGTTTCAATTTCAGGGTATGGGAGGAGGTGTCAGACTCCCATCTACTGGGGAGAGGTAGGGTAGCGAGCGATGGGCAACACTGAGATAGTGCTTCAGACGACAGAGCAGATACAACAGGTATGACAGAGGTTGTTAATAGCTCAGAGTCGCCAGAAGAGTTATGCGGATAGGCAACGATCCGAGCTCGAGTTCCAGGTGGGAGACTCCGTACTCCTAAAGGTATCTCCTTGGAAGGGAATGATCCGATTCCGGAAGATGGGCATGCTGGGACCCCAGTACATTGGTCCTTTCAGGGTGACTGCTAGGGTGGGCAGGGTAGCATACCGTTTGGAGCTACCTGCGGAGTTGAGCCAGATACATGATACCTTCCACGTGTCTCAGTTGAGAAAGTGTATTGCCGGTGAGACGGCAGTTGTACCGCTAGAGGACATTTAGGTGGATGCGAGCTTGAATTATGTTGACAGGCCAATCGCAATTGTGGATTGAAAGATCAAGGTTATGAGGAACAAGGAGGTTCCCCTAGTTTAGATCCAGTGACAACATCGGAGAGGGTCCGAGCTGACTTGGGAGCCGGAGTCAGAGATGCGGGAGTAGGATCCGGAGTTGTTTACGACATGAGACTCCGAGGACAAAGTCTGGTTATAGTGGGGGAGAACTGTAACATCCCGAAATTCAAGTATACATATTTAACCCTTCTTCCTTTCCAAGTTGTCAAGTTTATCCCTAAAGGAAAAATATGGCCATTGAGTACGCTGGGCGTACTGAAGAGTACGTTGCGCGTACCCAGGGTTATGTTGGGCATAGCTGGCCCAGATGCAAACCCTAATTGTGGCTTGTGCACTATAAAAGGAATGGTAAGTCCTTTACCCCAGCCACCATACTTCAGTGAGTGAAACCCTAAGAGAGCAAAAGAAAACCGTTATAAGCTTGTGTGTGTTCTTAAGCTTGAAAGTGCCATTTCAAGGTGGTGAAGGAGAAGAGGCGGCCATTATAGGAGCTGGAAGTTGGTGGACAAGAGTAAATCCGAGTTCTATAGAGGTTGGAGCTTCTTTTAAAGGTAAAAAGCTCAAAGCTTTCTTTGTCATTCTTGATTTGTGCTTCATGGACCAATTTTTAGGGTATTTGGTCCCAAGGTGGAGACCTTATGAGCAAATGGTCTCCATAAGCTTAGATCTGCCATATTTCAGAGTAATATGAGTTGTAGGTTCATAAAAATCAAATCTTGGACGTGAATATTAAGTCATGCATGAGATATTGGCTTAATGAGGAAAGAGGAAAGGTGTTTAGAGTGATTGGTGACCTTTACAGCCATGCAAAGGCTTATAGGTTTCAACTTTATGGATTAAGTGACCTTAGAAAAGTCAGATCTGGAGTTTGAGTATATGTCTTAACCGTTTAAGACCAAAAATCCATAAATGCATGAAATTGAGACTTACGCTGGGTGTAAATCTCCGTACGCGCAACGTAACGGTCTGAGACCCCGATTCTAGATCGCCGGAGTACGCCCCACGTACAAGAGCTGGTACGTGCCGCATACTGCTCCTTATTGACTTTCGTTGACTTTTAGGGTTTTGGTCGACATTTGGACTTTTGGGTCAAGGAGGGGTAAAATGGTCTTTTACCCTTCTGTGGGATAGTAGAAAGGGATTTAATCTAGCCTTTGAGAGCCATTATTTATTTGAGGATATTGTGTATGTGATTAGGCAAGGGCTAGATCAGTATATTCGTTTGCAAGATTATCCGAGTTACTCGAGGTGAGTCTTGTCACTATACGTTACCTAGAGTTGTATATATGTGTAGACCGGAGGGTCTTGTGTGCTATGTGTATGTATGATATTATGTGCAATGTGATATATGTATGCTATGTGTTGTATGGATTGGAACGGAGGGTCCAACGATATACACCGGACCGAAGGGTCCAACGATACAAACCGGACCGAAGGGTCCAACGAGCTATGACCGGACTAGAGGGTCCATCGAGCTACGGGACTGGAGGGTCCCGCTGTGACACATTGACCAGAGGATCGTACTGTAGCCTCGAGTGGCGTATGTGTTGTATGTGGTATTTTATGGAACTCACTAAACATTTATGTTTACCGTGTTGTGTGTTATGTGTTTCAGGTACCAGTGAGGATCGCGTGAAGGCGCCCGCATGACCGTACACACACCGATGGAGTTTTATTTACATTGGGATCATGGGATTTGTTTATTGAGATGATGTTGATATATGGATTTTGATATTACATATGAAATTTTATGATATTTTGGAATGGAAAAATTATTTTGAGTATTTATGTTGTTACAAGTACTATATAATTGCATAAATTATGTAGGTGTTAACATACAATCTGAAGTAAAGACATATAACTAACATATAACAACTGACTATCTTCACTGCTTGAAGAACACATTTGGGAATTAATGAGTTCGAAACGGTCTCCAAAATGAAGGTTGTAGAAGTTCAGAACGGTCTCCGGAATGTAGGTTCAAGAAAAGACATCCAAATGAACTCTGAAATGGTATTTATACAGGGGAGCTTAAAATCAATTCGGATTCTATAACCATTACCGTTTCCTAAAAACGGGGCTAGAATGACCTGTTCCAGACCATGCGGTTATTTTTCTATAATATCCCAGATTTAAAGACCAAAAATTTCCTTTTTTAATATAAGAATTATAAAAACCATTTGTCTGAAAACAACCATAGTATCTACTTATATCAAAACCAAAGTATCAATAGTCAAACATATCAAGATAAAAGAACCTCAAAGTATAAATCCCAAGAATCTCATATGCAGAAAATCGTGTGTGTGATGCACTGCTACCGTGCCGGCTCCTTCCCCTTCGAAGAAGAAGGACCGGAAATAAAACTGAAAACTATAGCACAAAGTTTAGTGAGTTCCCCCATCATACCGCAAACCATACAATAAACATATTGTCTAACATATTTGGGTACTGAACCACCCCTTCAGTCTATTTCAACCGGTAACTGCCTAGCATATCATGGTGATGGCCTACCCGTTCGGTCCCTTTTAACTGGTAACTAGCCTAGCATATCAGGGTGCTAGCCTGCACCTTCGGTCCTTTTGACTGGTACCTAGCCTAGCATATCAGGGTGCTGACCTACCCCTTCGGTCCTTTCGATCGATATGGGGGACTATTTTCACCGCCTACTTCTACCATATAACATCCTAGTACATAAACACAAAATTCATATACTGCCTAGCTTATATGGGTGCTAACATACCCCTTCAGCCCTTTTGATCGGCACTGGGGCCTATCCAAACCCTCCTACCACTATCATATAACATCATAGCATACTAGAACATTAAGGAAAATAGATAGTGACATACCAGATAACTATCACAAAGATAATCATCTCTACTATAGCTCTTACTAGTGGTCCGATATTGGTGCCTTCGACCCACTTCTACTGGAAGGTAACTCACCTCAATACCGTGAAGTACTTGAACAGTCCTCGGCTCTGGAATCAACTCCCCTCAAACTCCTACACATAAAATCTCCTTTAATATCATACTTATAACCCTTTTGAGGGTCAAATCTTGTCAAAGTCCAAGACAAAGTCAACCTTCTTGTCAAAGTCAACGTATGGGTCAAAGTCAACATCCTGGTTGACTCAACTCACCGAGTTGGTCCCTCAACTCTTCGAGTTCCATGATCCAAAAAACCCTAGAAATCTCGATCAAACTCGTCGAGTTCCTCCTTATAACAAGTTTTCTTAGTAACATAAAAGGTTAGGGGACCACAACCCAACTCGCCGAGTTGGATGAACAACTCGTCAAGTCCCCCTTAGTCTAAATCCATTCAGTCACTTCCAGACGATTTCAATGCTTCCAAATCATAGATCTGGTCCCCTAAGACTAAGTTACCACGTAAAGTTGCTAACTTTACATTCATGCATGGTGTCATGAAGCTAAAAAAACCAAAACTAAGCTATATAAGAGATCTGGGGCATAGGGAATGGCCAAGGCTTGATAAAGCTGCCAACTTTAAGCCTCATAAGCTCATAAGTGCCTAGACCTAAAGTCAAAACCTCATGATACACTCAATATGGCCCAAAAGTAACAAAATACAACCCTAAATGAATATCTAAGCAATGGAAAGCCAACGTATCAACTTTATACCTCAAATGAGTCAGAAGAGTAGCTCAACTTCTAAATCTACTGCCTTCCTCTTAAATCCACAAGCTTCTCCTTCCTTCTCTAGCTTCAAAATCACAAGAGCAAACAATAATGGCTCAAAAACACTCAAAGGTGGATTAGAGTTTCGTGGCTAGGGTTTGGGGTGATGGATGCTGCAAATGATGCCAACCTTTGGAGGTTAAGGTGTTTAAATAAGGTGCAAAACCCTGAAAATTAGGGTTTCACCCTCGCAACCCTACTCGTCGAGTTAAGGCTCTCATCTCGTTGAGTAGACTTCAAGTCCCGCGTCCAAATTCCATTTCTACTCGACGAGTTTGGGCCTCCAACTCCTCTAGTCTCCATGCAAAAATAAATAATTTGATTTAAATTACATAGCTGGATCTGGGTGTTACAAATCTCCACCACTTATTTTAGACTTCGTTCTCGAAGTTTGCTACGTCTGGAAATAACTCAGGGTAGTGCTCCCTCCTCTCATGCTCCGGCTCCCAAGTCCATTTCGAGCCCTTGTGGTGCTGCCATTGCACCTTCACTAACTCAACCATCTTGTTCCTCAGATCCTTTGTCTTCCTATTGAGGATGGCTACTAGTCGCTTGATGTAGTTCAGGTTGTCATCCACCTGAATATCCTCTAGAGGCACCACTGCAGAGTCATCGACCAAGCACTTCCGCAGCTGGGAGACATGAAAGGTGTTGTGGATATGACTAAGCTCGGCTGACAGATCTAGCCTATATGCCACCTTTCCCACCCGGGCTAAAACCCTGAAAGGACCAATGTACTTGGGGCCCAACTTGCCCCGCTTTTTGAACCAGATGACATCTTTCCAAGGTGACACCTTCAGGAGTACCATATATCATACCTGAAACTCCAGGTATGAACGATGCTTGTCGGCATAAATTTTTTATCGACTCTGAGCAGTCTGAAGCCTGATCCGGACCTATTGGATCCTCTCCGTTGTCTTGAATACCACTTCGTTACTCCCCATGACCCTCTGTCCAACCTCAGTCCATTTTATCAGGGTTATGCATTTCCTCCCATATAACATCTTGAAGGGAGGAAACTCGATACTCGCATGGTAGCTATTATTGTAGGAAAACTCTGCCAAGTGGAGGCAAGTATCCTACCTACCACCAAAGTCTAATACGCATGCTCGTAGCTTGTCCTCCAAGGTCTGGATGGTTCGCTTAGTCTGACCGTCTGTTTGGGAGTGAAATGTTGTGCTAAAATGCAGACGAGTACCCAACTCATCATGAAATTTCTTCCAGAATATGGAAGTAAATCACACGTCTCTGTCAGAAATCACAGAAACGGGAACTCAGCGTCGAGCTACTACCTCTCTGATGTAGATGTTAGCCAGCTTCTCAGTCGAAATGCTCTCCTAGATCAGGATGAAATGGGCACTCTTGGTTAACCGATCCATGATGACCCAAATCGAATCCACTCCCCGTGCGGTCCTAGGAAGCTTCGTGATGAAATGCATAGTAATATCCTTCCATTTCCACATAGGGATATCCAACGGCTGCGTCTTGCTGTGATGCCTCTGGTGATCGCCCTTGACCTTCCTGCGGGTCAAGCACCTCTCTATATACCAGGCTACATCCCGATTCATGTAGGGCCACCAGTAATCAGGATGAAGATCTATATACATCTTCGTCACCGCGGGATGGATGGAAAATCTGGACTTGTGTGCCTCCTCCATCAGGATCTGGCGCACACCACCTGCATACGGAACCCACACTCTACGGCGTAATGTCAACAACCCATGGCTATCATATTCGAAGGAGGAGATCTAGCCCACTATACACTCACTCTTCCGGTGTTCATCCTTCATATCCTCCTGTTGGGCCTCCCTGATCTTATCCAAAAGCGTAGTCACCACCGTCATCCTTAAACAAATGTCTCTGATCGGTGTTGCCTTGCGGCTAAGTGCATCGGCCACAACATTGTCTTTCCCGGGTAATAGAGGATCACACAATCGTAATCCTTCACCACGTCTAACCACCGGCATTGCCTCATGTTTAGATTCGGCTTATCCATGAGGTACCTCAAGCTCTTGTGGTCCGTGTAAATGGTACAATGGACCCCATATAGGTAATGTCGCCAAACTTTGAGGGTGAAAACAACCACCTCAACCTCCAGATCGTGCGTCGAGTAGTTCGCCTCGTGAGGCTTCAACTGCCTCGAGGCATAGGCGATTATGAGCCCTCTCTGCATCAACATTGTACCCAAACCCGAAATGGACGCATTGCAGTACACTACAAAAACCTCTACACCCTATGGAAGGGCTAAGATTTGTCCCTCACACAACCTCTACCTTAATGTCTCGAACGCCACCTGCTGCTCAGGCCCCCAGCAAAATACAATGGCCTTCTTCGTCATTCGGGTCAAGGGTATTGGAATTTTGGAGAAGTCCTATATGAACTCTCCGGTAATAGCCCGCTAACCCCATGAAACTCAGAATCTTAGATGGAGACTTTGGAGCCTCCCATCTCATCACGGCCTCCACTTTGGTCGAGTCGACCAAAATACCGTTCTGGTTGGCAAGGTGCCCCAAAAACTACAACTTGCGTAACCAGAACTCGCACATGGAGAACTTGGCGTACAATCTCTCCCTCCTCAGGGTATCAAACACCTCTCGCAAGTGCTCCTCATGCTTCTCCTGCACCTTGGAGTAAACTAAGATGTCATCAATAAAGACTATCACAGACCGATCCAACATTGGTTTGAATGCACGATTCATGAGATCCATGAACGCGGAAGGAACATTGGTGAGCCCAAAGGGCATCACCATGAACTCATAGTGGCCATAGCGAGTCCAGAAAGTAGTCTTCTATACATCCTCATCTCTAACTCGCATCCGGTGGTAGCATGAACGCAAATCTATCTTGGAAAACCAAGATGCCCCCTGTAGCTGGTCAAAGAGATCATCAATCCTCGTGAGTGGGTAACGGTTCTTCACCGTTACATTGTTCAGCTCCCGGTAATCTATACATATCTGATGCGACCCGTCATTCTTTACAAATAGGATTGGGGCTCCCTAAGGTGAACTGCTTGGCCTAATTAATCTCTTGTCTAACAGCTCCTGCAGTTGTATAGAAAACTCTTGCATCTCGAGAGGAGCCAATTGTATGGTGCCTTGGCTATTGGAGTTGCACCCGGGACTAGGTCAATCCTGAACTCCACCTGTCTCTTTGGAGGTATCCCAAGAAACTCCTCTATGAATACGTCCAGGTAGTCTCGTACCACTGGCACATCTCTCACGGTCGCCTCACCCGCCTCCTGGGTATCCATGACGTAGGCGATATAACATATGCAACCCTACTGAAGGTAGGGCCTAGCCCTTGCTGCCGAACACAAAGCTCGTCGATGCTGCGACCTCTCACTCTGAATCACCAGCTCTCCCCCACATGGGGTCCTGACACATAACAACTGTTGCGCACAGTTGATCACCGCCCCATTAGGGCTCAACCAATCCATGCCGATCATAACCTTGTTCCTACGCAACGGGATGGGAACCAAATCCACGAGGTAATGCTCTTTATATAACCTCAAAACGCAATCTCTGAAAACCTCTGATGCCCGAACAGATAGGTCTTCAGCAATCTCAACTTCTAAAGGACAATCCACCATCCCCGAAGACTCATAAAATCTCTTGCTAAGTGCAAATGAGACAAATGATCGAGTAGCCACCGAGTCGAACAACACTTGTACTGGGATACCGTTCACATGGAACGATCCTAAGAATAACACATAAAATATGGAACATAAATATCATAACATACATGTAATAAGAGTTAGGGAGAAGAAAACATGACCATCACCGCATCCGGTGCGGCACGCGCCTCCTCGACGGTTAGCTGGAAGGCTCGACTCCTCACCACTAGAGCATTTGTCTTTCCCTGTCGGCCATCCGTGATCCGCATGGTCGCTGGAGCTGGCGCCGCCACTGGCGCTCCTGATGTCAATCTCAGGCAGTTGGCCTTTTTATGGCCCATCTGATCTCAATGGAAACAAATTAGGTTTAATGTCTGAATGGTGGGGCCAGGGGTAGTACAATCCCTGCCAAAGTGCCCAAGCTTGCCGCACTTATAGCAGCCCGATGACCCTAGTCTACAAACTACCTCATGCGTCTTTCCGCATTTCCCACAGCGGCTCTAGCCGTGCTGGCCCTTCGACCTACTGTTGGATCCCTTGGGTTTCTTTTCTAAAACACCAGTCACTTGCCCAGCCTCCGCCTTCCTCTTCCAGACGTGCTCTATATCAATCTCCCGCTCCCTCGCCCTGGCTAACATGTCCTCCATTGTCGGACATGCTTAGTACTTCACATGTTTTCGGATGTCAGCTCTCAACATATCATAGTATAGGGTCTTCCTCATCTCCTCATTACCCGTGTACTGAGGCACCAGTAAGGCCCTCTCTATGAACTTGGTGGTAATCTCCACCACCGACTCAATCCTCTGTCTCATATCAAGAAACTCCCTGGGCAGCTGCTGGATCTCCACAGCTGGTGCAAACTCAGCCCTAAACCTGGTCACAAAGTCCGACCAAGTCATACCCTCAGTGGTTGGGGCTCCCAACGTGTCACTAGCCGCCTCTCACCAGCCTTTAGCTCTGTCTCTCAAACATCATGCAGCATACCGGACCATCGACCCCTCAGGGTAGAAGCTCGTCAACTGTGCAAACTCAATATCTGAAATCCATCTCCTGGCCATAATGGGGACCTTCACATTGTGAAATTCTGGCGCAACACATCCCCTGAAATCCTTGAAGGGGAGTGTGTGCGTCCCTGACTGGCCAAATGCCATGTCACTCCTGAACGCCCTGAGACGCACCTCCATTAGCTCGATGTTCCCTTCCTTGATCGACTCGAAAATCATCGAGGTCGCCTCAAGGATGCCTGTCATAATCTCGAACGTGATGAACTCGCGCAATCCATCATCAACCGGCTCAGAACATGCACCCGAACCTGAACCTGAACCTGAACCAGATCCTGAACCTACTGCTCCGTGACTTGTAACCACCATTCTAAAACAAAACACATAATCATCAGGGTCATATATAAACTCGAGAGGTCTCACAAACTCTACAAGTTCCATGCTTCCATCGCGGCCCTCCTTGACTCGAGTACAGATCCTCTGCTTTCAGTAGTACGGCCCCATACTACCTTTCACATCTATTCGTACTTTCCTCAAGGATTCCCTTGACTTCACCAAGTCCCTTTCACTACTACTGTTCAATGTGCTAATCTCATCTTAGGCTTACCCTAGGGTAACCTCTAACCCACTCTCCGCCATCAGCTGCATACGAAGTCCCTGATACCTCGCCCTAACTAGCTTGTGAATACTATTACATATTACTAAGACCAGATAATTCTTCGAAAGAGAGGTTTCTCCCTACAACGGTTAGACTCAGACTAGAGTTGCGAAATAGTGCTAAACCTAACCTTTTGAAATTATTTAGTCCTCGTAATATGTAACTTAACCTGTTCGTTTACTAGTTAGTTAAAGATAACTAGGACTCCTAAAAAGCACAAAGCAAGTAGCATTCAGGCATTGAGTAACCCAAACCAAGCATATCCCATTCAGGCCATCATATCACTGACTAATCAATTCTAACATGTACTTCCATAAGCACATATATTAGGCACATTAAGCATCTTCGTAGATCCCCAGCCCTAATCTAGCATGTAGTACTTATACTCACACAATAGTCATATAAAGCATCCTTCCTAGATCTTTAGCCGTAATCTAGCATGCAGTTCTCATAATCATATCATATATCATAACAAACATGTACGGGTATCTTGGGGAAAACTTACTTGAGCTCGGCCGATTGAATGCATCACACACCTTGTTCTTTCTCAAACCTCTTTTCTCTTTTTAAAATTCTTTTTATTAAAATAATTTTCTTTTAAAAATTTTCATACCAAATACTCAGTTTGAGTTCAGAAACACCCAAGAGTGGGCCTGAATCCCTTAAACCAAGGCTCTGATACCAACTTGTAACATCCCAAATTTCAAGACCAAAAATTTCATTTTTAATATGATAATTATAAAACCATTTTTCTGAAAACAACCATAGTATCAACTCATATCAAAACCAAAGTATCAATAGTCAAACATGTCAAGATAAAACAACATCAGAGTATAAATCCCAATAATCTCATATGTGGAAAATTATGTGTGTGATGTGCTACTACCGTGCCGACTCCTTTCCTTTCGAAGAAGAAGGACCTGAAACAAAACTGAAACTGTAAGCACAAATCTTAGTGAGTTCCCCCATCATACCACATACCATACAATAAACATACTGTTTAACATATGCGGGTACTGGACTACCGCTTCGGTCTCTTTCAACTGGTAACAGCCTAGCATATCAGCATGTTGGCCTACCCATTCGGTCTCTTTAAACTAGTATCTAGACATGCATATCAGAGTGCTAGCCTTCCCCTTCGGTCCTTTCGACCGGTACCTCGTGTAGCATATTAGAGTGCTGGCCTACCCCTTCGGTTATTTCGACCGGTACCTGGGACTACTTCACCCCTACTTCTACTATATAACATCCTAGTACATAAACACATAAGTCATATACTTCCTAGCTTATCAGGGTGATGACATACCCCTTCGGCTCTTTCGACCGATACCGGGGCCTATCTTAAACCCCCTACCACTATCACATAAAATCATAGCATACTAGCACATAAAGCATAACAAATAGTGACATACCAGAAAATTATCACAACAACAATCATCTCTAATATAGCTCTTACAAGTGGGTCGACATTGGTGCCTTCGACCCACTTCTATTGGATGGTAACTCGCCTCAATGTCATGAAGCAAATGAACTGTCCTCAGCTCGGGAATCAACTCCCCTCAAACTCCTACACATAAAATCTCCTTTAACTACTCTTTCATATTCATAACTCTTTTAAGGTTCAACTATGGTCAAAGTCCAAGACAAAGTCAACCATCTGGTCAAAGTCAACATCCTAGTTGACTCAACTTGCCGAGTTGGTCCCTCAACTCGTCGAGTTCCATGATCCATAAACACCCGGGAAATCTCGATCCAACTCGTTGAGTTCTTTCATGAACTCGTTAAGTTCCTCCTCATAACATAGTCGGGACATTTCACTCACAACTCGACGAGTTCAAGGATCCTCCTTGAACTCGTCGAGTTCCTCAATATTGATAACCCAAAACCATGGCCAAGTCGCTGAGTCATCTCCTAGGCTCAACGATTTTGCTCAGTAACATAAAAGGTTGGGGGACCGCCACCCAACTCGTCGAGTGGGATGAACAACTCGTCGAGTCCCCCTTTAGTCTAAATCCATTTAGTCACTTCCAGTCGAGTTGAATGCTTCCAAATCATAGATCTGGTCCCTAAAGTTGCTAACTTTACGTTTATGCATGGTGTCATGAAGCTAAAAACACCAAAACTAAGCTATATAAGAGATCTAGGGCATGGGGAAGGGCGAAGGCTTGATAAAGCTGGCAAGTTTAAGCCTCATAAGCTCATAAGTGCCTAGATCTGAAGTCAAAACCTCATGATACACTCAAATCCCAAAAATGACTTCAATATGAGTAACAAAATACAACCCTAAATGAAGATCTAAGCAATGGAAAGCTATGGTATCAACTTTATACCTCAAATGAGTCAGAAATGCAACTCAACTTCTAGATCAATTGGCTTCCTCTTGAATCCTCAAGCTTTTCCTTCCTTTTCAAGCGTCAAAATCAGCAAGAACACACAACAATGGCTTAGAAACACTAAAATGTGGATTAGGGTTTCGTGTCTACGGTTTGGGGTGATGGAGGCTTCAAATGCGGCCAACCTTTGGAAGTTAAGGTGTTTAAGTAGGGTGCAAAACCCTGAAAATTAGGGTCTCACTTTGACAGCCCTACTCGTCGAGTTGAGGCTCTCAACTGGTCGAGTAGACTTCAAGTCCCACATCGAAATTCTATTCCTGCTCGACGAGTTTGGGCCTCCAATTCGTCGAGTCCCCTCGCAAAAATGAATAATTTGATTTAAATTACATACCAGGATCCGGGCGTTACATTTTCAAAAAGAAAAATGGTTATTGTTTTTAAAATACCATTGAAAATTGGTTAGATTACTCAATTTCCTTTATTTATATCATTTTTTCTATGATGGAGATACTAATTAGTTATATAGGTTAATGACCTAAAATTGTAACGAACTTTGGTTTTTCTCCACATTTAGTGAACAATATTTTTTTCGAATGACATGTAAACTTGTTTAACCACCTCAAAGTAGAATAATATTACAGATAAGTAACGGTGATATTATCATAGTATAAACATGTTTAAAAAAATTTACTGGTCAAACTTGTATGAAATAACATTGTTATCTAAATTTGGACTAATCGAAGTTCGTTACCCAAATAACTATTATATAATGTATGTGTTTTAGCGATTTGTACTTTATCTTTGTATTTATGTTGTTAATATTTTTTTGGGTAATACTTTTAGGTCCATTGACATGGCTTAAACAACATGACAAAACTATTTAGCAAAACTACATGCAACACAACGTAACAATATTGTTAGGTTTTTATTTAAAAACTAGTCTAAAAAACTACAAATAATGGCAAACGGAAGACTTAAGCTTTATAAATAACATAATTATTTTATCACCCACCAAGGATCATCTTGCAATTAGTAGAATGATTTAAAGCACAACCATAAAAGGAAGAAGAAGCAAAAACCTTTGATGAACTTTGGGTCCTCTATGGGAGGCTTCAATGTTAAAGAAGATGGATGAACTTTAGGACACCAACAATTGATCAACTTGATGTAATGCTAGTTACAACTCGTAAGATTTAACTCAAAGCAGAGGTATGACTAAAAGAGAGAATGTAAGTAACTTCTAACTCTTCAATACTTGCAAGAAGGTAAGAAAGTGAGAGGGTTGAGAGGATTTTCGGCCAAGAATGATGCAAGAAAGTGTGAGGCAAATGAAAGCCTCTTAAGCCTTAATATAGAAAGAATATTACTCACAACTCCTTAACCCATTAAGCACTCTATGCACCAAAGGCTACTTGTCTCCCTATGCTTGCACCTTACCCATTTCTTTTTAATAAACAAATCAAAAGACCATAGCTCTCTTCACTAAAAGAGTTTTGGTCATATATATATATATATATATATATATATATATATATATATATATATATATATATATATATATATATATATATATATATATATATGAGGATGGATATCTTATATTTTATATAATCTATGTTTGTAAAATATAAACTTTGTCTTTTACTAAAAGACAAAAGGTTTCAACTGGTCCAAAAAGTTGTGCATGACTTATTAATTCATACCCTATGAAATAATATGTTACTTGTATTGTAAAATAATTATTTCCAAGAAATAAATATTTTCCCAATTTATTATAAGGGTTTATGAATAGTTATTAAAATCAATTTTTAATAAATAATCAATTGTATCAAGTTGTTGTTAGTGTGAACCTTAGTATCATATGTTATTTAGTAATATCATTTTAATATGACTCTTGAGCATACTGGATCTTTCAATCTCCCACGTGCGTAAAACTCATATTAGATTGATATAGACCGTGGTGAACGGCTAGCAACATTTCATTTCCCCCCAACAACATATGACATTGTGCCATTCCATCAATGCCTAATTTCCCAGAACCCCCAAGGCTACAATTGGTGAGTAAGGTATGTTTATCAGTTATCCCTTTTTTACTGACATCATGTTAAACATGAGATATAGATCACAGTCAATCTCATATAAGTGTTCAATTTTACATCAGGACTTAGATGTCTAACTCTCAATGAATAAGAGGAACAAATCACATCTTGACTACATATGCCTCTTGCATAGTTCACATCATACCCGATAATAGCTTTTATAATTGTATGTTTAAAAATAGCATTTGACTACATCAAAGCATAACATTCTCCACAATCAATCCCCATGTATGTATCTCATGTGTTAAGGATATACATATATTACCTTTATCAATTACCATTCATGACAGTGATCCACGAAATGATCTTGAACAGGTCATTCCAATACTTGCTCTCTATCAAGTACCTATGAAACTAGTTACAACACTTTTTCAACCATTCCAATTCATATTAGTCTTAATTTATTATTGTTCCCACAATAATAATCGACTACGGATTTTAGAGTGAATAAATATACTCATGGATAAAACATGTTAATAAAGAACACAACAAATATTTAACGAAAAGATCATATGCCATATATATCATATTTATTATAGTAAATGATGTTACAGTGTCCTAATACTCAATACTAATACATAGATCAAAGCCAATCACTAGAATAACAAAGTTCTATTCCTCGAGCATGACCTTCAAACTTGAATTGAGGAAGGGGATTTGTGAAAGGGTCTGACAAATTTTGATCAGTGTGAACTTTGCGAATACTGATTTCACCTTCTTCAACTTTATACCAGATGAAGTTGAATCTTCGGCTAATATGCATCGTATTTTTGTGTGATCTGGGTTCTTTTGCAAAAGAAATAGCATCCTCATTGTCACAGAAAATGTCTAGGGGGTCCTGAATGGTAGGGACTACCCCTAGATCTCCAATGAATATCTTCATCCAAGCAGCCTCTTGTGCAACTTCAGAAGTAGTAATGTATGCTGACTATGTAGTGGATTGTGCAACAACACTTTGCTTGGAGCTTTTCCAAGATACCTCACCCCCATTGATAATGAACACATATCTTAATTGCGATTTACAATCATCTCGATCAGTTGTGAATGAAGCATCGGTGTAGCACTTTACGCTTAAGCTTTCTTCCACGCCTCCATAGACGAAGAACATATCCTTAGTTCTTCGTAAGTACTTGAGAATGTTCTTCACAACTGTCCAATGAGTTTCCCCTGTATTTTGTTGGAATTTGCTTATCATGCTCATAGAATAAGCAAGATTAGGTCTTGTATAGTTCATGGCGGACATGATGGATCCAATTGCAGAAGCATATGGAACACCCTTCATCTTGTCTAGCTCAGCCTTTGTGCTAGGACATTGAGATGAACTTAGTACAGTGCCATGCACCATAGGTACAAATCCTCTCTTAGATTTTTCCATATTTAACCATCTCAACACTTTCTTAATATATGTTCCTTGGCCTAAATCTATTAATCGTTTTGATCTATCTCTATAGATTTTGATTCCAAGAATGTATTGTGCCTCACCTAGGTCCTTCATTGAGAAGCACTTTCCAAGACAAGTCTTTACACCTTGTAAAGTTGGAATGCGATTTCCCATGATTAATATGTCATCTGCATATAGGACCAAGAACGTCACCGAGCTCCCACTAGTTTTCATGTAAACACAAGATTCATCTTCATTTCTAGTAAAACCATACTTTGTGATTTCATCATCGAAACGATGATTCCTTTTACGAGATGCTTGTTTTAATCCATAAATGCATCTATTGAGTTTAAACACTTTATTAGGATGCTTTAGGTCGAAAAACATTGGAGTTGAACCATATAGACATCTACTTCCAAGTGCCCATTTAGAAAAGCAGTTTTGACATCCATTTGCCATATCTCATAGTCATCATATGCAGCTATAACAAGTAGTATCCTAATAGATTTAATCATTATGACTGGTGAAAAGGTTTCATCATAATCAACCCCATGAGTTTGAGTGAATCCTTTATCAACAAGTATTGCTTTGAATGTGTGTAAATTTCCATCCACGTCAGTCTTATTCTTGAAGACCCGCTTACTTCCAACAATCTTCCTATTGGGAGGAAGTTCAACCAAGTACCAGACTTGATTTTCTCTAATGGATTGCATCTCTGCATTCATGGATTCAAGCCATTTGTCATATTCGGGATCTAACATTGCATATCGGTAGTTGATGGGCTCATCAGCATTCATCATCATGAAACACTCGTCAATAAGAAATCCATATCTCTCAGGTTCACGACGAGTTATACCCGATATGTGAACGCCTTGTGTTTCAATAGGTTGAAGGACAGTGATCTCTTCATCTTCAACAACCTCTTGTTCAGTACTAGTGCCAACTAAGGTTGCATCAGGTTGAGGTTCTTGCTCTTCTTCAAGTTTCACGTGCTTCCCACTTGCCTCATCCATCAGAAACTTGCTTTCTAAAAATTCAGCCTTTCGTGAGATAAAGATCTTATTCTCACTAGGAATGTAGAAGTAATATGATAAACAATATTTAGGATATCCTACAAAGATGCATTTGGTAGATCTAGGCTCAAGTTTGCTTGAAGTCTCCTATCTAACATAAGCTTCATAACCCCAAACTTTCAAATAAGATAAGGATGGAGCTTTTCCATACCACATATCATAAGGTGTTTTCTCTAACTTTTTAGTTAGTTCCATAATCAAGATACGGCCTGCGGTGAGTAAAGCATAACTCCAAAATGATAAAGGAAGGGTACTTCGACTCATTATAGATGGAACCATATCAAGTAAGGTCCGATTTTTCCACTTTGAAAAACCATTAAGCTGTGGTGTTCTGGGTAGAGTGAGTTCTGAGATAATCCCATGACTCCTTAGATGGTCTTGGAACTCTTGGCTCAAGTACTAGCATCCTCTATCCTAACGAAGGATTTTGATTGTTTTGTCGAGTTGATTTTCAACTTCACTTTGAAACAATTTAAACTTTTCAAATGTTTCATGTTTATGTTTCATCAAATACACAAAACCAGAATGACTAAAGTCGTCAGTGAAGGTGATATAATATCTTTAACCATATCTAGAAATTGTTTTGAAAGGTCCACATACATCAGTGTGTATGATGCCTAACATTCATTTTTCCAAAGTTTCATTCTAACTAGAACACTATGAAGTATATGTAATACAAAAATCTAGTAGAATGACATACCATTTATTGTTGCTTGATTCCTTAAACCTTTAAGAGACTAGCACCCTAAATGTGATGCCTCAAATGCTTCACACAACGCCACCAACAATTGGAAGAAATTGAGAGAAGTATACTTGCACTCAAAATCGGATAGCCCTCTTTCCTTTCACTTAAGTGCCGATTTTGGTAGCTGTGGGGTCCTTTATATAGTATGACACAACTAGGGTTACACCATGAAAACCTTAATGTGCATGACTTTCCACATTCCTCATGCTCCATTGGTTTTAACTTCCATGGAGTACCCATGGGTCATCACATGGGTTTAGCCCAACATAAAGGATTATGGATCATAAGCCCACTATATAAGGATGAATGATTTACACAATCAATCCTATTTATTTATTTAGTCTCTTTTGATCACAAAATTAATTCCAAATTAATTCTTCATCAATACTAACTAAATAATATGATTTCGTCTTAATATATTAGAGCTTATAATATATTAATAAATCATATAATATCCTCTTCTCAAAAGTCCATCCTTCATATTGTTCTAGTGCCATGCAACCCAAATGGACCATGATACTCTTGGGTCAAGTACATACCAATTATAGTTATGGGCTCAGACACTAAATCCAACAGTCACCCACTTGGATAAGTCTAATAATTATAACTACAAGTTCGAATTAAAACAACGAATAGCAATCGTAGCTCTTAAAAGCCTCTGTCGAAACAAGATGCTCCATTTTAGATAAGTGATCATATAATCCTATGTTCAAGATATCGGTCAGACAAATACATGGAACAACGTCATAGTTATTGTCCAACAGTTTGTTTCCCGGTTTCTGATTTGTTTGACATAGAACTTAATCGAACACATAATTTTAGTTCTTACCGGGCCCGACACATTAGTTAAAACAAAATCATCGAGGCGCCAAATATATCGCTTTTAATCCTCCAAGGACTAAAAGGAACATATAAACTTCGACAATATATGCTTGTACTAACTATTCATTGAATTATACACAACAACACGTTTTATAACATCGAGTAACCAATGCATTTTCGTACTATCAATGTACAAACAACTCACAGTCAACAACTCATATATCTATATTTGAAGACTTATATGTTATTATCGTCTCACGATCACTCGAGATAAATTCCATGAAGTGATACAAGTGAGCGCGGGTTGAATCGAATACTCAGACCTTTATGAGTACTCATGAATGTTGTTGCAAACTTTGCTATGTCTAATACCATTCAGACAAATATACAAACCAAATTCATGAAGGTCTTGATTCAATACCTACTTCCAACGTATGATCGACTATGGATAGTTTGAATAATAAAATTATTTTGGAAGTCAAAACCTGCAAAGTGAAACAATAGTAAATGATTGACACAAGACAGTACCATACTAGTAAATAAAAACACCTTTTATTTAAACATCAAATGTCAATTACATTTCAACTATTACAAGTTTTGAAAGCTATCTAATCATTAAAACTAATATCATCCTTCAGCCCAATGCGCCTCGCATGTTGTAAATGCTTAACCCTACTCAGTCCCTTCGTGAGGGGATCTGATGGGTTCTCATATGATGATACCCTCTTTCACATGAGGATTCCTTCTTCTATTCAATGTCTAATGAAGTGGTATTTTCTTTCGATGTACATGGATCTGTCGTGATCCCTTGGTTCCTTGTCTAAGGCAACTGCACTCTCGCTGTCACAAAAAATCTCCGTAGGCTCATTTATAGCTGGAACAACTCCAAGGTCTCCAATGAAGTTCTTCAGCCATATTGCCTCCTTCACCACCTCGCTTGTTGCTATGTACTCTGATTCGCAAGTTGAATCAGCTACTGTCTCCTGCTTAGAACTTTTCCAAGTTATTGCTCCTCCATTCAGGGTAAAGACCCAGACCATATGAGAGCGGAAATTATCCCTATTGGTCTGAAAGCTAGCGTCGCTATACCCCACCACTCTCAAGTCATCACTCCCATCGAGGGTAAGGACCCAATCCTTAGTCCTTCTTAGGTACTTGAGAATGTTCTTTATCACAGTCCAGTGAGCCTTGCCCGGATTCCCCTGATATCTGTTGACCATGATTAAAGCAAAAAGCCACATCAGGGCGAGTACAAGTCATAACGTACATGATCAAGCCAACAACGGAAGCATATGGTATTCGAGCCTTCTCATCTATCTTTGCCTCTGTAATCAGACTCCGAGCTTTACTCAGTTTGGCATTGCTCTGCATTGGTAAGTCATCTTTCTTGGAATCTTGCATGTTGAATCTTTTGAACACCCTATCTATGACATCCCCATTTTCACGGCCAGAAAAGAACGATTTTGTTTATGCTTGTTTAAAAATCAGAGTAAAATTTTAAATAAAAGTGTTACAAAATTTGTCCCAAAACAAAATATGATAAAGATTTATCAAAATCATTTCCAAAGAAATGTATTTCATTAAAAGACTCGGGATGTCATGTTCGATACAGATCAAAAGCATAAATAGTACAATATAAGTCTTACTACATTATTTCATATCTACGGGCCTATATCCGTAATTCCTCATCCAAAACATCACATCTATGCTCGAGCGCCACTACCTATAATACATGAAACTGAGTGGGTCAGGCTTGGGAGCCTGGTGAGCACATAGGGGTTTCAACCCACAATAAAGAAGTTTATTAATTTCATCAATCACAGTAACCCGATTACCCGTTCCCGCTATCCTCACTTTACGTCCCTAAACACATATCATAAAGGACCTAGCCTAAGGATCATCATCGGGATGGACACTACTGCTAAGGGGGTTCCTCAGCAATAAATTTCATAAAGGCAACCATGAGGGGGATGGATTACACTGGTGAACACATCGTTCACAAACACCTACAGGTTGCGAGCCTGCTAGCATTCCATTGGACTGTCTAGAAGAGTCTGTGGTCTTCATCCATACTCTGCTAGCTGATAGAATCAAAAACAACAACACCGAGGCCTCTCATCATTTTATCACACATCGTCTATTACATCAACCCATGTTTTACCCCAACGTTTTTGTAGATATAAAATACGTATACAGTTTAAATTATTTAAAACATGTATAAAATCATTCGTCCAGCATAGATAGCAAGTATACAAATAAAATGCACACACAACACGTAATTTATATAAAATACTTCATATCTATGTGTAAACTAAAAGTGACTATGCACTCACCTGATTAAGTGGTGACTCGGTACTCGGACAGCACTGCGTTATCTCAAAACAATTTTCCCTCGACAAAACCTAGTATCAATACCACTAGGGTTTAGTCTAACATTAACCGCGACTAATTAATAGTCTAGCTATTATTATTATTATTATATAAGCATTAAACAACACTCTATATAACTCATAATAATAGACCAAATAACTATTTTAAGGACCTAATAACATTACTATAATTATTTAAAAGATATATAAAAATTTCATAAGCGTAGCTCACTTACAACAGATTTTAAAGAAAACCGGGCTTCACTTGGACTAGCGTTTCCGAACCGAAAGACCCTTTTTCTCAGGACTCCGGGAGCCTCAGGGCTTCCCTCGGGTGCTAGAGGTTTTACCTAGGGTTTAGGGAGGCTTAGAGGAGCTAAAGAGAGAAAGAAATTAGAGAGAGAAAGAGAATTTGTGTAAAAAAGATGGAAGCCTTGCATCCCTTTTATAGGCCGAAGTTCGGACCTACGTTGGGCGTTCAGCAACACTACACAGGGCGTAGTCTCGGATAAGTTCAGCAGGTGGCAGGCTTCGGATGGTGTGACGTGGCTTAAGCTGGACCGAGAGAGGGCTCGCGTACGCGGCGCGTTCGGAAGAGGCTACGCTGGGCGTAAAGAGAGGGCTACATGGCGTGATCCGAAGCGCGTTTCCTCATCAGCGATGGGTGGCCTAAATGCTGCCACGTCACCAGCTCCTCACCAGGCTTCAGATAAGGTCAGCAGGTGGCAGGCTACGGATGGTGTGACGTGGCTTAAGCTGGACCGAGAGAGGGCTCGCGTACGCGGTGCGTTCGGAAGAGGCTACGCTGGGCGTAAAGAGAGGGCTACATGGCGTGATCCGAAGCGCGTTTCCTCATCAGCGATGGGTGGCCTAAATGTTGCCACGTCACCAGCTCCTCACCAGGCTTCCCAAATTCGACTACAAACTTTAAAAATTCGTAACTTTCACGTACCAGCTCTTTTTTTTGACATTCTTTATATCCACACCAAGGCGGGAACGTACTCTACAACTTTCGTTTAGACTCCGTCGGCTAATTTTGAATTTATTTTATAAGTTATATTATTAACTGGCCGGGATAGGTTGTGTCGGCCAAAACCCGCTTGATCTAATATTCGAACTTCGGGCTATACACTGCTAAGCCGAAACTTCGAAAAATTATAACTATCTCATACGAAGTCAGATTTGGGCGTTCTTTTTATGGACGCTCTCGGTTTAATGTATACTACAACTTTGTTTTAGATTAATAAGGCTAAAACTTGCTCTATCGTGAATTCACTATTTACGCTTCCCGGTATCGTGCCGGTTTCATCGAGAAACTTCGACGGGTCATAACTTCTTCCTTATAACTCGGATTTCGACATTCTTTATATCCCTAGAATCCTTGTTTCGACCACTACAACTTTATGTAAAGTTATCAGGCTTATATAACACTTTAATTTTCACGCTTATTTTTATTCTCTATTAATTATACCTTTATAATTAAGTATAATACACATAAATTCACATAATTCACATAATACTCAAATATTTCATCTTTATTACTTCAAAAAGAGTTATAATAGTTTACCTAGACTATTAAATTGTCGAAAAATGCTTAGCCCCAAAACCCGGGCATTACAATTCTCTCTCTCTTAGGATGATTTCGTCCCGGAATCATGCATCAGCAAACAAATGTGGGTAGCGACTCATCATGTCACTTTCTGTTTCCCAAGTGAGATTCGGCCCATTCGAATGTTTCCATCGGACTAGCACTAAGTCGAACATCTTGCGTCGTAGCTTCTTAGTCTTACGGTCAACAATTGCCTCAGGCTCTTCGATTAGCCTCTTATTCTCATCCATTCATAACTTTGATATCGGGATTATGTCGGGAAATTCTCTCATGAACTTCCACAAATAACACACATGGAAGGTGTTATGAATACCATATAGTTCTTCGGGTAATTCGAGTTTGTAGGCTTGGTTCCCACTCTTTTGAAGAAATTTGAACGGTCCAATAAACCTTGGACTCAACTTTCCCCGTTTCTCGAATCTTATAAGTCCCTTCCATGGTGAGACTTTAAGCAAAACTGAATCCCCAACTTCGAAGGTCATCGGTCGTCTTTTCTTGTCAGCATAGCTCTTCTGACGATCCTAAGCTGCTAACATCCTTTCCCTAATCACTTTTAACTTCTCTACAGTCTCATGGACTATCTCGGGGCCCATAAACTGCTTCTCTACGGCATCAAACCAACAAGACGGTGTACGATACTTCTGTCCGTACAAAGCTTGGTAGGGCACCATCTTGATGCTCGAGTGGAAACTATTGTTGTAGGAAAATTCTACCAGAGGTAAGTGCTCGTCCCAGTTCCCTTGGAACTTGAGGGTACATGCTCTCAGCATATCTTCCAGTGTCTGAATCGTTCCTTCACTTTGACCATCAGTCTGTGAATGGTAAGCCGTACTCAAACACAATTTCGTACCCAATTCCTCTTGTAGGCTTCTCTAAAATCTTGACGTGAAATGACTATCACAATCTGATACAATCATTAGAGGAGCGCCGTGAAGTCTTACAATTTCCTTCACGTAAGCATTTGCGAGCTTATCCATAGACCACTTCTCGTTAGCTGCTATGAAGTGTGCACTCTTAGTGAAACGATCCACGACCACCCAAATCATGTCGTGTCCGTTCTTCGTACTGGGCAGTTTAGTTACAAAATCCATGGTGATGTCTTCCCATTTACCCATGGGTACAGGTAAAGGTTCTAAACTCCCATACGGTTTTTGATGTTGTGCCTTAACTCTTGCACATGTTACACACTCGACCACATACTTCGCAACATCGAGCTTCATCGTCGGCCACCAGTAATAGGGTTTTAGGTCCCTATACATTTAGTGCTACCGGGATGAATCGAGTACATGGTCTTGTGCGCTTCTTCCATCAGATGGTCTCTTATTCCTCCCGTATTAGTTACCCAAATCCGATCTTGGAACACCTTCAGTCCTTGACGGTTTGTACCAAACACCAACGTTTTTCCTAAACGTTCTTCCTTTCGGTCATTCTTTTCTGAAGCTTCTTTTTGAGATTTCCTGATGCTTTCCACAATCGTTGAGATGACTTCAATTCTCAACGCTCTTGGCCTTTTCCTTTCAAGATTTACTTTTCGACTGAGAGCATCAGCGACAACGTTTGCTTTACCGAGGTGGTAAAGTATCTCACAGTTGTAGTCCTTGAGTAATTCTAGCCAGCGTCGTTGCCTCATGTTTAATTCTTTCTGAGTAAAGAGATATTGGAGTCTCTTATGATCAATGAAAAGCTTGCACTTCGTGCCATAGAGGTAATGCCTCCATATCTTTAGAGCAAAAACTATTGCTGCCAACTCCAAATCGTGAGTGGGGTAGTTCTTTTCATGCTCCTTCAATTGTCGAGACGCGTATTCTATCACCTTTTCTCTTTGAGTTAGAACACACCCTAACCCGACTCTAGATGCATCACTGTAGACTGCATAGTCTTCGACTCCATCAAGTAGAGAAAGAATCGGTGCTTCACATAACTTCTTCTTTAGCTTCTCGAATGCCTCATCGTGTTTCTCAATCCATGAATATGTAGATCCTTTGTAGGTCAACGCTTTCAATGGAGCAACTATCAAAGAAAAACCTTGGATAAATCGTTGGTAATATCCAACTAATCCAAGAAAGCTTCGAATCTCTGTGGGACTCTTTGGACGTTCCCACTTCATTACAGCTTCGATTTTTGTTGGGTCAAGCATTATTCCCTCCTGGTTAACCACATGACCCAGGAATTGGACTTCTCGGATCCAAAAATCACACTTGGAGAAGTTAGCGTAAAGCTTCTCCTTCTTTAACACTTCTAACACTTCTCGTAGATGCTTGACATGCTCCTCCCGGCTTCTTGAGTAAATCAAAATGTCGTCGATGAACACTATCATGGGTTTATCGAGGAATGGTTTACAAACACTATTCATCAAATCCATGAATGTTGTTGGAGCATTGGTTAGTCCGAATGACATAACGAAGAACTCGTAGTGTCCATATCTCATTCTAAATGCAGTCTTCTCAATATCCTTCTCTCTAACCTTCAACTGATGATATCCTGAACTAAGATCGATCTTTGAGAAGTAGCTCGAACCTTGCAGCTGATCGAAAAGGTCATCAATCCTCGGCAATGGGTACTTCTTCTTTACCGTTGCCTTGTTCAGCTCTCGGTAGTCTATACACATCCTCATGCTTCCGTCTTTCTTCTTCACGAATAACACTGGAGCTCCCCGGGGTGATGAACTAGGTCGAATGAAACCGTTGTCCAACAACTCCTGAAGTTGCGTCATAAGCTCCTTCATCTCTATCGGTGCTAATCGGTAAGGTGCCTTTGCTATCGGTGTTGTACCTGGTAACAAGTCTATCTGAAACTCCACTTGTCTATCAGGTAGTAATCCGGGAAGATCTTCGGGAAAGTCTTCCGGATAATCATACACGACCGATATACTATGCATCTCTTTCTTTTCCTTCTTAGCATCGATTATGAATTCCAAGTATGATGCACATCCCTTGGATAAACATTTTATGGCTTTCATCAGGGAGATGATTCCAGAATTTACACGACGTTTGTCCCCGTACACCACAAATGACTCTTTTTCGGGTGGGTTTACTCTTACTATCTTCTTTTGGCATTGAATCTCAGCATCGTTGGCGCTAAGCCAATCCTTACCCAAAACGATGTCGAAACTGTTTAACTCTATGGGTAATAGCTCTTCGTGGAATTCGTTTCCATTTAAGTCGATGACGATGTTCCTAATACGATCACTAACAAGTACGAATTTGCTATTGGCAACTTCTACAATCAGGGCATTATCAAGTTTTTCTACAGGCAATGCTAATTTCCCACCAAATTTATGCGACACAAAGGAGTCATTGGCTCCGGAATCAAATAGTATATTGGCAGGCAATCCATTTACAAGAAAGGTACCTGAAGCGACGTCTGCTGCCTCCTTTGCAGCCTCGAGCGTCATCTGGAAGGCTCTTGCCTTCGACTTTAGTGGAATGTTGGGTCTTCCTGCCTCCTTCTTCTTCGGGAAGTCCCTCGAAATGTGCCCCTCCTCGTTGCACTCATAACAGACCTTCTTAGTAAACGTGCATTCGTTGGTATAGTGCCCAGGATTTCCACATTTGAAACAAGTGACTCCTCCATCACATTTCCCCTGGTGCTTCTTCTTGCACTTGTCGCACCATTTTGCTTCGGCTCCTCCTCCTCTCGAACCAGACTTCGAGAATTTACTCTTCTTGTTGGATGATGTGCACAAAAGTACCCATTAATTTTAATATTTATAACCTAACAAACTTAGACTATCTATGCACTTATAGGCAGTGTACCTAGTCAGATTACAGTATAGCTTAGGTAAGTCGGGTGTCGATCACAGGGAACGGTGGATTAATTTATTATATTTGATTATAGGTTACAGGTTACACGAAAATAATAAAATGGTTTAATAAATCAATTAACAACTCTCGATAAACTAACAGGAAAGCAAATCTCTTCAGGTACTTTGGTTTAGATAAATTACACCTTAAAACATAGACAATTGCATACACAAATTCATTTATTCAATGTTCAACGATTCCTAAAATGATTAGATTCGCGTTCACTATAACTAATCCTTTAGCAAACAAGTCAATTCAAACAGTGATCAGTTGATTAAACTAACATGCTTCCTAGTGTTTAGTTCGTATCAAGCAAGACTTGTAAATATAGTTAATCAATGTAGACATTTAATCAACCTCTTGTTGATGGTCATCAAACAATGCTCACACATTAACTTACTTATTCTCAAATTAATCCTAGTTTCACATTCGTTATTTCTAGTCTTATAATCTCGATGGTCATCAAAAATCATAAGAGACAAGCAAACCAAGCAGATGTTCAAGCAACTCAATTCACTTAACAACTAACAGAAAATAATCATTAACACATGAGGATCTTTTAACAAGCTTGGCAAGATAAATTAAACACAAATAAACTATTTAATATAGCAATTAGTCTAATAATCAAAGCTTCATTCAATCATAAACACAAAGTAAAAGGTTTTTACACCTAAATCAGAAACTAAATACAGAAAAGTACCACCATAGAATGCTAAACATGGTCACGTCAGCAAACCATATGATAATCAACATGTATCCGCTCTCCAATCCTTCCGATTTCCGCTTCCGTTAGCTTAACGGCCTTCCGGCCGCCTTCTAGACCCTCAAAACGGCTTAACAGAAGTTAATTATCGACTAAATTAGGTTAGAAGTCGAATCCCCCTCTCTGGTTAGCTATAAATCGACATTTATAATCTTTATGACCGACCTAAGTACGCTGGGCGTACTTAGAATTACGCAGCGCGTACTCAAGATAATCACGCGATCAAGTATATCTGTTGCAAGCAGGTACGCGGGGCGTAACCGCTACCTCAGCACCATTTTGTTTCTTTTAGCTTCTAAACCCGGTTTCCGCTTCAGTCTTTTCTTTTATGCTTTATCGGCAACGAATAGCTGCAAAACATAATTCAAAGCATTATGAGTACTTTTTAGTTCTAAAATAGAATAAATAAGGCCAAAATATTAAGATAAAGTGCATAAAAATATATATAAAAATACACATATCAAAATACCCCACACTTAGCCTTTGCTTGCCCCCAAGCAAATTTACTTTTATTTTACCAATATCGCACTAAACAATCCATTTAAAACTCAGCCATTATGCCAAGACCTCAACGCGTACATTTGTGTCTACTATTTTCCTAAAGTACCCCCCCATATTTTAAATACTCACAATCTTCATAAACACTCGCCCACTTTTTCCGAACAATGCTCATTTTATGCAACCCTCCGAATCCATCCGCAGAAAACCTCCTAACCTCAAGGTATTTTTAGTTGAGCAACCTAAGCATACATATTCTAGAAAATTACAACTTTCCGATACCACTATGGAGCTTTATTTGAATTCTTCATTTCTTTGGCATTTTGATCTTTGATTTCTTTGAATTCAACACCTTATTTGAATTGATTTCTGGTATCTTCAACTTTTTGAATTTCTTCAGAATTTTGATCTTTTGATCTTTACTTTATTTGCTCCAAAATTCAACTTTTTTCGTAATTCTCTTTTCTCTTTTTTTTTTTTTTTTTTTTCACATGTAACTCACTTTTTTCACTCAAACCCTACATGCTTAAGCAGAGGCGCTCAACCTCAACCTTTATTGGTTAATGATAATAATTTTCCTGGATACATTTCAGGTTTAGGCTGCTAAACCTATTGCATTCCTCAAACCAAGCGGGGTTGTGTTTTTGTTCCATGATTTCACTAAAATAAGGGAGGCCACAAATGCACTATAACGTATATTGGCTCAACTAAACATTTGAGTTCTTATCGGATCATTTCATACAATATTAGCAGAATTTAAATTATCACTAGATTTTTTAAACTATTATTTCAAGTTTTAAAATTTTTAAATTTCCTAAATTCTAGCAATTTCATTTTTTTTTTCTTAATTTTAATTTACTTTTACCGATCCCCTACCCCACACTTATTTCATACAATGCCCTCATTGTATGCTAAAACGAATTAAGAACATAAAAAGGGAGAAAAAGGAACAGACTCCCCTGGGTAGTTGTGGCGAGATCGAATGGGGCTGCTACAAGTTGCTTCAAATTTTGCCGAAAGACTGAAAACTGGAACTGCTGCCTCTGAATTTGCCGAAAAATAAAATCAAGACCGCCATCTTCAAAAATGTGGTGCAAAATATTGCAAATAAATGCAAAGTATAGTAACCATGACGTGGGAAAGTGTCGACCACGTCGTCTCGTCAAGAATGACATCCTCTACTCGCGATGAAAAATCCCCCATACCATAGGAAAGTGTCAACCATGTCGTGGCAGCCGGGACGATACTTCTTCCTCGCGTCGAAATAAAACTCTATAGTATGGGAACTGCTCATCCATATCATAAGAGTCAAAACATCGTAATAATGCCAATCTTCAAAACGATCGCTCATGAAATAAATATGCACCCCACACTTATGACAAATCGTGAGTCTCGACTATAATCTTCAACTCTCATACCGCTCTCTCTAGCAACAGTCGGACCTAGCTGCTGAACTTACTGCCAGCTTCCTAAGGGCGAAAATTCTGCAGAAATCTAAACAACCAAAGAGCATCAACATGGAAAACAAACTAAATCAAACTAAATCAAAGTTTAATTACATACCAAATACTAAAAACTAAACTAAATTAAAAATAACAAAAAACAAATAAAACAAAATAAAAAGGATCACTCGTCATCTCCATCATCATGTGGCTGTGTCCCAGAAGTACCGGCCCCATCAAATCGTGACTGGAATGGTGGTGGAAAGGGAACTGAATACTGAAACCCCTGATGGGCAAAGAATGCGTTCAACGCATTCCCATACCACCGCTGTTGCATGTCCACATGTGCAACATACTCGCTAAGACGATCAATGCCCTGAGCCAAATAGCGCATATCAATCTCCCGCTCAGGTCCCTGCTGCGCTCCTCGAGGAGCAGGTCGACGCCGCTGGACCCGTCTCGGCTGTGGCTCGGCAGCACCCTCCTCATCTGCCTCATCATCTGCTCGAACTCTCAAAGCACCATCACCACCCCGCTCTAATACGCGCATCAACTCCAATAGCTGAAGACTCATCGGCCTCATGTCGTGAAACACCATCGATCTCGTGATCTCACGTGTCATCAACTGGTATGATCGAGCTAACCGTGTGATAAAATGCCCTCCGCATATCGGGCTATCTCCCCGAAGTCCCCTGGCCCTCCGTCCCAAGTATGCAGCTAAAGCAACTGGAAGGTTCAGGTGCCTCCCTGGAGTAACTAGTGCCCATAGGAAATACAGGTCTGTCGAAGGCACTCTCTCACTATTCTTGTGATGCGTGAGAGACATAGAAATCAACCGGTGCAACATTCGGTATGTAGTGGACCGAATCATCCCCCCTCGAGCTGTAGATGGTGTATACACTCCTCCTGTAATCTCGGCCCAAAATGTGTTCTCATTATAGTCCGCTGGCCGTTCCGTGAGACAGTCAGCAAGGAATGTCGGGAAGTGGACACTCCTCGTCTCGTCGGCTGTGTAAATACCCACCCGAGTCGCGAGCTCTATCACGCTGCATTCCCGGCTCACTCCTCCCAGTCTGAAAGCAAAGGCTGTCCTGTCATCGAGTGGCTTCCTAGGATCATAGGAAACTGTAGCGTAGAACTTCAATAAAAACTCCCGATACACAGGCTCCTGGATCCTGAACAAACGTGCCCATCCCTGACACACAAACAATTCCACACCACTCGCGTCCGAGTGTGTAAATTGCAAAAACTCCTGGATCAATGCAGCAAGTCCAGTCCTGGTAGCCAACTCCCAATCAAATGAGGGTGCAATGTCAATCTCCTTTGTGAGAAGCAAGCTCAAGTTGGTGACATAACGCGCCCTGGTAGCATCGTTCAGCGTTTGCGGAAATTGTAAAAAGCGATGATCGGTCACATCCTCGGGAGGATTGGTTCTTTGCGCCCTTCGAGCCATAATCTGCACACATTAACACAAAACACAAAACCAAACCAAATATCACAGCATTAATAGATTTTTAAACCAAAAAAATGGAGCTGGATAAGGGCAGTACACTGGGCGTACGTCCAGCGTACGCTGGGCGTACGTCCAGATGCACGAATCTGTGTTGGTTCCTTTTTGCTTGTTCCCTAATCATATTCAAACTTAAAAATCAACACAGCAGGGGCAACAGAATTTTAAAATGTCGTGGTCCACAGGCTGTAAGATAGAATCGGGACCATCTTTAGAATTCCATTCCCATAATCTCGTAACTATTTAAAATTAACAACCACTTAATCAGGGAAACTGCATAAAGTAGTCAAAGAACTCGAAATCAGCCAAGAACTCGAAGTCAGCAGGTTATGCATGGCGTCGTCCCTGAGGTCAAATCGATGGTTGTGGGACGGGATTAAGACTAAATTAAGCTCGAGGGTTTAATGTATTAAACGAAATCGGTCCATTCAAGCCCTATTCAACACATACATTTGCAAAATCGGCCCTAATTCGAAAAATATATAAACCCTAGATTTCAAGCAAAAGCTAAATGCAGCTTATTCCTTTGAATTAAACACAAATCCAAGCTATTGAGTATCCTAAATACTTACTTCTGTGGTGGATTTAACAAGAAACGAGAGAGAATCGAAAATGTTGAGGAGAGCTCGGCCGTCACAGTGTATGCGCGAGAGTAGAAGAGGGAAAAGAATAAAGAAGAAGTCAAAGGGTCAAAAGATATACCTGGTCGCCGTGTTACGCGGGGCGTAACTCAAGAGTACGCGGGGCGTACCTCAACCCCCTGAAATGTTCATTCGCGATTCGGGGCTCATTACGCATGGCGTAATATGACTTACGCGGGGCGTAGTTTTGAAAATTTCCTTTTTCTTTAATTTAACTTCCTTTTCTTTTTAATTATTTAATCTAGGGGACTTAAAACTTATTTATTTTTTTCCTTTTTAATTTCTTAAGCTAATGATGACTTCACGATGAGTGATAAAAAAAAACGGAGATGTCATAATCACTTATCTTTGTCAAGATCAAACAACAATGGTTGATCAAAAACCTTTGCATGCAAGAATTGGTTTGCGAAAACACCCACTTTCGGGACCCGTTAGAATATTTTCTTTGTTTTCCTTGCACCTTTAACTAGAAGCGGAACAAGAAGTGACCTAACTAGTCAAGAACAGCAAGAGCTCGGTCTTCCACTTAACCACCACAATACGCCTTGCTATACTACGCCTCATGGATTGAGTTGGACAAATCAACAAAGTAGTAGGCTAAGCAGGTCAAGAATTCCCTAATCGCTTTCATTCTCGAAACCCATGCAGAAAGTAAAGTCAAGCAATGTGTACAATCCCAAATTCCTGCAAAATAAAAACAAGAACCTTCCCGACAAGTGAAATGATATCATCGAAAATCAAACTAAAAATAAAAACTAACTAAAAACAAATAACGAATAATCAAATAAAATAAATTAATGACAAGCCGCTCCCCGGCAACGGCGCCAAAAACTTGATGTGCACAAAAGTACCCATTAATTTTAATATTTATAACCTAACAAACTTAGACTATCTATGCACTTATAGGCAGTGTACCTAGTCAGATTACAGTATAGCTTAGGTAAGTCGGGTATCGATCACAGGGAACGGTGGATTAATTTATTATATTTGATTATAGGTTACAGGTTACACGAAAATAATAAAATGGTTTAATAAATCAATTAACAACTCTCGATAAACTAACAGGAAAGCAAATCTCTTCAGGTACTTTGGTTTAGATAAATTACACCTTAAAACATAGACAATTGCATACACAAATTCATTTATTCAATGTTCACCGATTCCTAAAATGATTAGATTCGCGTTCACTATAACTAATCCTTTAGCAAACAAGTCAATTCAAACAGTGATCAGTTGATTAAACTAACATGCTTCCTAGTGTTCAGTTCGTATCAAGCAAGACTTGTAAATATAGTTAATCAATGTAGACATTTAATCAACCTCTTGTTGATGGTCATCAAACAATGCTCACACATTAACTTACTTATTCTCAAATTAATCCTAGTTTCACATTCGTTATTTCTAGTCTTATAATCTCGATGGTCATCAAAAATCATAAGAGACAAGCAAATCAAGCAGATGTTCAAGCAACTCAATTCACTTAACAATTAACAGAAAATAATCATTAACACATGAGGATCTTTTAACAAGCTTGGCAAGATAAATTAAACACAAATAAACTATTTAATATAGCAATTAGTCTAATAATCAAAGCTTCATTCAATCATAAACACAAAGTAAAAGGTTTTTACACCTAAATCAGAAACTAAATACAGAAAAGTACCACCATAGAATGCTAAACATGGTCACGTCAGCAAACCATATGATAATCAACATGTATCCGCTCTCCAATCCTTCCGATTTCCGCTTCCGTTAGCTTAACGGCCTTCCGGCCGCCTTCTAGACCCTCAAAACGGCTTAACAGAAGTTAATTATCGACTAAATTAGGTTAGAAGTCGAATCCCCCTCTCTGGTTAGCTATAAATCGACATTTATAATCTTTATGACCGACCTAAGTACGCTGGGCGTACTTAGAATTACGCAGCGCGTACTCAAGATAATCATGCGATCAAGTATATCTGTTGCAAGCAGGTACGCGGGGCGTAACCTTAAGGTACGCGGGGCGTAACCGCTACCTCAGCACCATTTTGTTTCTTTTAGCTTCTAAACCCGGTTTCCGCTTCAGTCTTTTCTTTTGTGCTTTATCGGCAACGAATAGCTGCAAAACATAATTCAAAGCATTATGAGTACTTTTTAGTTCTAAAATAGAATAAATAAGGCCAAAATATTAAGATAAAGTGCATAAAAATATATATAAAAATACACATATCATTGGACTTCGAGGATCCGGCAAATTTCCTTTTCTCACCAACCTCGGCCCTCTGTAGACCTCTTTCCTTCTGTTGGCTCTCCACATTCTTAGCTGCTCGAACAGCCGATTTTAAAGTGGTTGCCATCTTGACTGTTGGGCCAAAGTCGGCTGGCAGTCCATTTGCGAACTTCTCAATTTTGGAGAGTTCGGTTGGCACTAGGTATGGAAACAACTTCATCTTTTCCGTGAATGCAACAGCATAGTCGTCGATGCTCATTCTCCCTTTCTTCAAGTTTTGGAACTCATTGTTCAGATCAATCAGATCTATCTCTGAACAATACTGCGCCTTTAGTTGTTCCAAGAACTCATCCCATGACATCTTCAGAGCTTTGCCTCGCGACATTGTATCTGCTAATAGCTTCCACCAGCTCAAGACTCTAGTTTTCAGTTGTCTTACTGCGAATACAATCTTCTGTTTCTCGCTACAGCTGCAGCTCTCGAACACCATCTCCATTTCGAAGATCCAATCCATAATCTAAACAAGCTTTGGGCATCCTGAGAGACTTGGTGGCTTGGCACCCAAGAAATTCTTATACATCCGTCCATCCTTATCGTTTCCCCTCTCTGGGTCATTCCTTCGTTCTCCTTGAGTCCCAACTTGACTCACATGGCGGCTATAGTTCCCTTCCTCAGATTGCTCGGGAATCAACTCGGGTTGCTCAATGGGCATGGTAGGTTCGTCCCTATTTGCGTGCAACATCTGCCGCATTTCCTCCCTTTGTTCTGCTAGCATAGCCTGAATCATGGCTTGTACTCCAGCCATGATGATTGGATCGGGTGCAACTTCTACTACAACAGGTATCTGCTGAATCACTGGGGGTTGATTCCTATTCCCATTTGCATTCCCAGCTCCACTGTAGGTTCTTGCCATTTTGATCTATACACCAAATAAGGTGAATTTAGATCTTTATTTAGGATAGACGTTTAGATCATCCTTATCGCTCCGAAACGTTTACATGCTAGTTCTAATATCGTAATCGTACGTTTAGAATCCTAAACACATAAGGTTTCCGGATCCGGTCGGCAACAGACCATAGATCCGAATAAATAACGACATATAAGGCACAAAGCATTTAGCATATAAAAGCATTTTAGGCATAATTCCTAAAATAAGCTAGTGCTCACATCTCACAATCATCGCTTAACATTCTAAGTTTAAGTCTAGAAATCCTACAAATTCCTAGTTCGCTTAAATTAATGCTCTGATACCAACCGTGACATCCCCATTTTCACGGCCAGAAAAGACCGATTTTGTTTATGCTTGTTTGAAAATCAAAGTAAAATTTTAAATAAAAGTGTTGCAAAATTTGTCCCAAAACAAAATATGATAAAGATTTATCAAATGCATTTCCAAAGAAATGTATTTCATTAAAAGACTCAGGATGTCATGTTTGATACAGATCAAAAGCATAAACAGTACAATATAAGTCTTACTACATTATTTCATATCTACGGGCTTATATCCGTAATTCCTCATCCAAAACATCACATCTATGCTCGAGCGCCACTACCTGTAATACATGAAACTGAGTGGGTCAGGCTTGGGAGCCTGGTGAGCACATAGGGGTTTCAACCCACAATAAAGAAGTTTATTAATTTCATCAATCACAGTAACCCGATTACCCGTTCCTGTTATCCTCACTTTACGTCCCTAAACACATATCATAAGGGACCTAGCCTAAGGATCATCATCGGGATGGACACTACTGCTAAGGGAGTTCCTCAACAATAAATGTCCTAAAGACAACCATGAGGGATGGAGTACACTAGTGAACACATCGTTCACAAACACCTATAGGTTGCGAGCCTGCTAGCATTCCACTGGACTGCCTAGAAGAGTCTGTGGTCGTCATCCATACTCTGCTAGATGACAGAAACAACAACAACAACAACATTGAGACCTCTCATCATTTTATCACACATCGTCTATTACATCTACCCATGTTTTACCCCAACATTTTTGTAGATATAAAATACATATACAGTTTAAATTATTTAAAACATGTATAAAATCGTTCGTCCAACATAGATAGCAAGTATACAAATAATATGCACACACAACACGTAATTTATATAAAATACTTCATATCTATTTGTAAGCTGAAAGTGATTATGCACTCACCTGATTAGGTGGTGACTCGGTACTTGGACAACACTTCGTTATCTCAAAACAATTTTCCCTCGACAAAACCTAGTATCAATACCACTAGGGTTTAGTCTAACGTTAACCGCGACTAATTAATAGTCTAGCTATTATTATTATTATATAAGCGTTAAACAACACTCTATATAACTCATAATAATAGCCCAAAATAATTATTTTAAGGACCTAATAACATTACTATAAGTATTTAAAAGCTATATTAAAATTTTCATAAGCGTAGCTCACTTACAGCGGATTTTAAAGAAAATCGGGCTTCGCTTGGAGTAGCGTTGCCGAACCGAAATACCCTTTTTCTCGGGACTCCTGGAGCTCGGGGCTTCCCTCGGGTGCTAGGGGTTTTACCTAGTGTTTAGGGAGGCTTAGGGGAGCTAGAGAGAGAAAGAGAATTCGTGTGAAAAAGATGGCAGCCTCGCAGCCTTTTTATAGGCCGAAGTTAGGACCTACGTTGGGCGTTCAGCAAACTATGCGGGGCGTAGTCTCGGATAAGGTCAGCAGGTGGCAGGCTCCGGATGATGCGACGTGGCTTAAGCTAGACCGAGGGAGGGCTCGTGTACGCGGCGCGTTCGGAAGAGGCTATGCTGGGCGTAATGAGAGGGCTACGTGGCGTGATCCGAAGCGCGTTTCTTCATCAGCGATGGGTGGCCCAAATGCTGCCACATCACTAGCTCCTCACCAGGCTTCGCAAATTCGACTACAAACTTTAAAAATTCATAACTTTCGAGTACGAGCTCCTTTTTCGACGTTCTTTATATCTACACAAAGGCGGGAACGTACTCTAAAACTTTCTTTTAGACTCCGTTGGCTAATTTTAACATTATTTTAAAAGTTATATTATTAACTAGCCGGGACAAGATTGGTCTGTTAAAAATTCATAACTTTTTCATCCGACGTCCGTTTTCATCTGTCTTTTTATCGTTATGCTATAAATAATGAAATCTTAGATTCTCTTTTAGGTTGTGTCGGCTAAAAACCGCTCGATCTAATATTCGAACTTCGATCGGGTTGTACACTGGTAAGCCGAAACTTTGAAAAATCAAAACTATCTCATACGAAGTCAGATTTGGGCGTTTTTTTATGGAAGCTCTCGGTTTAACGTATACTACAACTTTGGTTTAGATTACTAAGGCTAAAACTCGCTCTATCGTAAATTTGCTATTTACGCTTCCCGGTATCGTGCCGGTTTCATCGCAAAACTTCGACGGGTCATAACTTCTTCGTTATAACTCAGATTTCGGCGTTCTTTATATCCCCGGAATCCTTGTTTCGACCACTACAACTTTATGTAAAGTTATCGGGCTTATATCACACTTTAATTTTGACGCTTATTTTTATTTTCTATTAATTATACCTTTATAATTAAGTATAATACACATAAATTCACATAATTCACATAATACTCAAATATTTCATCTTTATTACTTCAAAAAGAGTTACAATAGTTGACCTAGACTATTACATTGTCTAAAAATGCTTAGCCACGAAACTCAGGTGTTACACTATCCAAGTAGGTACTTTGACTAAGTCCAATTAGTCTCTTACTCCTGTCTCTCAATATCCTTATCCCAATAATATAGGCAGCTTATCCAAGGTCCTTCATAGCAAAACACTTCCCAAGTCAGGACTTAGCCTCCTGCAAGGTTGGGATGTCATTTTGTATGAGTAGTATGTCATCTACATACAATTCCAAAAAGCTAACTATGCTCCCACTAGCTTTGATATATACACATGACTCATCCTTGCTTCTCGAAAAGCCAAACTCTTTGACTTCCTCATTGAAACAAAGATTCAATCTGCGAGATGCTTGTTTCAATCTATAAATAGATTTTTCAAGATTACACACTCTGTTAGGGTACTTTGCATCGTCAAAACCCTCTGACTGACTCATGTAAACATCCTCAGCCAACTTTCCATTAAGGAAAGCGGTTTTGATATCTATTTGCCATATTTCATAATCATGAAATGCAGCTATGGCTAGCATAACCCTAATAGATTTAATCTTCGCTACTGGTGAAAAGGTCTCATCATAATTAACTCCCGGAGTTTAAGTAAAGCCCTTTGCAACCAGTCGCGCCTTATAAGTGTGTATTTTTCTATCCATGTTGGTCTTCTTCTTGAAGATCCATTTGCACCCGACTGTCTTACGACCCGGTACATTGTCAACCAAGTTCCAAACTTGATTGTCATACATGGACTGAATCTCACTGTCCATGGCCTCTTTCCATCTGGTAGACTCGGGGCCCGCCATGGCTTTCTTGTAGTTGTTAGGTTCATCCAAATTTACCAGTGTGCTATCACTGATAAATGTATCACCTTCTGTAGTAATATGGAAACCATAAAACTCAGGTGGAACACTAACTCTACCGGAATGCCTCAGAGGTACAAACTTGTCAATCAGCTCAACAGGAGTTTCCTCCTTAGGTTGATCGCTAGTGTTTGAGGTTCCTTCACCGCTTGACTCTTGAAGTTCTTCAAGGTCAATATGCCTCCCACTTTCTCGTTGGCCTATGAGCACTCTCTCGCAAAAGAATCCTCTCCTCGCAGCGAAGACAACAATGTCACTCGGTATGTAAAAGAGATAACCAAAGGATTTATGTGGGTAGCCGCTGGAAATACACAGCTCAATGTGAGGTTCGAGCTTATCGTGAGTCTTGCGCCTCACGAAAGCCTTGCAACCCCAAAACTTGATGTGTTCTAATGTGGGAGCCTTCCCAGTCCACATCTCGTGAGGTTTTTTGGCAACCTTCTTGGTAGGGACTAAATTAAGGATATGGGTGGCAATCTCTAAGGCATACCCCCAAAATGAGATTGGTAACGAAGCTCAACTCATCGTCATTTTCCCCCAAAAGTCGACTCTTTAGGAGTTGAGATATGCGTGAAGGGTTTTGAGCATTCTAACACTCCTAAGGTGTGCTTGCAACCCGAGAAACCTTGGATCTATGTTCTCTCTATTATACATGCAAACTTTCATTTTTCTAAGGTTTCATCCTAACTAACATACTATGATGTATATTTAATACAAAAATCTAGTAGAATGACATACCATTTCTTGTTGCTTGATTCCTTAAACCTTTAAGAGACTAGCACCCCAAATGTGATTCCTCGAATGCTTCACACAACACCACCAACAATTGGAAGAAATTGAGAGAAGTATACTTGCACTCAAAATCGGATAGCCCTGTTTCCTTTCACTTAAGTGTCGATTTTGGTAGCTGTGGGGTCCTTTATATAGTCTGACACAACTAGGGTTACACCATGCAAACCTTAATGTGCATGACTTTCCACATTCCTCATGCTCCATGGGTTTTAACCTCCATGGGGTACCCATGGGTTTAGCCCAACATAAAGGATTATTGATCATAAGCCCACTATATAAGAATGAATGAATTATGCAATCAATCCCCATTTATTTAATTAGTCTCTTTTGATCACAAAATTAATTCCAAAAAAATTCTTGATCAATACTAATTAAATAATATGATTTCATATTAATATTTAGAACTTAGAATATTCTAATAAATCATAAATATCATCTTCTCAAAAGTACATCCTTCAGATTGTTTTGATGCCATGTAACCCACATAGACCATGCTACTCTCGGGTGATGTACGCACCAATTATAGTTATGGGCTTATACACTAAATCCAACATTGCGCTTCTTGTTTATGTGTCCAAGGTGACAATGCCATAGATATGTTTGGTTCAAATCTTGTTTGAGCCTTTTGGTATTAACAAGATAAATGGACTTATTATTTGAGGTGTTATATAGGTTTAATTCATAAATTCCATTTATTGGTCTAGTCTCAAAATAGAATATTCCATCCAAGAATGAAAGAATATTATCATCAACAAATACAAAATTAAACCCAGATTTTCTTAAACGGGAAATTGATACAATATTTCTAGTAACAGAGGTAATCAAACACACATTGTTTAATGTTAAGAACATACCAGATGGTAATTGTAAATCAAAATGTCCTATTGCTTGGACTGCAACCCGTGATCCATTTTTCCCACATGCAATACCATCTCATTTGTCTTCAATTCCCTACTCTTTCTGAACCCCTGCAACGAATTACAAATATGTGTTCCATAACCAGTATCAAATATCCAAGTGTTAGATGAAAAACTAAATAGTCCCATTTCAATCATGAAAATGGATATACCTGAATGGCCTTCTCTAGCCTTCTTGTTCTTCAACTCGACAAGGTACTGAGGACAATTCCTTTTCCAATGCCCTACGACACCACACTCAAATCATGTGTCATCTTTGGAAACCTTTTCCTTCTTCTTTGGTGGTGGACTTTGGGGAGCTTTCTTCCCTTTACCCTTGCCAGCTTGTGGCTTTCCCTTGAAGTTCTTGCATTTGTTCTTCTTGACTTTTCCTTCCCTAATCATGAGCACTTAGTGGGTTTTCCATGGGATATTATTCTCTGCACTTTTTAGCATCCTTTGTAACTCGGAGATAGGTTTCTCCCACATATTCATGTTCTAGTTCATGATAAAGGTATCATAAAAATTTGGCAATGAGTTCAGAATTAAGTCTGTAGCCAAGTCTTGTGGATATGGAGAGCCCAATTGCTCCAATTGATCCATATAGCTTTTCATCTTGAGAACATGTGTGATCATATTTCCACTCTCCTCCGTTTTCATGCCATGGAGTGCTCTCACAGTTTCAAACCTTTCAGTTCTAGCTTGCTGACCAAACATCTGCTTGAGATGTTCAATCATGTCAAAGCCAGTAAAGAGTTCCAGATCCCGCTGAAGATCGAGAACCATAGAAGCAAGCATAAGACATGGAACATTAAGTGAATCATCTATATGCTTTAGCCATGCATCATGTGTAGCCTTTGGGAGAACAGGTGGTTCGTCATGGGTTTGTTTTTCAAGGACATAGTCTTTCTTTTCTTGTTTCAAAACGATTCTTAAATTTTTGTGCCAATCCAAAAAGTTGGAGTGTTTGAGTTTTTCTTTGTCAAGAATTGGTTGAATGTTCATTGGGTAGTGGTGTGCTATAATAGTTGGTGGAGCCATCTACAAAAGTTTAACAAACTTTTCACTCAATATTTAATTCTTTAAAAATAATACCCTTTTGTTTCCAAAAAACATTATTTACTTAAAGTCTAGGATCCAAGTTACAAATCAAATAAATGGTTAGGTATCCTTTATCCCATTTACTCAAATTTAACAAGGTAAATAACTTGTATTAATTACATCATTTGTAATTCCTAGATGTATAAGACCCTTAACAATCCATTTGTTAATTTGACATGTTTGGTTTCACCTATGCCATGGAACACTCTTGCTTAGGTGACCTTTATCACAAGAGGTTTCCAATCAAGTCATCCAATTAGAGAAATTTGTATAATTGGCCCATAACTTGGTTACAGAAATCGCAAAAATACTTTGGCCACCAAAAGATGATACTAATGGTTAGGTATCCTTTATCCCACTAGCATTATATAAGTGATGTGCAAATTGTTTCTAAAGTTGGATGACATAGACTTGCATTTTGAAAAAGGGATTTGTATGTTTTATTGTTCTATTTAAAACATGAGATATCATGACAATTGCATGCATCCAAAATGTCATGGTATCAATTTTCCAAAAAATCACTTTTAAGGTTCTTACAATAAACCCGGTTTTATATTTTGGCTTGGTTCAATTTTAAAATTAATATCTAGTATTAAGTTTGTGTTTGAGCCATATAGAACCTTTTAATATTGTTTAATAAAACTTCCTTTTATTAAATATTACTTTGGAGTTTGGATAAGTTATAAAAACATATTTTTTACACTTATAATTCAATATTTTAAAAGTTTCCGTAATTAACAATTCTATAAAACCGGTTTTTATTTTATGGCTAGAATATTTTACATCTAATGTCCATATTTTTTATTTTGAAATCCAAACTCCATGTGATGTTTATTTTTTCTAAAAATAGTTTGGGTTTGTGAAAAACTAAATTATCAACCACACAAAATATTACTTAAAAAATAAACAACACAAACATGCATTTGACATAAACAAACTTTCAACTATATAACACTTTTGTGAGCGAGCACAAAAGTGTTAAGTTCTTCCTAAGGGACAAAGGGACAAAATATTACAACTTGTTCTTCATGTGATCTTCAATCTTCCACTTGCAGTGACAACCAACTTTGTTGCAATTTTATAAAAAACCTTATAAAAGTTATGAACTTTTATAAAATCTTTATAAAACTGTGGGTCTCCAACGTTCTTCAAGAAAGGGTCTCCATATTCATCTTGTTACATTTTTCATAAAATAAATCTAGTCTAAAACTAATATGTTACATAAAAAATAACAAGAATAAAAACTAGCTAGTTTTATTACATACTTTATAAATAAAAGAATATTACAAACCATTTTCAACCAAATCACACAAACAACAACATAAATGGTCTAAGAGTTGTTTATGCACTCTAAAATACATATAAACATAAAACAACCTTTGTTTTTTTAAGACAACTTTAAGTGACAAAAAATGCATGTAAGTTTCTGTCACATAAAATAACAATTATAAAATTGTCAAAGAAAATATGTATAAACTTGTTTTTATACAAAAACAAGTTATCCATATTCTCCAAAAACTAAGATTTCCATAAATCTAAAAAATCTAACCAAACTTGCAAGGTGGCTCTGATACCAATTGTTAGGGTTTTATTTAAAGTCTAGTTTCAAAAACTACAAATAATGGCAAACGGAAGACTTGAGTTTTATAAATAACATAAACATTTTATCACCCACTAAGGATCATCTTGCAAGTAGTAGAAAGATTTAAAGCACAACCACAGAAGGATGAAAAAGCAACAACCTTTGATGAACTTTGGGTCCTATAGGGGAGGCTTGAATGTTGAAGAAGATGGATGAACTTTAGGACACCAACAATTGATCAACTTGATGATATGCTAGTTACAACTCGTAAGATTTAATTCAAAACAAAGGTATGACTTAAAGAGAAAATGGAAGTAACATCTAACTCTTCAATACTTGTAAGAAGGTAAGAAAGTGAGGATTTTCGGCCAAGAATGATTCAAGAGAGTGTGAGGCAAATGAAAGCCTCTAAAGCCTTCATAAAGCAAGAATATTACTCACAAGTCCTTAACCCATTAAGCACTCCATGCACCAAAGGCTACTTGTCTCCCCATGCTTGCACCTTACCTATTTCCTTTTAATAAACAAATGAAAAGACCATAACTCTCTTGAGTAAAAGAGTTTTGGCCTTGTGTGTGTGTATACACACACACACACACACACACACACACACATATATATATATATATATATATATATATATAGAGAGAGAGAGAGAGCTAGGTTCAAATGTTTCTCATATCTATTGAGTGCTAGAATGCACCAATAGGAATTTAGTATTAATTATATGTATATTAAATGTCATCCATACTTATAACTCATTTTTATGGAAACCAATAAAATTAGTGGTTAATGTCAAAAATAATATTCTTTCAGAATGAATTCACATCTAGAAGAATGAGAATGTATTCCAACAGAATGAGAGTGTATTCTAGTAAAATACACTCTCGTTCTTCATATTCCATGCAACTTTATTGTATTTTAAGTGAGTGAGTCCTGGAAAAAAATACAAACTCATATATAAAAACCTAGATGCGAATTCATTCTGAAAGAATGTTATTGCTGACATTAATGACGGATTTAATTAGTTTCCATAAAAAGAAAATTATAATTATGGATGCTGTTTAATATACATATAATTATGGAAATCATTTAATATCTATATTTATTTAATTAAATAATTATTTAATTTACTAAATCCCTATTGGTACATTCTAGCACACAATAAATATAAGAAACAAAATAACCTAGCCCTATATATATATATATATATATATATATATATATATATATATATATATATATATATAATGGATTTAATTAGTTTCCATAAAAAGATAATTATAATTATGGATATCGTTTAATATACATATAATTATGGAAATCATTTAATATCTATATTTATTTAATTAAATAATTATTTAATTTACTAAATCCCTATTGGTACATTCTAGCACACAATAAATGTAAGAAACAAAATAACCTAGCCCTATATATATATATATATATATATATATATATATATATATATATATATATATATATATATATATATATATAAAAGGATGGATAGTTTATATTTTACAAAATCTAAGTTTATAAAATATAAATTTGTATTTTGATAAAAGACAAAAGGTTTCAACTAGTCTAAAAAGTTGTGAATGGATTATTAATTCATACCTCATGAAATAATGTGTTACTTGTATTGTAAAATAATTATTTCTATGAAATAAATATTTTCCCAATTTATTAAAAGAGTTTATGAATATTTATTAAAATCAATTTCTAATAAATAATTAATTGTATCAAGTTGTTGTTAGTGTGACCCTTAGTATCATATGTTGTTTAGTAATATCATTTTAATATGAGTCTTGAGCATACTAGGTCTTTCAAATATTTCATGAAAACATCGCCGCCAACATTGTCTAGTAGTAACACCCCTATTTTTAAGATAATAAATATCAAAATATAACTATCCCAACATCTCCCAAGATCAATTCTAACACTCATTTATTGTCTAAACTACATCAGGAAACAATAAATATAAAAGAAGATCTTCGGCCGAAAAGCTTTGGGTGTTACGTATTTGCATAACTCCTTTGTCGCATTATTGACAAATCTTTCTCCTTGGCCCTTTCGACTGCCACAAACTAAATAGTTTCCTCGTTTGCACACATTTAAAATTCTAACGGGATAAGCATGTGAGCTCATGTTTCACATGTATGTCTATCACTTCAAAAAAAATAGTTTTATCATACATTTTTAATACAATCATATGGTAAAACATATCACTTGATAATACAATTTAGGGGAAAGGTTAATTACTAGTGAAAGAACGAAAGCCTGACTTCCATTCCCCTTGACACACCTCATCCATTTGTACTCAAGTATTTTTAATATCCAAGGAATTGAGTATAATTCTATATTCCCATCAACACCGATCACACACATCCTTCATGTTCACGACTATTAAACGCCCCATCCATTTCCATTAAATATGTCTTCCCAAGAAGTCACGTAGTGGATAAACAAGTCCAAATAGCATTTGTACATAACTATATTTGTCATAAAACATAATTGCATCAATAAATAATTAAAACCATATATAAACCATATTTTTGCATAATAAAATTTATGTTTGAGTAACAACAACACACGAAAAAAAAACTTATCTTGTTGTTGTTAGGTCTTAACTGAATCTTGTCGCGCTACACACATCCTACATTGGTAATGCACATGAATGTGGGCTAGATGTTTAAGGTATAATAAAAATAATTATACATTTTATCTAACAATTAAAATTCTGAATATGGTAATTGTTCTTCGTATGCATTATCAGCTAATAAATATTTATCATATACATGTTATGTGAACAAATATTAAGATTATATATTATTTGTATAAGATATTAATATAAAAAACTTATCATTGAAGTGATAAAATAGAGTGTAAAAATAAAAGATTATTTAAAATAAATAATCTTAACAAAAATTGTAGTAGTCATGATGAAGATCTCGTGGATATAAAGAATGCTTAAATTCGGCATTATATAGGAAGTTATGATTTTTCGAGGTATCCTGTTCATCCCTACACATCAATGTGTGTCATAAAAAGTCAAATGGATATTAGGTGTTTTTTAACCAAAGCAATGTAAAGAAGAATCAAAGTACTCATAAATACGAATCCGTCGATATATAGAACATCAAGAACGGAGTTTATATGAAGAAGTTGTGATTTGCTCAAGAGTTTTAACAGAATAAGCCTTTATAAAATAAAAAGTAAAAATAAAATGAGAATTAGTTGTTGAGACCTAAAGGAAAGTTATAGTACTCATTTGGACGAACGAGAGAATGTAAAGAACATCGAAAACGAAGCTCGTACGCAGAAATATGATTTTTTTCTTTTTGAAGATATTAGGTTTTACTCACGTCCGGTGCCACGTGTTAGCACCATAATCGTTGCTTTTTGGCTACGCTTAACCATGACGTGACAACCAGACTCTTTAGCCAAGGGAAGGAGCTAGCGCGGTAGCGGCATATCACACACACGCTCTTGTTTTTCCACACTATGAGACATTCTGGGATTTGTACTCTGATATTATTATGATTTACGTTTTGGTTTACAGACACGAGACATGTTTTATTAAATGATATGGTCGAATGATATTTTGCTACAAACGTTTGCAAATCACTTAATTAAAAATGAAATTTTTGGCCCGTATTTTGGGGCGTTACAAGTTGGTATCAGTGCCCTGGTTTGAGGGATTCGGACACACCATCGGGGGTGTCTGAACTCAAATCGAGGGATTAAGGAATTTCGAAAAAGAAAAAGTTTTATAAAGGATTAAGTAAAGAGTTTTAAGAAAGAACGAAGTGTGTGATGTTCGCAACCGGCCAAGCTCAAGTAAGTATTCCCCAAAGTACCCATAAAAGTTTATGTTATGTTTAACAGTTTCAGTAGAACAGCATGCTAGAATAGGACTAAGGATCTAGGAGTAATGCCTTATGTGCCTGCTTTATGTGCTTCAGCTTATGAGAATTGCATGCTAGTAATGAGTAGACAGTAGTAGGACAACCTACTAAGGTTATGCCTGGTAGTATGGGCGTAGCATTATATGCTAGTTCAGCTTCTCACAATGAGGACATATTTGCTTGAGTAGTTTGCCTGCGTCTGAATGCTACTTGCTTTGTGCTTAGTAGGACTCTGAGTGATGGGAGTTAGTCATTAGGTGAATACGTCACGTCACATATGATCAGGGTTGAATAATCTCAGAGTACTAGATTTGGCCCTATTGCGCAGCTCTTGTTTGAGTCTAACCGTTGTAGGGACGAGTATGTTACTCGAAGGATTATCTGAGCCTCATCACGTGTGATGGTATTCAGGTAATGGCTAATTGGCATTACAAGGAATCCTTCAGCAGCTGAGGACGAGTTTGGGTGGAGTCAGAGATTTTCCCTAGGGCAATCCTAGAATGGGAATAGCAGTGATTAGTAGTAGTGAAAGGGATCTGGTGGAGTCGAGGCAGTCCTTAAAGAAGGTACGGATAGATGTGGAAGGTAGTATGGGCCCGTACTACTGAAAGCAGAGGATCCGTACCCGAACTAAGGAAGGTCGAGACAAGACCAGGAAACTTGAAACAGATATGATCCCTTTAGAGGTATCAATATCACTAATGGTTGCCTGTGTGTATTGCAAAATGGTGGTACTATGTCAGAGGCCAGCGGGTGGCAGTTCTAGAGAGGGATCGGGTTCGGGATCAGGATCCAAGCCATTAGATGAGAGGCTACTCGAGTTCATTGCGTCAGAGATCACCAGGAGCATCCTTGAGTCGACCCCCATCATTTTGGGTCGATCAAGGAAGGGATAGTTGAGCTGATGGAGGACCGCCTCAGGGCATTCAAGAGTCACATGGCATCTGGCCAGTCAGGAACTCGCACACTGTCCTTTAAGGACTTCAGGGGCAGTGGTGCGCCGGATTTTCATAGGGCGAAGGACCCCATAGCTGCCAGGCGATGGATTGCAGACATTGAGTCTGTACAGTTGACTAGCTTCTGCCCCGAGGCGTCGAAGGTGATATTTGCAGCAGGATGTTTAAGAGACCGAGCTAGAGATTGGTGGGAGTCCGTCGGTGACTCGTTGGGAGCCTCGGCTGTTGAGGCTATGACCTGGTCGGACTTTGTGACCAGGTTCAGGGCAGAGTTTGCGCCGGCTATCGAGCTTCAGCAGCTGGCCAGGGAGTTTTTAGATATGAGGCAGACAACAGAAACTGTGGCGGAGATCACCGCCAAGTTCTGGGAGAGGGCGTTGTTGGTGCCCCAGTACGCGGGTGATGAGGATATGAGGAGGACCCGCTATCATGACATGCTACAAGCTGATATTCAGGAGCATGTAAGTTTTTCAGCTTGCCCTACCCTGGACTCTATGATTGCCAGGGCAAGGGAGAGGGAGATAGATCTGGAGCACATCCAGAAGAGGAAGGCGGAAGAGGGGCATGTTATGGGGGCTTCGGGGAAGAAGCCCAAGGGACCAGATGCAGAGCCGAAAGGCCAAAAGGGGTGGGGCCGCTGCAGGAAATGCGGCACGCACGAGGGAGCATGCAAGTTAGGATCATCAGTCTGCTATAAGTGCGGCAAGTCAAGGGACTTCAGCAGGGATTGTACCGCCCCTTCACCTGTGATACAGACATCTGAGTTGCTATGTTTCCATTTCAACCAGAGGGGCCACAAGAAGGCCAGTTGCCCCCCAGTTGACAGCAGCATCGGCGCCAGCTCCAGCGACCCTGCAGATCACTGATGGCCGGTAGGGCAAGGAAGAGGCTCCAGTGGTGAGGAGCCGGGCGTTTCAGCTGACTACCGAGGAGGCACGCGCCGCACCCGATGTGGTGACGGGTATGATTCTTTTCCTCTATTTTATTTATATGATGTTATGATATTGATATGTACTCTGTGTTTATGCATTAGGATCGTTCCATGTGAACGGTATCCCAGTTCAGGTGTTGTTTGACTCGGGTGCCACCTGATCGTTTGTTTCTCTTGCGCTTAGCAAGAAGTTTACTGAGTCTTCGGGCATGTTGGATTGCCCTCTAGAGGTAGAGATTGCCGATGATCGATCGGTGCGAGCATCAGCAGTGTTCAGGGATTGTGTTCTAAGGTTGTTTGAGGAGCGCTATTTGGTGGATTTGGTTCCCATTCCGTTGTGTGGGAACAAGGTGATCATAGGCATGGATTGGTTGAGCCCTAATGGGTTGGTGATAGATTGCGCACAGCAGCTGGTGCGGATCAGGACCCCAAGCGGGGGAGAGTTGGTGATCCACGGCGAGAGGCCACATCGTGGACCCACAGTATGTTCAGTAGCGAGAGCTAGGCGCTAACTTCAGCAGGGTTGCGTGGGATATGTCGCGTATGTTATGGATACCCGGGAGGCGGGTAAGACGACGGTGAGTGAGGTTCCAGTGGTGCGAGACTACGCTGATGTGTTCCCAGAGGAGCTTCCTGGAATACCTCCGGAGCGACAGGTAGAGTTCAGGATCGACCTAGTCCCTGGTGCGGCTCCGATAGCCAAGGCACCGTACCGGTTGGCTCCTCCCGAGATGCAGGAGTTGTCTACGTAGCTGCAGGAGCTATTAGACAAGGGATTCATTAGACCAAGTAGTTCACCCTGGGGAGCCCCGATTCTGTTTGTGAAGAAGAAGGAAGAGTCGCATCGAATGTGTATAGATTATCGGTTGCTGAACAAGGTAATGGTGAAGAGCCGTTACCCACTCCCGAGGATTGATGACCTCTTTGACCAGTTACAGGGAGCATCTTGGTTCTCCAAGATCGATTTGCGTTCAGGTTACCACCAGATGAGGGTCAGAGAGGAGGATGTGCAGAAGACCGCGTTTCGGACGCGTTATGGCCATTATGAGTTTGTTGTGATGTCGTTTGGGCTCACCAATGCTCCTGCCGCGTTCATGGACCTCATGAACCGCGTGTGCAGACCGATGCTTGATCGGTCTGTGATAGTTTTCATTGATGACATCTTGGTTTATTCCAAGACGCAGGAGGAGCACGAGGAGCATCTGAGAGAGGTTTTGGAGACCCTGAGGAAGGAGAGCTTGTACGCCAAGTTCTCCAAGTGTGAGTTTTGGTTGCGCGAGGTGCAATTACTTGGGCACCTTGTCAACCAGAACGGTATACTGGTTGAACCGGCCAAGATAGAGGTCGTGATGAGATGGGAGGTTCCGAAGTCTCCATCTGAGATTCGGAGTTTCCTGGGTTTAGCGGGCTACTACCGGAGATTCATTCAGGACTTCTCCAAGATAGCCGTACCCCTGACACGGTTGACTAAGAAAGCCGTGGTCTTTCGATGGGGGCTTGAGCAGCAGGCAGCGTTCGAGGTTCTGAGACAGAGATTGTGCGAGGCGCCAATCTTAGCCTTGCCAGAGGGCGTAGAGGATTTTGTGGTATATTGTGACGCGTCCATTTCGGGGTTGGGCGCGGTACAGATGCAGAGAGGGCACGTCATTGCCTACGCTTCAAGGCAGCTGAAGCCTCACGAGGCGAACTACCCGACACATGATTTCGAGTTGGGGGCGGTGGTCTTCGCCCTCAAGATTTGGCGACATTACCTCTACGGGGTTCGGTGTACCATTTACACGGACCACAAGAGTTTGAGGTACCTACTGGATCAACTGAATTTGAACATGAGGCAGCGTCGGTGGCTTGATGTGGTGAAGGATTATCATTGTGAGATCCTTTACCACCCGGGGAAGGCCAATGTGGTGGCCGATGCGCTTTGCCGCAAGGCGGCGCCGATCAGGGATATTTACATGCGGATGACAGTGGTGGCTCCGCTTTTGGAGCGGATTTGGGAGGCCCAGCAGGAAGCCATGAAGGAGGAACATCGAAAGAGTGAGCACATAGTGGGTCAGGTTTCCTCCTTCGACTATGACAGCAGGGGATTATTGACATTACACTGCAGGGTGTGGGTGCCATACCTCGGAGGCATGCGCCAGATCTTGATGGAGGAGGCGCACAAATCCTAATTCTCCATTCATCCCAGGGAGACAAAGATGTATAGGGATCTTCGTCTGGACTATTGGTGGCCCTGCATGAAGCGGGATGTGGCTTGGTACGTCGAGCGGTGCTTGACTTGCAGGAAGGTCAAGGCCGAGCATCAGAGACCGCACGGCAAGATGCAACCGTTGGATATCCCGTTGTGGAAATGGGAAGATATTACGATGGATTTTATCACAAAGCTTCCCAGGACCGCGCGAGGAGTGGATTCTATATGGGTCATCGTGGATCGATTGACCAAGAGTGCCCATTTTATCCCGATTCAGGAGAGCATCTCGGTCGAGAAGGTGGCCGACATCTATATCAGGGAGATAGTGGCGTGGCACGGGGTGCCAGTATCAGTGATTTCAGACAGAGATGTGCATTTTACTTCCAAGTTTTGGAAGAAGTTTCATATTGAGTTGGACACTCGTCTGCATTTTAGCACTGCCTTTTACCCGCAGACGGATGGTCAGAGTGAGCGGACCATCCAGACTCTTGAGGATATGTTGCGGGCATGCGTGCTAGATTCCGGTGGTAGTTAGGATACCTATCTTCCTTTAGCTGAGTTCTCATACAACAACAGCTACCACGCGAGTATTGACTGTCCTCCCTTCGAGATGTTGTACGGACGGAGATGCAGGACCCCGATATGTTGGGGAGACGTTGGCCAGAGGGTCATGGGAAGCACCGAAGTGGTGCTCCAGACGACAGAGAAGATTCAGCAGGTCCGGAGCAGGCTTCAGACTGCTCAGAGTCGGCAGAAAAGTTATGCCGACAAGCGCCGTTCAGACTTGGAATTCCAAGTTGGGGATATGGTTCTTCTGAAGGTGTTGCCATGGAAAGGCGTCATCCGATTCAGAAAGAGAGGAAAGTTAGGCCCAAGGTACATCGGGCCATTCAGGGTTGTAGCCCGGGTGGGCAAGGTGGCATATAGGTTGGACCTGCAGTTGAACTCAGCCAGATCCACAACACTTTCCACGTCTCTTAGTTACAGAAGTGTTTGGTGGATGACTCGGCAGTGGTGCTTTTGGAGGATATTCAGGTCGATGACAACCTGAATTACATCGAGCGGCCTATGGTAATCCTCGACAGAAAGTCGAAGGATCTGAGGAACAAAAGGGTGGAACTCGTGAAGGTGCAATGGCAGCATTGGAAGGGATTAGAGTGGATTTGGGAGTCAGTGGAAGAGATGATGGAGCACTACCCCTATCTGTTTCAGGATCAAGCAGCAGACTTCGAGGACGAAATCTAAGATAAGTGAGAGAGATTTGTAGCACCTGGTTCCCGGTACGTACTCCGTGTAATTAACATTCTTAAAATAACGCATTTTTTCCTTGGACTCGGAGAGTTGATGGACCAAATCGACGAGTAGAACCGGGATAAGATGCGGGGACTAAACTTTGCACTCGGCAAGTCGGTTCTCGGACTCGGCGCGTAGACCCTGTTTGGGCAAAAACCCTAATTCGGGTGTTTGCACCCTATTTAAACGCTCTATCTTGGCCTCCTTTGTCCCTAACACTTCCAGAGAGCTTATGAGCGAAAATCTAGCCCCCATTTTGTTCTTGAGAGTGATTTTGGCTTTGTGAAGAAGGTTTGGAGCTTAGAAGAAGAAGAAAGAAGTTGTAGTGTGCAAGGAGGGGAGGTAGATCCGGAATCTACACTGCAAGAGGCTTCCATTCAGGTAGAAAAGCCCCTACCTTGATCGATAGTTCTTTAGATTCCCTTTTGTCCCTAAAATTATGGTTTTCAAGCCCTAAAACACCATAATCCTTGTGTTTGTGCTTAATGATCCGAAAGGACTTCAGACCTAGACATTATGGACGTATTAGAAGTATAAAGTTTCTATGGTTGGAGTGATTAGGTCCCCATTGGGTGTATAGCCTCATAAAAAGCTTGGATTTGCCTTTTGGAGCTTGTAGGGCCATGCATACACGTAAAGTTTGCAACTTTACATGATAAGCATGCCCAAGGAACATAGATCTATGGTTTTGAAGCGTTGCATGTCTAAGATTTGGTCTATATGGGAAATGGGTCAAGGGACTCGGCGAGTCCCAAAGTAGAACTCGGCGAGTTCTATGAAGGTCGCCTTAGACTCGGCGAGTTGGATGAACAACTCGACGAGTCCTATGAAGATTGCTAGTACTCGATGAGTTGTTCTTCAAACTCGGCGAGTCCGATGAACTGTTACTAAGTGAGAGGGGTTTATGTGTTGGAGGTCCAACCCTTCGTATCTGTACGCGGAATTAGCAATTTAGCGTGTAGCAATAGTCCCAGAAACCCAAATCCTCACAAAGATGCTTTGGTGAGGATTTGGAAGCGAGCAGGAGATCTGCTCGTGGGGACTTGGCGAGTTGTTCTTAGACTCGGCGAGTCGGGTCGCGAGTCGTTTCAATCGTCCCAAGTAGTGAGTTAAGGGTGACTCAGTGAGTGGGAGTGAGTGGGAAGAAGGACTTGTCGAGTAGGACCGGGTTAGTAGGAGAAGGACTCAGCGAGTCTATGCCATGACTCGGCGAGTCCAGTCAACCGGAAGTTGACTTTGACCAAGGAGTTGACCTTCGACCAGGGGAGGGTCAGTCATTTGACCTAAGGGTATATATGAGTGTCTAATCTATGTTCATGATTTATAGCCGGAGGATTACCGGTTCAACAGTCAGGCGCTCAGCAAGCAGACTTTCAACAACTACTTTCGAGGTGAGTTACCTTCCAGTAGAAGTGGGTCTACGGCCACAATGCCGGCCCACTAGTAGGAGTTGTATGATTAGATGATTGTCTCTGTGATATTCATCTAGGGTTGCTACTACCTATGTTATGTTTATGTGCTAGTATGATATGATGCTATGTGCTAGTGACAGTAGGGGAGATAGTCCCCGGTTTACCGGTCGATAGGGTTGAAGGGGCAGTCATGCCCAACCATGCTAGATAGATTATGTGATAAGTGTTATATGGTAGTAGTAGGGGGTGAAATAGTCCCCATCATCTGGTCGAGAGGACCGAAGGGGAGACCAACACCCAGATATGTTAGTTAGTATCCGGTTGAGAGGACCGAAGGGGAGGCCAGCACCCAGATATGCTAGCTAATATCCGGTCGAGAGGATCGAAGGGGTAGGTCAGGCACCCAGATATGCCTGACAATATATGTTTGATATGTGGTTATATGGTATGTGGTACAGTGGGGGAACTCACTAAGCTTCGTGCTTATGGTTTTTAGTTGTTGTTTCAGGTACCTCTTCAGCCAAGGGGAAGAAGCTGGCGCGGTAGCGGCATATCACACACACGCTCTTGTTTTTCCGCACTATGAGACATTCTTGGATTTGTACTTTGATATTATTATGATTTACGTTTTGGTTTACAAACACGAGACATGTTTTATTAAATGATATGGTTGAATGATATTTTTCTACAAACGTTTGCAAATCACTTAATTAAAAATGAAATTTTTAGCCCGTATTTTGGGGCGTTACAGTTTCTCCAAAATCGAGTTAGAAGTTTTAATTGTTGATTTTAGTCTCTTTCGTTTTTTTGTTATATATATCTAGTTTATTTTTATCTATTAATTATAATTTAAATGTAATATTTAATATTTGTAATATCTTATTATATAGTAATTTATAATAATGAATCATAAATATAAAGTTTAATATTTAATATTTATGTATCGAATTCATATAAAAAATTAAATGCATATTAAAAAGTTGAATCACAACATATTTTATAAAAGCATATAATTGAATATGACATTTTCATGTATACGACCATTTTATATGTATGGTTAATGTCGATAAAAAAGTCATTTTCATATATAACGGTCCGGTCCGGTTTATTAATGTTTTTCGGGTTCACTCCAGTTCTTACCCAAAAACTAAAAATTGAAAAACAATAGAAGTGGGAACTGACTCGGTTATAGGTATTTCAGGTTTGGTCCGGGTTCGATTTCGGGTCATTATGAGAAAATATTTCCAATGAAAACATATATAGTAAAATTTTCAAATATATATGTAATATTTCTAAAAGATATATGTATAAAATTTATTTATAAGTGTGTTTTAAATATAATCTTATTTATTTAATAATTGTTGTAAAAAATTAATAACTAATTCAATATATGAACATTTTATTTTGTTATAATTTTATGATAACAATATTGATAACTTATTGTAATAAAAAAAAGATTAAATATATATATTTGTGAAAATCTAATTAGTGGAAGGGATATGTTTGACAATATATGTAACTTATAAAAATAAAATATAATAGGAATATATTTTTTTGGGTAAAAAATAAGTATCATTGAAAAATTATTTCTTCCCTGCTCAAAAATAGGTATGATTAAACACAGGACCTTAAGGCTTTCTTTCATACACGATTGACAGTTGGGTTATAAGTTGTTTTGTTTTATTTTGTAAATTATATCTTTCATACATCAGTACACAAACGTATATTTTACAAAAAGCTATATCCGAAAATCATTTCTTTCCTACTCAAAAATCACTATTTTTCTGCAATTTTTAAACAATTTAAAGGTTAAAAATTTATGTAAAATTAATTTATCAAACACACCATTAATCATCTCCGCTTCATACTAACATGTATCCATAAATTATTTTCCAAAAATAAACTCAAATAAATGTGAATTTAAGCTTTTTAACAAAATTTCAAACACTTCAAAATCTTCATTAATTAAACTAGTAGTAGCTCGAACATAGACATTAGATGAAACTAAAACACTTAATCGAGATGTATAAATCTGATCAAATGACTATACATGGCTAAAATCCAAGAATCATACCTTAATTACTAGTCAATACCGAAAATCTTAACAAAACTTCTTCCACTGCTTACTACCCTGATTCTCTATATTTTTTTTTGAGATTCTTCTGGAAATTTTGCTCGATTTCTTAATCTCTATATGATGCTTAAGGTTGTAACCGTTATGGTTGACTCAAATCTTCGAATTTATGTCTCTAATCAATGTGACGGTTTCTAGGGTGTAAACCTCATAGTTGGGTCCGAACTGGGCAGACACTGTTATCAAATGGTGTTGTCACACCGTGTTGCAATACAATGCAGTCATGTGGTGTTGTCATGATGTTTAGCTCATATCAATAGATCTAATATCATCATCTATAAAAACACACTAGCAACGTAAATACAAAAAATAAAGTACACTAAATCACACACATTCATAATAGTTTTTTGGGTAACAAACATTAGGGATGCTCGTGATACGGTGTGGTGCGGTTCAAAGGCAAAACCACAAACCACACCACATATGCGGTTTGAGATTTTCAAAAACCGCAAACCGCACCGCAAAAGTTATAAACCGTTTTATGCGGTGCGGTTTGATGCAAACTGTTTGTGTAATTTATGTGGTTTGATGAGCGTGTTGTTATTTTAATATTTGTATATCCTTTTAGATATAATCTTTGGTTTTCAATATTTGTTAAATATATCGCAGATAGTTAATTTTATTCTAACAAAATGAATTTTACTACTTTTTTAATAATTTGTGTTGTTCGTTTAAAAAAATAAAAACATTATCGCTGTAACATAATAACGAAACTGATCATCATTCACAAATTATCTAATTATAGTTAATCTGTTCTTGTTAAACTCATGCTAAATGGAATGCAATTAAATAATCGAGAAAACAATATATCTATGCAAACGCTTAGTAAATATTCTAGAAAACAATTATGGTGTCTCCAACTTGAGCAAGTTAATATGAATTTTGCAACACATTGCTTACATGTGAAATAAGCTACACTTTAAAAACTCAGAATATTGTTTACTATCAAAGAAATACGAAAATGTTTAACATGAAATAATGCTCAATAGCTTACACAGTTACACTCACGACTGGTGTACAAAAAAGGATGTATTTTACCAAGAGTGGGTGAGGGAGCTCTAGTTAACAAGTCATATTATTATTTAGTGTTTAGGACTTTTGGTTACATAAATGGATTTAGGGTAACCGTTTATATAAACTATGTTTTAAATAATTAATATCAATACTAGGTGTGGTGCGGTATGGTTTGAACCGTGATTTTCTAATGAAAAACCGCAAACCGCACCGCATACTGCGATTTAACAATATTACAAACTGCAAACCGCACCATGAATGCTTAAAACCATGTTATGCAATGTGGTTTATGCGGTTTGATTCACAACCCTAATGAACAAACATTTGTTTTTGTCCACATTTAAATAACCATTTTTTTTCGTATACGTTTGAACTGTAAACTTATTTGACATGCTAATAATATAGTAATATCATCCGTAATTGCAAATAATATTATCATATTTTAAACAGGTTAAATAAGTCTACTGATCAAACGTGTACGAAAAAATATAGTTATTCATATATAAATAAAAACTAAAATTTGTTACCCTTTTAGTAACCCTAGCTATATTTTCTTGGAAGATAGGTTAAGTGAAAGAATGAAAAGAATATTGTCTAATTTCAATTGACAGTATTGTCAAACTGATCATTAGCAATTCATGATTTTATTTTTGGTACCTAAAATTTTCGATTTTTAACCAAAAAAAAAATAATACAAAAGGACATCAAGGGAGAATAATTAATCAGATTTTAAGATAAGTTTTGTGTTTGTTGGATAATTTATTTAACGTAATAATTCTAGTTACATGTAACGTTGGGTTTTTAGTTTGGTTGACCAGGTTGTCGTCAGGCTTTAGAATCGGTCAATTTCAATCTTGATTCAATCGTTTTGTTTGTAGCAGGATTGTCTTGTACCATCTCAATATTCCAGTAACCGAAATTTAAAAAGGCTTTTTAAATATTATTACATTTATACTTTATCCCCAAAATGAAAATAGAACTCGAATTATACTATATATTAAAAAAGAGGTTGGTGGAAGTTTTTATCGACGGTTGGCCTCCTTTAATTTCTAAAATGGCATTATATACCCTCAACTTTAAATTTTATAAAATCTTACTTTCACTCTTTCATTTTCTAAATTTTGGTGTTTATTCCCCATATGATATGTAATTTCATTTTCCTTTGTTAATTTAAAAAAACTAATTTTTTACTTGCTTATTTTTATCTATGTATCGGTGTAAATTTAAGTTGGAAAGATTTCGACGTAAATTTAAAACTTTTGTTCGTCAATTTAAAAAATAAAAACTCATGTATAAATTTGAGTTCGTTTATGTTTTCATGTAATTTTTTTCTATATTTTCTTGCTTATTTTTATTTACGTTTCTTACATATGAGTCGGCTCACATATAATACATTTTTATTAAAACTTTTGTTCATTAATTTAAAAAAACTTATTTGCTTTTTATATGTACGTGTCGATTTCAGCATGTCTACATTTTCATGTAATTTTTTATGTACGTTTCAGCTTCTTTACATTTTGACGAAAATTTTGTGTACGTTTTCATGCATATTTTTATATATGTTTTCTACATTCGTTTCGTCACATATAAAATGTTTCATACAACGATATAAATTGAAGTTAGTCAGTGATACCGACACTATATATTTATCTACCAACAAACGCAACGGTACCTAACATTTATCAATACAATCGTCAAAATTAGCTTACAAAACGAATTGACGTTGCCTCAACATATATCCAACAACTTATTAGTTTCTATTTAAATTATAAAAGAGGTATAAGTGTAGAAGAATGAGACACTTTTAGGCTTTTAGCATTCATATCAAGAAAAAATAATTTAAATTGATTGAGTTTAGATTTTCAATGCAAAGAAAAACTATTCATCTATTTATAACTGATATAATAAAAAATAAAAGAAAAAATTATAACGTCTCAAAAATACAAATAAAATTTTTATTTTTAAACCATCAATTTCATGCAACCGTTTGTTCCAAAACAAATCAGAGTAAATTATAATTTCCAAACACCATAGTAAAACAAATATAATCAGTGTGGAAAAGCCATCGGGGGATGTTGTGCAGTCAATTCGGGTTATTCCCTTTGGATCTGGAAGTACCTGAAAATCTTTAAACCACAAAACCATAAACATAAAGTTTAGTGAGTTCCCCAACATACCACATATAATATTTATACCATAAAACATCGATGTAACAGGTCTGTAACAATCCAGAGTCTGTATCAACTCCGAGTATGCATTGACTCCGAATTCGGATCGAATCTATCGGGTCCATATCAACCCCGAGTCTATATTGACTCCGAATTCGGATCGACTCTATCGGGTCCATATCAACCCCGAGTTTATATTGACTCTGAATCCGTATTGAATCTATCGGGGTCCGTATCAACCTACATGTATATAACATACAATCATACAATAAGAGTCACTAAGACAACATGTAGAAAAAGAAACCTAATGTCCTATAGTATAGTGAGAAGACTTACATTGACGACGAAATCAACAGCTAACAGCTTTCACGACCAACGAACGGGTGCTAAACACCTCATACTAAAACAAACAAGGTAAACCCTTAGTCTACCTTCTAAAACTAGAAATTTGACCAAAAGTCAACTCATACCAAAAGTCAACAGACAAGGTCAAAGTCAACAGTCAATATCACCAACAGCTGACCCTCATGTCATGACCAACCCATGGTGACGTTGTGAGAATGCACTCAACCCAATCCCAAACTCGGTCACACTCCAATGCAACCAACTCGGTCACAAACAACTCAATCAACAGACACCACGACGTGGACATTTCCATAGTCACGTCATGAGCACATCATGACAAAATAGTCGAGGAGTCCTCAATCGTCACGTCGTGACACTCTCCATGCCACATCGTGATCACTAAATGGGGAAACATATTAATGGATTCAGTCCTTAATCCATTAAGCCTTCAACTCCAACTTTTAGATACCTTCTAGGGACTCTAAAGGCTCATAAAAATGTCAAATTTATGGACATACATAACCCATGCATATCCTTTACCCAAACTAGGTTAAAAGGCAAGAATATGACCTAAAACTCATGCAAAACTCCCAAAACTCAATCACATTCTAGATCTGGAAGATATAAGCTCAAGGGACCTTAATGAGCCATAAAGTTGCAAATTTATCTCATTTCTGTTGGGTTTTGAGCATTCTAACACTCTAATGGTGTACATGCAACCCTATATACCTTGGATCTATGTTTTCTCTATATACATGCAAATATCAATTTTTCCAAGGTATCATCCTAACTAGCATATTAAGGAGTATCTACAATATGAAATATAGTTGAATGACATACCTTTTGTTGTAGCTTGATTCCTTGGACCTTAAAGAGCTTAGTTCCCCAAGTGTTGAACCTTAAATGGTTCACACAACACCACCAACAATTGGAATAACTTGAAAGAAGATTATTTACACTTAAAATCGGCTAGCCCTCATGTGTCTATCACTAGTCACTCCTTAGTCCAATTTCATGAGCTATGAGGCTTCTTATATAGTGTGCACATTAGGGTTACACCATGTAACTCATGACTTTTCATATTCCTCATGATCCATGGGTTTTAACATCCATGGAGTATCCATGGGTCACCACATGTGTTTATCCCAACATGAAGAACTATGGATCATAAGCCCACTTTATAAGAATGAATGATTTACCAAATCAATCCCCATTTATTTAATTAGTCTCTTTTGATCACAAAATTAATTCCAAACTAATTCTTGATCAATACTAATTAAATAATATGATTTCATATTAATATATTAGAACTTATAATATATTAATAAATCATAAATATCCTCTTTTCACAAAAGGCTATCCAAATTGTTCTGATGCCATGCAACCCAAATGGACCATGCTACTCTCGGGTCAAATACACACCAATAATTGTTATGGGCTTAGACACCTAATCCAATAGTCTCCCACTTGGATAAGTCTAATAACTCTTATTGCACATGAATCCAACCCGACTAGCAATCGTAGCTCTTAAAAGCCGCCGTCGAACTCTGATCTAGTCAATGAGGTGTCCGTTAGATAAGGGATCATATATTCCTCCATTCTAGATATCATATGGACATGAGACATGGATTTTAATCATTTTTTATGTCCATCTGTTGTTTCCGAATTTCCGATTTATGACGATCGACTAATTGAACAAATCAAATCAGTCCAAGATTGACCAAGCACTTAGGGGTGTCATCACTAAATCGTCGAGGGGCCCACAAATGTCTCTTTTATCCACATGGGGTAAAAGGAATGGATAAACTTCGACCTAAATGCTTGCTTGTAGTTACTCATCAAATTACATAAAATGGTATGTTTTATAACAATCAAGTTATTGGTGTGTTTCTACAACTCACATGTCTCCGTTTGAAGAATATAAGATATTATCGTCTCATGATCACTCATGATAATATCCATGAAGTGATTCAAATGAGTGCGGGTTGAATCCAATACTCGAATCTTATTCCAGGAGTACTCATGAACACTACAGCGACTTTGTCCTAGACAAACTACATGCCCATTCATGATAGTCTTGCCTCAACACCTACTTCCAAAGTATGATCGACTGTGGATGGTTTGAATAACCTAGTTATTCGGGAATTTAAAACATGCAAAGTGAAACACTAGAATAATACTAATCCTATATGGCTCAAAAACATTTTAGTCATATTGATTACTCATTATTCATTGTATAATGTTTCGAATAATCAACTTAATACTTGAATTAAAACAATAGTTATGCCATGCTCCAAGCATGCACACTATGTTTGTTTAAATAATATTTATGCCATGCACCAAGCATGCACATCATGTTTTTCTATGGTCCCTAATTTGTGAAATAGATCAACTGAAAAACATTTCAATGATGCTCATTTCAAAATTCCAAATCCTTATTGCAAGTGTAAGTGTAAGAATTCCAAATCCTTGTCATTGCTTGAAGGTGTCAGATTCTAAACTGTCATGCAATGATTCTTTTGTAATGTCTAGGTACCAAAAGTCACAGAGACTTGACCAATGATATTACAAAATGTTCCTTTGGAGATTGTTACAAGACAATTCCATGGAAATGAAGTCTCAAATTCAAAGTACATTCCTTTGAACATGCTTCTTGCATAAAAGTTTCTAACTTTCTCATCTATTCTTCAATCCCCAATATGGAAACATTCCATATTTTCCATACGAAATTCATTATTAATAGACTCATGTCTATTAATAATAATGTCAATATGGTCCTTCCATTACTATACTTCCAACTATCCTCAAGCGACCAAACATTGGCGAACCTTAGATTGTCCTTAACAGTTAATCAACTGCGTTAGTAATAACCGGTTCTAGTCCTTTTCCCTCTTAATGCCCTAGGCATTTGGAAAAATTTAGAACATGAGAATATTAGAATATTATAGCATATGCAATCGATCCAATACCCGAAGCATATAGGACACGATTCATAATGTCTAACATAAAGACATGATACTTGATCAGTCTTTTTCTACAATATTTCTACTTGCCATGTTTTCAAAAAATTTGATTATGAAGAGGGATGCCGTAATCATAGTAAAATTTCGAGAACGCAATTAACATTTCCATATATAGAATTTCCTTATGTTGAACCATTCCAACATAACATTCATATATATTTGACTAAATTTGATTAAAATCTCACTCTAATCTTTTAGATTTTGAAATGAAGTATAAATTTCTCTCCCTTAATTATAGCAAAACAAATTTTCAAACCCTGCAACTTTGCAAATTGAAACCTTTGTTTTCTATAATTAACATTGCTAACTTGCAACACTTACCATAATAATTATGCTCCCACTAGCATAAAAATTATTATTAGCATAACACTTACGCTTCCACTAGCTTTGACATGTATTCAGAAATCAGCTGGACTTCTAGAAATCAATACTTATTGACTTTCATTACCAAGGTTCAGATTTCTGATACGAGATGCTTTGATAAGACTTTATATAGGCTTCTCAAACTCATACACCTTTTTTTATATGGCTCACATTTGTGTCTAAACAGCTTTAAGAACTTACAGCAATAAGTCTCAAATGTTTAGACTTTTTCCATTCCTCACAATTCGAATTATTAAAAGGGATGTCGTTATGACACTTAGATTTTATGGTGTATGTGTCCCTATCCATGTGACTTTGTCAAACCATAATCAATAGACATGGTTAGTGACAAATCCAAACTCATATGGACTGAACTTGTTTAATCTTAATTTCTTGCCACTTGGTAGCACAAGGGCCTACCATGTCTTCCAAGTTGTTATGCAACCAATTGAGAACTCTCAGAACTCACATGCATAGTCAAATTTAATTGGAATGTGCACAGAAACAAGAATATGTCAACACGATAGGTTATAAACCTCAAGTTGTGTGCTAGTGTTTAACAATAGGTTTACTCTTTATTAGTTCTTGAAATTTTCAAGATCTTTAAGATTCCCATTGACCTCTTGACATATAAGACTCTCTTGTCAAGAACCATTCCTTGACAAACAAATATTCAAGAGTTAGTTCGAATTCTTATCAAGAAAAACACTTCACACAATTGGCCTTAGTTGGTCTATGTTTTATCCAAAACATCACAACTTACGAATTTCAAATGTACAAGAGTAGCAAAACATTTTACTCTACATTTGATAAGTGTTATAAACCTTTCTTAACATTATGTCACTCAAGGTTACAATCTTGGAGTATTACTCTAAGACTTGTTTTTGGAATGAAGTATGACTCATCTTCTTGGTTTAACTATTTCAACTATTCATGATCCCTCTTCTTAGCCATAAGAATGCACTAAGATGTCCTTAGAGGATCAATTGTGATATGATTTTTCAAAAACATTAAGATGATCATAAAACACTATACTAAAGTACTCTCCCATCTTTTCAGATTGGAGAAACTTTTATCATTCTTCCTAATTTAATTCTTCTCATTCGTTCTACCATACATTGAACCTTTTCCAATGTTTCAGAATTATACTTAAACTTGTAAGCATAACCATGTTTACTAAACTTTAGTAAATCATGACGAATAGTCTTATCGATCTTTGTGGTGGATCTTGACCAGTGCACACCTAGTGTACCTAATCCCCTAGTCCTTCACTTGACTCACATATACATGTGAACAAGGAATTAGTCTTAATTTACCAAAGATGAAAATTCTCATTCATCACTGTTGGGTTGAAGATTCGTCTATGTGTTGCGTCATTGTGCTCGGCTATTAGTCCAATTATTTTCTACTCCGGTTTGGGCTTGTCCAACCGAGAGCCTGTTAGGTTTATTATATAAGTGTATGCTTGCATGCATAATTAGGTTAACGATCTAGAATACAAGATAGAGAATTACGATAGCTTTAATTTTCTTCATCGTTCTTGTAAACCTTCTAACCCTCTACAGTTGATGTTCTTGATCGAGCTCTTCTGAGGGTTGTTTTATAATCATTCGACACGTCTGATTCATTCTTGAGTTACTTATTATTTTCGCGTTCTTACTGTTTAAGTCTTTATTTACCTGTTTAAGATCTAATCGATCTTCAAGATTAAGTTTTAATCTCATCAATTGGTATCAGAGCAGGAGGCTGTGTAATCGATACACTTCTTTTCTGTGAAAAAGGTTTCAACTAGGGTTTTCCACAATTACTGATATTTATTGAGCCGTCATCTCTTTATTGACGTATCTTGATATTTATTGTTTTGCCCTAATCTGATTTATTACAAGTCTGATCTTTAAACAGGTTATTCGATCATTATGGACGAGTCGCAATCGAATCCCATCAATATTTCCAACAACATTGGATCAACCACGAAGATTCCCATCCTGTACACCAATGATTATGAAGTCTGGGCGCATCACTTTGAAGACTATGTTATAGGATCTGAGGATAATGGATACCTCATTTGGGAAGCAATTATTAATGGACCGTTTTCTCACTCTGCAACGTCAAGGATTATTAAAACTCAAAAGGAGTATAATGATCTACTGAAGGATGTTAAAGATATTGCGCAAGATGAAAAGGATAAATTCCAGTGCAATATCAAGGCGTTAAGACTGATCAGAGTCGCCCTTCAGTCCGACACTTTCAGGTTAGTAAGTTCATGCATGACGGCAAAGGAAGTTTGGGATAGACTTCGTGAACTGTACTCTACAGACGAGGATCTTGAACACTCTATCCAAACCTTGCTCTTATCTGAGTTTGGAGAATTCAGGCAAGAAGCCGAAGAAACTGTGACTCAAACGTTCGATCGCTTCAATCATCTTCTCAGCAAGATGATCAAACATGACATCGAAAGGAAGTTTATCGAGCAGAAGGTTACGTTCTTAAATGGTCTAAGATCAGAGTGGAGAGCAGTGGTATCTACAGTTAAAGTCCATGAGCAGTTTAAATCATATTCTTTGGCGAAACTGGTGGGTATTCTCAAGTCTCAGGAGAAAATTGTGCTGCAGGAAAAGAATGTTGTCTCAAGCCTAGGTTCGCTGGCCCTCCTGTCAAAAAGTAAAGTTGTGATGGAGGAAGAAGACCTCAACTTGGAGGAGTATGACCTCACTGCTGAGGATTATGCTATGATGGTGTCAAACCCCAAGAGGTTCATTAAGAAGAGATTCCCCAGCAACAAAAACCGAAACTGGCAGGGGAGTTATAGTTCAGAAAAGGTTAAAGATGAACCGAAGGTTGATGAGTCCAAGAAGGAACCGAAGGCAGAGGGTGATTCTGGAGTAAGCTGTCACTACTGTGGAGGGAAAAACCACTATGCTAAGGATTGTGTCCTCAAAAAGATGGCTGAAAAGGATGAGGAAGCTTTGCTGCAGAAAAAGCTTGATGAGATGAGGAAGAAGAAATCTACCGCTAACCCTTCTATGAATGCTCTAATTGTGCAGGGTTCGGTTGCTGATGACGAGTTCGGTGGCGTGGAAGTTTGGTCAACCGACTCTGAAGACGATGAAGTGAGGAAGCCTTCTCATGGAAAGGCTTGTGTGGCAAAAGAGGAGAGCAGTGGAGGAAGGTGCTTGATGGTGTCCGAAATATCTCAGATGAGGGGATACAACACTGATGGTGGAAGCAATGAACCGAAGGAGCAGCAGGATATGTGCTTTACAGCCAAACCGCTCAGCGTGCAGTTCAACGAACTCGATGAACTGATCAAGAAGGTACAATCGGTTTTTGTTTCATTTAAAGTACCATAATGCTCATATGAAAAAGAAATAAAAAGTGTTAATTCTCGAATCTCTCATCTAGATAGTAGTTTAACTCAAACTCGAGTCACCAATTCTAACCTAACTGATCAATTAAGCAGGGTTTCTTCGAAGAGTGAGGAACGGCGCATGTGGATCGAGCTGAAGGAGTCAGAATTAGTTAAAACAAAAGATGAAAACATTTATTTACAAAGAGACAATTTAAAGTTGTTGAAACAGCGAAATGTTTTTTGTTTAATTGCCAAACGTCTTTACACTAATATTACTCAGCTCCACTTGGATTGTGAAATAGGACAAAAGATTCATCGCATGATTTTGCCCTTCCTTGAGTTTAAGGAGGATGAAATTGATGCTGAAGCTTATAATTGTGAGAGTGTGATATCATCTGATGACGTCAATCCGACCTATATGTATGGACTGGACAAAATAGAATCTTTCATTAAATCCAAGGACCATAAGGACATGCTTAAAAACCTTTTGGATGAAAATGATAGACTTAAACTAAGAACTGAAACCATACAAAAATTTGACTCTTTAAACGCCAACTTGAGCTCAGAAAACAAAATTGATGTTGAAAATGCATCTGAGCTTAATGAGGATGACAATATGAGTGAAATTTCTGTAGAGGACACGGTTGACTGCTCAGAATTTGTGAAAAGCGATCCTGAAAACCACAAGAATCTAATTTCAGAAAATTCAGTGGAGTTCGCTCGATTGTCCCAACAAAAGTCCCCGATCTTAGCAGAGAAAGCGGTTGTATATCAAAAGGTTAGGACCACTCCAAATCAAGTGTACAAGGTCACAGGAGTAACCAAACATCAGACTGCTGAACTCACAGCAATTGTAAACGAATACAATGCTGATGGCTGCGATGAGTTCTTCTGGTCAGCTCCAATCGATAATGCTGATGAAACGGTAGGGTTATCCGAAAGGACCTCATGGAAAAGTAAAGGACGATACGTACCAGAACCTTTGAACAAGCCAGATAATTTCGATGTGCCAAGTACCAGTGGTACGAAAGTCATTCCTCAAGAAAATGGAAGTTCGGCAAAAGAAGATATTTCCTCTAGTTCCTCAGTTCAAAGTGAACCAGCCAAAGAGAAACCAAAAATGAAAGCCAATATCCATCATCAACCGAAGCAGATGAGGAATCAGAAACGTTAAAGGAACCAGAGATACAGGAAGAATCTCTCTGAAAGGAAACAATTCTGGCAATCCCAGAACGCATATTTCTCACATCAAGACAAGAATCTAAAGTTTGAGAATAACCCTGTTAAAATGCACGAGAGCCACACCAACCGAAAGCAAAGGTTCGGTTCAGAGAATGAAACCAACCAAAAGCAAAGGTTTGGTTTCGAAAACAAAAGAAATCAAAACTCTAAGGTTAGTCCCACCAATGATCAAAAGCAAAAGGATCACCTAGAGTCTCCAGCCAAGAAGTCATCTCAATCAAAGCCCTCTCCTTCTCACTCGTCTAATTCTTCTAATTCTTCCAATTCATCTCCTTCTCACTCATCTAATTCTTCTAATTCTTCCAATTCATCTCCATCTCACTCAAAAGTTCATTCTGTTCGTTCTCAAAAATCTCATCCGTCAGCTGAACAAAAAGGCAAACAGAAGGTTCCTGCATCCAAACCAGAATCTAAACCGAACGCACCTAATCCTAATAAAATCAAAGTTTTTACCATCAAAAAGAAAGATGAAACAACTCTAATAAAACGAACATATCTTGTTGACATCTCTCTTACTATTCCTATACCTGTGAAAGGCTCACATGGACCCAAGAAACTTTGGGTTCCTAAATCTGCTTAATTTTTGTAGGTTATAAGTGACGAGCAGTTTGATGAAGAATGGTACATCGATAGTGGCTGCTCGCGTCACATGACAGGGAGGAAAGAAGAACTCAGGGAATACAGGTCTCTTGCAAATGGTGGCAACGTAAAGTTTGGAAATAACTCCTTCGGCACCATAAAGGGATACGGAATGATTACCAATGGTGATTTCACTATAAGGAAGGTGGCATACGTGGAAGGACTCCAACACAACCTCATCAGTGTATCTCAGCTTGTTGGAGGTACAGGTCTCAAAGTCTCATTCGACGATGAAGGTTCTGAAATTATTGAGAAGAAGACGAAGAAAGTTATTCTCAAATCAGAGCGTAAGGGTGAAATGTTTCCTCTAAACCTCAAACCCATCAAAGGAAACCCAAATATCTGCTTGTTATCAAAAGCACAATCTGACGAAAGCTGGTTGTGGCACCGAAGACTCTCTCATCTCAACTTTAAAGATATCAACAAACTTGTCACTGGAGGTCATGTTCGAGGTCTTCCATTTCTCAAGTTCGACAGAGATCATTTGTGTGCTGTATGCGAAATGGGGAAGCAGAGTCGTCAAAGTCATCCATCTATAATTAACACGAAAGTTGTTGAACCACTCGAATTACTTCATATTGATTTATGTGGTCCATCATCTATCGAAAGCATCGGTGGTAGCAAGTATATTCTTGTTATTGTTGATGACTTTTCGCGGTTTACATGGGTGTTCTTTTTAAAGCTCAAATCTGAAGCGACTCATAAGCTGAAAGTGTTCATCAAGCAGATTGAAGTACAACTCAAGAAGGTCGTTCGCAACATCAGGAGCGACAATGGTCTGGAATTCAAAAACAGAGAATTTGAAGAATTTCTGGCAGAAAAGGGAATAAGTCACAACTTCTCAGCTCCCTACACACCTCAACAGAACGGGATTGTCGAAAGACGAAACCGCTCTTTGTGTGAAGCTGCCCGAACAATGTTAAGTTTCGCTTCCTTACCTCTTTATTTTTGGGCTGATGCTATTTCTGCTGCTTGTTTTACACAGAACAGGTCTTATCTCAACAAACGATTCACACTCACACCTTATGAGATTCTCAACAACAGAAAACCCAATGTGAAATTTTTCCACGTGTTTGGTTCAAGGTGTTTTATTTTTAACTCTAAGGAACAGCGCAACAAGTTCGATGTCAAAGCCGACGAGGGAATCTTTCTGGGCTACTCTCTCATTTCCAAAGCATACAGAGTTCTGAACAAGCGTTCGAGAAAAATCGAAGAGACTTATTACGTGACTTTCGACGATAGCCATGTCAAAAAGCTACAGGCCAAAGAAGACACAGCTGGGGAAATCTTTCCTCAAACCGGCCAAGTCACAGTCTCGATCGCTAATCTATTCGAAAAGTTTATGGAGCTATTCGACGAACCAGAGAAAGCCACTCTCTCAGAAGCAGGCGCAACAGATAATAAAATAGACCATATGAAGCAAATTGTCGAAGAAGCTACCAGGAGAATGAACGAAGGAGGATCGAATTCTCACGTACCTCCATCAAACAATGCTTCCGTCGAGGGGGAGGATCAACTGTCATCAACTCAGCCGACCTCACATGCTGAGGGGGAGCCAAGCTCTCCAACTGCTACCGAAAGTATTTCTCCAACCGAAAGTGCTTCACCATATGAAGGTGCATCAATGCCTGAATACCCAGCACCACAAGAAACATCTGCACCTCAAGTCTCTCAAAGTATTCCTGAAAGCTCATCCATCGAGGGGGAGCAAGCTGATATGTCATTCGACTACGAAAGCCAATCCGAGCCAGAAGAAATGATCAATGCTAAACTGGACCCAACCTTTGATCCAAACTACCCTCCGCTTACCAAATGGACCAGAGATCATCCTATCTCTCAAGTTGTTGGTGATGTCTCTGAAAAGGTTCTGACCCGATCACAACTCAAGGCAAAACAGACATCCTTATTTTCCAAAGTTGAATTTTGCATGTATAACTCATTTGTATCAAAAGTTGAACCAAAGTCAGTTAACACTGCTCTTGATCACTCCAATTGGGTTCAAGCGATGCAAGACGAACTGAACGAATTTGAAAGGAACAAAGTCTGGCGCCTCATTCCAACTCCTTCAGATGCCTCGGTTGTTGGTCTCAAATGGGTCTTTAGGAATAAAATGGACAAGGAAGGGAACGTTATAAGGAACAAAGCTCGTCTGGTCGTAAAAGGATATTGTCAAGAGGAAGGGATTGATTATGAAGAGACTTTCGCTCCTGTAGCTAGACTTGAATCCGTCAGAATATTCCTAGCCTATGCTGCTCACAAAAACTTTGAAGTTTTCCAAATGGACGTCAAGTGTGCATTTCTTAATGGAGAACTCGAAGAAACAGTGTACGTGGAGCAACCTCCTGGTTTCGTGAAGGAAAAGTATCCCAATCATTGCTATATTCTGGATAAAGCCGTGTATGGACTCAAACAAGCTCCGAGAGCCTGGTATGAAACGCTTACTAAATTCTTAAAGATGTCTAAATTCAAACAAGGTTCGGTTGACGCAACCTTCTTTCGCAAAAAGGAAGGTAACCACCTTATGATCGTTCAAATTTACGTCGATGATATCATCTTTGGCTCAACGAATCCCAGCCTCACAACTGAATTCAGAAAGCTGATGGAGACTAAATTTGAAATGAGCTCAATGGGTCCTATTAACTTTTTCCTTGGTTTAAATATTAGACAGGGACCCGAAGGCATCTTTATCAATCAGGAAGCTTACACGAAGACTCTCCTAGCAAAGTTTGGTATGATGAGAGACTCCAAAGTCAAATTCCCTATGGCATTCGACACCAAGCTCACTCCATCCCCAGACAAACCGGCTGTTGATATCACGCTCTATCGTCAAATGATAGGCTCACTGATGTATCTTACTGCTAGCAGGCCTGACATCATGTTTTCTGTGTGTTACTGTGCTAGATTTCAGGCAAACCCACGCGAACCTCACATGCTTGCAGTGAAGAACATCCTATGATATCTCAAGCGAACCGCTTCCTTAGGTCTATGGTATCCTTCCAACTCAGGCTTCTTCGTTCAAGCCTACTCAGATGCAGACCTTGGAGGATGTGGACTCGACAGAAAAAGCACCACTGGCGGCTGTCAATTCCTTGACGGGAAGTTGGTTAGCTGGCAATCAAAGAAACAAACGTGCGTGTCGTTGTCTACTGTCGAAGCTGAATACATAGCCGCTGCATCCTACACCTCTCAAGTGATTTGGATCCTGAGTCAACTTCGAGACTATGGACTCAATATGAAGAAGATCCCACTATATTGTGACTCTGAAAGTGCAATTAGGATCTGTCATAACCCAGTGCAACACTCTAAAACCAAACACATAGCACTGAGGTATCACTTCATCAAAGATCATGTGGAAGATGGAAACGTAGAAGTACACTTTGTTCAAACCACTGATCAACTGGCTGACGTCTTTACGAAAGCTCTTCCTGAAGCATCATTCAACAAAATTTTACAAGGGCTAGGTATGATGGAATCAGAGTCAGTACCTCAACCTCTCAACCTCAAACGTAAGAAGCAAAATTGACCGAACGTTCAGGTTTAGTTAAATTATCTGACTCGCTCATCACTACAAAGGTAGATTTCTTGGTTGTAAATTTCTTGTACAAAGTTGTTTATCTTATTGTCAAAAGTATTTTCTTATTGCAAGCCTAAATTCCTTGGTTTTCTAACAATTTCCAAAACCGAAACCTACCGAAGGTTCGGGTTCGGTTTCTCAAAATTTTCCAAAACCGAAACCAACCGAAGGTTCGGGTTCGGTTTTTCAAAATTTTCTTAAACCGAAACCAACCGAACGCTCGGGTTCGGTTTTTCAAAATTTTCTCAAACCGAAACCAACTGAACGCTCGGGTTCGATTTTTCAAAATTTTTCAAAACCGAAACCAACCGAACGCTCGGGTTCGGTTTTCAAAATTTTTCTCAACCGAAACCAACCGAACGCCCGGTTCGGTTACCAAATTTTTCCAAAGTTTTTTTTTACTCTTTCTAAGTCTTATTTTTTTCTTGCTTAAATTTTTTTTAGTTCTTTATTTTCTTTTAATTTTTTTTATATATCAAAAACTCCAAAAATATTTTTTCATTTTCTTTGTGTGTTTGTTCGTCTATGGGGATAAAAATTGTTGGATTAGTTAAGTGTCCCTAGAAGCATGCTGCTGTATGTGTCCCAAGCCTCATAAGATTTTGAATAATAGCCTTCATGACCTGGTATAAACAAACCTTGTCTTCCCAATTAGGCTACCACATTTATTCTAATCGTGAGCTACCTCACTCTCTTCTCACATGAGATAAGAGTTTTCTGCTTGGTCCTTTTTGCAGCTGAGGTACTTTATTTTCTTACACCATCTCCATTACATTCGTTTCATCAACATAACCCTTCAGACTCTCAGAAATTACCACTGAGGTTTATGGTTACACAACAACTGTGTTTATGATCTTAGTTTCGTGCCACTACGAGCTGAGTGAAACCCAAAATTCAACACCAAATCTGAATTGACGGTGAACAATTAATTTGCTCAAGTTTTCACCAAAGAATTGACGGATGTACCTTCATGAAATCTCAAATTTTATTTTGTGTGATTCCTATGAAATTGTTAAACACCATAACATTTCTTCCCTTGGGATCCAGTTTTTAATTTTTTTTCCGAGATTTTATATTTTCCAAGCTAATTTAAAATTAATTCCTACCTACTTGTTCAACAGACTACACCAGTCTCACAACTACTTTGATCACTTTCTTTCTTATTTCAAGATTAGAATTGTTGCATCAAAGCGAAAGCCACCCTTAAGTAGCCTAATTAAAAGAAGCCTTTCAACATTTATTAATAAGTGTTTGATCGTAATTCAACGGGAATCCACATTAACACTTTAAGGTCTCTCTTGACCTTGAAGGAAGAGATTCGTGCCCGAGATCATTTGTTTCGTGTCATTATTGACATCACATTTATTCCTACAAAGAGTTGCTTTATTTCTTTTCTTTTTACACTCTTAGCACGAAAATCCTTGATTTTCCAAAAATCTGGTACTAATAATTTCAGGCTGTTTTATTGCATTGGTGGTTAATTATTAAGACGTGATCAATAATACTCCACGTGGGAGATTTATTCAAAAGATGCTATTCAACAGATAAGATGAAAGGGTTGCTGACTCAGGCGGGAAATAAACGGATTGAATTTCAAACGGCGGTACAAAGGGACGCATGCGAATTTGAAACGCCCATTCTTTTACTGACATAATGGGCGCGTGTGCGAATTTCAAGCGATTCCTCTCTGGCACTTAAAGGCGCGTGAGGATTTGAAACGGTTTGTTCTGAAACGACGCTTGTTGGGCGGCGTGTTCCTAGGAATCTGACACTCTCTCTCCTACGTGATCATCGCATGCCTTAACTGTCACGCATCTGTCATTCCGGGAAACCTTTTCGTATTTCCATAGAAGATTTGAACAGATTTTTCTCTCTCCTTACAATCACTATAAAAGGCAGTCTCCACTCCCATTTACCTCTTTACTGCATCCGGATTTCCAAGAGAGCAAAAATTTCCCTAAAGCTTTCCTGTTCATCTTCTTCTTCCTACCTTCAACAATGGCAGAATCATCATCAGTCCATGCCACCTCACACATCCTTCCCATTCGTCCTCAACAGTGTTTGGTGATTGACCTAACACCTCAGGCGTATGATTCTTACATGTTTCCGATCATCGAGTGCCTGAAGTACTCACAAATCGCTCCTGCACTTTCTAGGGTTGAGTCTGTGCCCATGGAGCTCCTATCGCAGGTGTATGCGACTGCACATTACGATAAAGCAGTCGACAGGGTGTTCTTCGAGGTGTCTGATCACAAGACCTCGATTTCAAGGCAACGATATGGTACACTGCTAGGGTTTGCTGCTGACCCTTCAAGAATCAATCCGGAGACGATTCCGGTTGGCCATCTTTACAACATGTTTTACAATATGGGGTACACAGAGGTGCTCACCTCCGTCGCAAAGTTTAAAAAATCCTGCTTGCCGCCACAGTGGAACGGCATGTTCACAGTCCTCTTCAAGGGCTTATCTGAACGGAGCTCAGGATCCGATGGTTCTAGTCGTCTGTTCCTGTCGATTATGTATGGCGTCTACAACGGAGTCAATCTTGACTATGGGTTTGTTCTCTGGAAACAACTCATCCAGAGCCTCTCTTCTTCTTCACGACATTCTGAGGTGTTGTATGCCCGGTTCTGGACTCTCATCACAAAGTGGGAAATGGATAAGTTCGATGTCCCCAATGCTGCTGGTGCATCGATGTCTTCGATTGGTACTTTTCATACCACGAAGATCATTGTCTCCGATGCATCCAAGTTTTCTTTCATTGGCTCTATTCCGGAGACAATGTACGGCGATGTTCCATCTGACAGCAGGATCATCAGGACTATTAAGGAGTTCAAACAGTCAGGACCGAGGGACCTCACATAGGAAATGCTCAAGTCCATCCATGATGCTGACAAACCTGTTAATAGGGGTAAAAAGGCGGATAAAGGGAAGCAAGTGACCAAAGCTGCTAAAGGTCCTTCTCCCAGGAAGAGGAAACCAACCAAAGCTACAACATCCCCGCAGCCGAAGAGACGGAAGACTCAACCGAGGCGAAAGCTTGTCATCCCTTCTTCTTCGAGTGACTCAGAAGGCGAGAGTTCGGATTCGGACGGCTCTCAACGAGGCGAAACCCCTCCAAGAGGCAACACCGCACCCCGATCTCCTACCCCAGACATGGAAATCCATAATTCACCCATTCCTTCACCCACTCAAACAATCCCTACTTCCATTCCCACCATAACCCCCACTACCACCATTCCTCCAACCTCTTTCCCTATACCACCACCCATTTTCACTGATACAACTACAACAACCGCAAAGGTTACAACCAACGTATCTGATACGGGCGTTCCTACCGATGCAACCGAAACACCACTTGTAACCGAACCACCACCTCAAACCGAAACTACCCATACTCAACAACCACCCGAACCTACCCCAACCCACACTCAACTACCACCCGAAACTACCCCCACCAACACTCAACCTGAACCTACTCATACCACCACACCCCCAGCTTCACCACCACCACCACCATCTCCCGGTCATGCCTCTGACGGAGATAACCCTTTTCTTGGAGGAGAGAATATGACCTTCGATTCGGTCTACTTTAGTCCGTTTCAAGTTCAAAGCGACGAAGAGGACGATGCTCCAGTAACAAAGAAGCATCTTAAGGAGCTCAACGAGAAGGTTGACTTGCTTCTTGCTTCATCCTCCAACACTCAGTCCTCTCTCTCTGAAGCCGCTCTTCAGAAGATTGTTGATGCCTTCTCCAGGGCTCAGCATGATTTCGTCGCCTTTGCCACTGCAGCAATAGACGCCTCCACAAAAGCATGTGAGGCAGCGACCGCAAAATTCGATAAACTATTCTCTGAAGCCTCTTCCCTGTTAAAGTCCTTACAGGAGAGCGCTGATGCTACAAAGACAACTTTGGAACCAATCGTTCAACAATTGTCCAAGTTCGTCTCAACGGAGTTGCAGTCGTTCGCTACCCTTCGCCAATCCATCAGCGACGACAACTCGGCCCTACGTGCCTCCATTGACGAGCGCCTCGCTAAACTTCAAGAGGATCTCGCTACTGAAAACTCGTTAATGGACGTTCTTGCTAATAAAACCACCGCCCTCAAGGTCAAGAGCGCTCAGCTTTCAAACTCTCAGCAACAGATTGAAGCTCTTCGATCCGAAAGGGAGGTTATCAAAACATGTGTTTCGGATGTACACTCTGCCCTATCCAACATCCTGGAAGCACACGATCCGATTCTCAATCATTCGGTGAGGCGAACCCTTGCTGAAAAACTTGCTCCTGCCCTGGACCTCCTCAGCAAAATAGAAGGGCTACCTACTTTCGTGTCCAATCCGAAACAAGGGGGAGAATTGAAGTCCGGATCGAACCCACCTCCTTCCTCAAAAGCTGCTCACACAACCGAACCACCTCCGACTGATCAAACTTCGGGTTCGAGTGTGAAGGATAAAGGAAAGAAGATAGCTGGGAAAGAAGATGAAGATGATAAAGAAACCATTGCTGACTTGCTTAAACGCAAAAATAGTCGCAATGTTGAAAGTGATAATATTCGTGTGGCGCGAGAAGCTCAAGAAGCCGAACGCAAGAAGAAAGAAGCCCACGATCTCCTTGAGAGCAGGAAGACTCTGTTCCCTGCCTGGACTCAGGAGAGAATGATAAAGGAGGCCATAGATACTCCTAGCATCCTATGGCTCGAACCGGTGATCTCCTTCGACTGCTATAATTCTGTCGATTCGCAGTTCGATATGCCCTTGACTCGAAAGGCGTTTATCTTCCACGCCTTCTCCAGCATTTTTTAAGTCCCTCATCCTGATCCTGAGGTTGATAGGGAGTTAATCGATTTCTATCTGAAGGCTGCTCAACCACAGTATCAGACATGGAGCGCTCAGAAGATCGTTAATGTTCGGGTCTTGAAGCCATATTCCGAAGGGAGATTCATCAACGTTCGGTTCAGGGTGATTCGAGGGTCTGCAAGAACTGAACATCTTATATCCTTAGCAGATCTACCGAATCTAAATCCTCATGATTGGATCGTTTTGCATAACATCCTCTTGACGAATGAAGCTGAATATGGTCCGATTATAGACCATCTCAAAAGGATGTTAGTATGTTATATCATGGAGGTAGCCTTAATGGATTAGGAGGTAGCCACTGTCTTCAAGAAGAAGTCGAAGATAGCTCCTGTGGGATCGGCCAGTGATCTCAATCAAATGAAGATGGGCAAGATCGACCCGAAGCGTAATTCGGTCATGTTCACTAGAGCAGAAGGACAGAAATGTCTCTTTGCTTTAGCGGATAAACATCTTTATACCAATGCTTGTCTAGAGCATGTGTTATCGATCATCCATCGGTGTAAAGAGAATGCAGCGGATGATGTCAAATACTTCAACGATATGATCCAATGGTATATCAGATTCAGGCAGACGATACTTGCTCTTATCTCGCGTCTGTTTAATACCGTAAAGAAGAAGGTACCTGCCGCCGTTGCTGGCCCAAATAACAAGTGAAGATCTCGCTCCAATTGACGTAAATGGGGAGATTGTTGGGTTGAAGATTCGTCTATGTGTTGCGTCATTGTGCTCGGCTATTAGTCCAATTATTTTGTACTTCGGTTTGGGTCTGTCCAACCGAGAGCCTGTTAGGTTTATTATATAAGTTTATGCTTGCATGCATAATTAGGTTAACGATCTAGAATACAAGATAGAGAATTACGATAGCTTTAATTTTCTTCATCGTTCTTGTAAACCTTCTAACCCTCTACAGTTGATGTTCTTGATCGAGCTCTTCTGAGGGTTGTTTTATAATCATTCGACACGTCTGATTCATTCTTGAGTTACTTATTATTTTCGCGTTCTTACTGTTTAAGTCTTTATTTACCTGTTTAAGATCTAATCGATCTTCAAGATTAAGTTTTAATCTCATCAATCACACAATATAAGTTGCATGATTCCAAGTTTCTATTCAACTGAAACTTGGGTGATGAGAATCTTTCCTTATTTGGAAAATCCTAGACACTACCACAAACGAAAGAATCAAATTCATATTGCTAACATGAAACACACAAACATCAATTTTTCATAAATGCCATTGTAAGGAGATATAATAAAAAAAGCAAATTTTTATTTATTTATAAAATGCGGAAAAAACTTTTCCTTACAATGCAATTACAAATGAAAACTATTTTATTACATATTTCTTAGCAATCTATCATAACTCCTAAGTAGCAGCTCAAAAATCCGATCTTCAAACCATGCGATTGATATCCATCTTCTCGATCAGATTCAATATACTCTTCCTTTAAGCTTCCTTCCCTTTGCATGATCCTACAAAACATGAAAATGCAACCTTGTCACATCATGTATTAAGAATCAACAATTAGGAACTTAATAGAGTTAGATAGTAGACTAACCTAAAGCAGACTCAAACTTTTCGATTCTACCTTCTCAAGTAGTCAGGGCAGCTTCGCAACCAATGCCCCTTGCCTTGGCAACAGAAACATATGGACTCTTTGGGAATGGTACATGGGATAATCTTAGACTTGGCCTTTCTCTTTCACTTGGAAAGAGAAATCATCTTTTCTGGACTTCCAATGTTTACATTCTCAGTGTCCATGGAAGTTTGTAGAGTAGATCTTCCCATCAAATTTGCTTTTCCAGTGCGCCAAATCATTGTTGATTCAGTAGCAACAAGCAAATAGGTAAGATCAACAAGGGTCATGTCGTGGTCTATCACATAGTAGTTCTTAATGAACTCACTATATGACTTAGGAAGTGACTGAAGAACCCAGTGAACCACCAACTTCCTCGAGACAACGACACCCAATAATCTCAGCCTGTCAATATGTGACTTCATCTCCAAGACGTGAGTACACACAAGCCTTCCATCTTGATGTTTCATTGCAAGTAGAGCTTGAGTGACCTTGAATCTTTCAAGTCTTTGAACTTATAGGTTAGGTAGAATTATTGGAGGAGGTGGAGGAAGTGAAGTATGACTTCCACGATCCAACCGCGGGACATCATCTTCAAGAGGAAAACTTGTTCCAAAGGATTTGGGAAGACCATAGTTTTCTGAACTAGACATCTACAATGGGGGGAATTCAAGTTAGTTGATTTAAGTCCTTAATATAACACCAAAATGAAATATTAAGGCTAGTATCCAACACAATATTTTACAATTTGGAAGAGGGATGTCGTAATCCAATCTGCAAAATATTTGAAGGTAGGTAAATGACGATTTACCAATTTCCACCACGAAAAACGAAAAAGAGTTTTAGGTTTTAAGTGAATTGAAAATCCTAGATCCTTTTTGAGATTCATTGAACAATTCAATGGCATGTTTAAATCTCAATTTTTCCGTTCAAGTTTGTGACTGGGATGCCGAGGATCACAAAAAAGGTGTGAACAACCATGCAAATTAACTTGGTACACCCAATGTTACACCACCTAATCAATGTGTCGACTAACCATACATGCTCCATTGATGTATGATTAACATCAAGCTACCCTTTTCCATGCACTGTCAGTCCAGATTAGTGTGTCAGTTAACTACACACGCTCCACTAGTCGGCTTAACAAGGTGCAAAGTGCATTTTCATGGGTTAGCATCATGTTCACATTTTCCTAAGTAACTAAGATTTAGGAATTTATAAGTGTTTAGTTACTTTATATTTATCATTATACTTTTAATGAAGGGAGAATTAGAGTCCTATCCTACCCGTTCGGCTAACGACCCATCACCAGTCAAGGAAGCGGTGGGTGAGAGTGGACACCCATTAAACTGCCATTTTATAGGCAGTAACCTTATACCACCCCCCCTCTTATAGGTCGGCTTCGTGAATGAGACCTACTAACAGTAAGACTGACTTTACTCTTATACATATATATAAATATTAAACATATAATATTATAATAGTATAAGGGTAGAATTTTAAACTTTAAAATTCTAGGGTTTGTAATTAAAGTATTCTAAAGTGACTTTACAAATTCCAAAACTTGAGGGCAAGTTTTGAACAATTCAAAAACTTTTGGAATCTATAACTTATGAGTTTAACAGAGGTTTAAATGAAAAGACTCTTGAAAATCCATAACTTGAGGACAAGTTATGGAGTTCATAAAACCATTTATGAAAAGGACTCTACATTTTTCTATAACTTATGAGTTTTAATGACTTTTAAAAGAAAAAAATTTTCATTTTTCCATAACTTGAGGAAAAGTTATGGATTTCATCAAAAAACATTTAGATCAAAATTGTAACATATAAAAGCAATCAATTTTGCCTATGACATAAATTAAACTCATAAGCACAAGACAATTCATATCAAACAAATTCCATGTAATTAGCCTAACCATATAAACTAATACAAAGCATGAAACTTTGACAAGTATCTTTTAAATTGGATTAGCATGATCATCGCCACATCAAAAACATGTTTATAGGTTCAAAAACAACTTAAAGTAATGATCCTAGTCCAATTCCAGCCAAAAACATCGAAAAACAGCATTCTGGGGCACCAACTCGTCGAGTGTATGAACCAACTCGGTGAGTTGGATGGGTTTGAGCTTGGACTCGACGAGTCCATCAGTGGACTCGGCGAGTCCACAGTCCAGACAACAGAAAGTTCGATTTTTTAAGCAATTTGAATCAAGTATATAATAAAACAAGCCTAGGCTCTAGTACCACTGTTGGGTTTTGAGCATTCTAAAACTCCTATGGTGTACATGCAACCCTATATACCTTGGATCTATGTTTTCTCAATATACATGCAAATATCAATTTTTCCAAGGTATCATCCTAACTAGCATATTAAGGAGTATCTATAATATGAAATATAGTTGAATGACATACCTTTTGTTGTAGCTTGATTCCTTAGACCTTAAAGAGCTTAGTGCCCCAAGTGTTGCACCTCAAATGGTTCACACAACACCACCAATAATTGGAATAACTTGAGAGAAGATTATTTACACTCAAAATCGGCTAGCCCTCATGTGTCTATCACTAGTCACTCCTTAGTCCAATTTAATGAGCTATGAGGCTTCTTATATAGTGTGCACATTAGGGTTACACCATGTAACTCATGACTTTCCATATTCCTCATGATTCATGGGTTTTAACCTCCATGCAGTATCCATGGGTCACCACATGGGTTTAGCCCAATATGAAGAACTATGGATCGTAAGCCCATTTTATAAGAATGAATGATTTACCAAATCAATCCCCATTTATTTAATTAGTCTCTTTTGATCACAAAATTAATTCCAAACTAATTCTTGATCAATATTAATTAAATAATATGATTTCATATTAATATATTAGAACTTATAACATATTAATAAATCATAAATATCCTCTTCTCACAAAAGTCTATCCAAATTGTTCTGATGCCATGCAACCCAAATGGACCATACTACTCTCGGGACAAGTACATACCAATACTAGGTATGGGCTTAGACACCTAATCCAACAATTTCAACATACACACTCCTCTTATGGACTAAAACATACAAGGAAAGCTAGATCTACAAGAAAGGAATCATAAAGGTAGAAGCTTTAAGTCTTACAAATGTTCCAAAGAATGATTCAAGGATGGAGTAGAGTGTCTTGCTTGATCTTTGTTCCGAAAACTTTCATCTTATCCTTCAAAGTGTACCAAGAGCACCAAAATGATCCAAAGCTATCAAAAGGATGCTAGGGTTACGAGACATAGGATTGGAGGCTAAAGAAGGTGCCCTAATCCTTGGGGTAAGATACTTAAATACGAGAGAAGCCCTAAAATTATGGGCTTGGGGCAGAACAACCATTTTCATGTCGTGACATTCTTTTGGATACACATTCTTATCTTAGGCTCGTCCCATTGCGACCTCTCTATGATCTCGTTGTGACACATGGTTTGTCCCAAGAACCATGTTTTTTACTCATTTATGCCCTACAATGATCCAATATGGAAAACGGGTGTTACAACTCTCCCCCACTTAAATTAGATTTCGTCCTCGAAATCATTCTTACAACTTACCAACCGACCTCGTCTGAACTCCCCGAATCCAAGACTGAACTAAGAAATCAGATCACACTGACGACCACCTTCCAATACTGCTACCGAACCCAATCTTAGTGGAACCCATGTGTCCGGACGAAGGAACGAACATTAACTCGCCTCACTACCATCAAAGAGAAGCTCTAACCACTCTGCCCAAAATTTGTAAACCTTATATCATTCCTGAATTTCAGATAGTCAGAACCATTCAAACCACATCCATAATGACTCTAATCCATAACCCGAACCAACCAAAACCTCACTGACCTTGCATCGTTTTACAGGTAATTGAAAAAATAGACTCCATGATCATTCGTCGATGTCGGAAACCTTGTATTCAAAAATGATGGTAACACCCAACACGGATCTCAGCCATTGGTGCTACCCCCAAAACATGCATTACATTATGGTGACTAAAAATTCACAAATTTGATCTATCCGAGATCTCCCTGGTTCCACGTTGCCCTACCAAATAACTGGAATGCATAATCCCTGACCGATTGTTGAAGCTGACAACCTCACACATGGTCGTACCACGGGACTCCAACCAAGAGTCTAACTGAAAAGCGCTATCCTAGCCTATTTGTCAACACAGCTCCAATAATCCTCTAATCCCAATAAAGGACGACTTAACCAACCAACACACAAACAATGACCAGTTTGTTTCACTCTAGGTGAATGTTACGGGCCAAGTCATAGTCTTACATCACACATGTCTCCAAATCGGCCTATGACCTACCTCAATACTATGAATGTTGTGGCCCTCCCACAGTCTCACAACCGTTCATGAGATGATCTAACTCATCCTAATGACTGCTACGAGCCAAATCGTAGGCTTACAACACTTTTACAATTTCCTATCAACCTAGTGAATGTTACGGGCCACCCCACAATCTTACAACACTTCCACAACTACATACCATCCTAATGAATGCCGTAGGACAACCTACAATCTTACAACACTTTCACAACTGCCATGGTCACAACCTATGGTCTTGCCAACTATCCACAAGAATACTTATCCAAAATCAACACAATCCGAAACCCCAACCTGCTAAACCCAAACAGGCGACCGGGTTGTTCTTCGGACCCCGAATCCTTAATCAAACAAGAACAGGAAGACAGGTCCTCACACAACCCTCAACCTGAACCTAGTTACAAAACCAAAATGTGCCACTTCCAATGCTCCACGTCCTCAGACAAGATAACATGAATCCTCAACATCTCCTTCCCTACTCACAACTAACCAATGAACATTATTCCTTGCATAAGCTTTGACTCATACCACAACCAAAACTAACTATCCTCTTTTCCTTAGATTTAAAACTCGAAATGGACTCGCACATGGAAATATCCCCATTAATCCCAAATGATTCTTCTCCACCGCCTTGGATTCATTTACACCCTGTCAACCTTATAATTGTTCGGATTTCTAAGCCATCTACAACTTCACTACTCAAGACCACTACGATCCCGAGCTTGCAAGAACTAAAATCCCATGACTAGACAACCTAGGGTAATCACCCTAAACTCGAACATACACTTCATTAGAATTGACGAAAGATTGAAGCATCCAAGGCACTTTCCACTGATACAACTCCAAAATCCTCGAACAATCTCAACGATGATAAAGAAAGAATAATCAAACTATCGAAAACGGATAGATAACCAATCCAATGGTCCCCTTGCTACTATTCAAATCCCATGCGATAATGCATCAACCATGACCTGAAGTTGGTTGATAAATCAATAACGACTCTTTTTTTTACTTAAGATACTGGCTGGTTCATCGATTTAACCAACTCTTCAACTAACATTCCACCTGAGCACCTCAAGCACCTTTTAACCTAATATTTTGGGATTCCAAAAGGAGCAAGTGGCCACAACAAGATCTTCACCTAATAGCTTTCGATATGAGGACCACACGCACGTCCCTGATGGTATGAATCTAATAGTAACTAACCCTTTACCCGCGATATGACCAATCCTTCGTTACCTCGCAACAATGAAGGATATATATATGAATACCGCATTCAAAAATATAATATACTTACACTACAACTTCGTCGGACCCAAATGCCCTAAAACCATAAAATCAATTCGACTACTGATCCTCCAAGCATAACTTCCAGTTTTCCCCCACTTAGTATTCAAACTATCATTCGCTGACGTCTTTTCCGTCGAAGTCTAAAAACCAACTTAACCAGATACCCTCCAAATATGATTCTCAGTATGCAAAATGGCATATTAAAATTTACCGAATGATGAACAAACAATCATAAAGAAAGTTTGAACCTTAGGTGGAGACTTAAACACCTCAAACATTACATCTCTCACACATAATCACAAAATCATAAGCGTAAATAATAAAACTAAGAAGGAATTGAATACGATATGTACCAACAACAATATCTGGTGGAGATCGGTGCTCCTTGGCCTGCAACTAAAATGCTTGGCTCCTCACCACTGGAGCCTCCACTCTACCCTAACAACCATCAGTAACCCCCAATGTAGATATAGAAGGTGCCCTCACTGCTCCACTTGTCAGTCTCGGAGAGTCGGCCTTCTTGTGGCCCATCTCGTTGTAGTAAAAACAAATCAGAATCAATCCCCAAGGACAATAACTACTGATATGACCAACCCCTCCGTACTTGTAACAGACTATACTTCTAGATCGACACACTCCAACGTGATATTTCCCACACTTGCTACAATGGCCCTGGCCCGACTGGCCTCTAGCTCATGGATTGAAAGTCTTGGACTTATTCGTTGAACCCTATGTTGTCGGAACCAAAACTGGCTTCCACTTCGACCAAAGTTCTAACTCAATCGCCCACTCCCGAGCTCTGGTAATCGTATCCTCTAAAGTCTTGCAACTTGATACACCCACAAACCCCCGAATATCATCCCTCAATATATCACGGTACCTTGTCTTCTTCATCCTCATATGTAGCATATTGCGGAAGCAGTAGGGCCTTTTCCCCTAATGTTGTGGTGATCTCCACCACTGTCTTTGTCGTATAGCGAAGGACCTGAACTTCTCTCATCAATTGATGCGCCTTAATGGTAGGTGAAAACTTCATCCTGAACCTTGAGTCAAAATCAGTCCAAGACATGTCCGTCATGGCCTCAGCTCCCAAAGAGTGACAAACCTCCTTCCACCAGTCACGAGCTTCATCCCTCAAAAGGCAAGATGTAAATCCCACCTTTAATCCCTCGAGGCAGAAACTAGTCCACTGAGCATTCTTCATGTCAACTATCCATAATCTATTAGGAATAGGGTCCTTTTCCCGAAGAACCATGGGGCTCCTTATGCCTTGAACTCCCGAAAAGAGAGAGCTCGTGCCCCTAGTTGACCAGTTGTAATCTCTGCATGGAAAGCCCCAAGTAGATCATCTGGTAGCTCCATGATCCCCTCCATGATGGTACCAAACATCACAGGAGTCGTCTCCAAAATATCACGAGCGATCTCATATGTAATGAACTCACGTATCCTTGCATCAATCGTCTCAGCACTAGAGCCTGAACTAGAACCAGAACGTCCTCCTCAAGTAATTATCACCATACCGAAAAGCAAGACATATAACGATCAACACATACCCAAAGAATTCCTTCTTCCACAAGATCTGTAGAATCCTCGTGACTTTCCTTGATCCGAGTATAGATCTTGTGCTTTTAGTAGTATAGTCCCAATACTACCTTCCACAACTATCCATACTTTCCTTAAGAATAATATTGAATCCCCTAAGTCACCTCCTCATAATGATACTTGATATGAGCATATTTAGTCATATAATTCATGCATTATCTTAATACTTTATGTTGTTTTTGTCTCATTTAATGAACCAAAGGTGCTTAATTATCTTAAATATTTCATTTTCAGTAACAATTACATGCTCGGATGGAAAAGGAAGTGGAACTAGCAATTGGAAGCTTGGATCTTGGATTTTGAAGAAAGAAGGATGTTGCTGGACAGCTTGACCCCTCGTCAGTGTTTTGACCATATCTCATGAACCGTAACTCCGATTGACGAGATTCAAAATGTTCTGAAAAGTAGACACAATTTCGGACGACTTTCGTGTTTTGAGAAAATGCAGATTCGAAACGTACTCGGAGAGTAGGGTCGATTACTCGGCGAGTTGTATCGAACTTTCGCGATTCTAGACGCGCTGACTTGCCGTACACGGGTTTTAAGTGATGTACTCGCCGAGTAGGTCACTGGACTTGCCGAGTAGCCTCTGTTTTGTGAAAATCTATATAAAGAGACTTTTAGATCGATACCAGAGGATGGAGAGAAACCCTAGGAGGCTGAGAAACGATTGGAAGTGCTGCTAGGTCGTGAGGAACTGAAGAATCAACCCTACATTCAATTGTGAAGAGAATCAAGACAATTTTGGTTTATTCTTAGTAACTTTTTGATTTGAATCATGTTTATATACTTTGATTTCGTTTTTGAGTTTATGTTTACTGCAATCATGAGCTAAAAACTTATTCTTCTGTTAGGGTAGACAATTTTGTGAACATGGATTGATTATTTGAGTAGGATTAATTTTAATTGGTAATTATGTTTTGTTAAGCTTGTTAAAGAACCTTATGTGTTAACAATAACTATTCTTCTGTTAATAAATTAGTAATTAAGTTGTATGAACATCTCTTAGTTATTAATTTCATATGATTTATTGTGACCACATAGTTGTATGTCTAGGAATAACGAATGTGAAACTAGAATTAACTAGAAGATAGGTAAGTTAATGTGTAAGCTTGTTGGACGAACATCGACAAGAGGTTAATTGAAGGGCCAATTTAGTTAACCACTACAAGTCTTACTTAACCCGAATCAATAATCTAGGAAACCCGTTAATTTAGACAACTGGCCATTGCTTGAGTTAATTTGTTTTCTAAGATTTAGGAATAGCGAACGTGAACCTAATTATCTTAATCGGTAGCCAATGAAGAATTAATCCGATACATTAAAATCATCCATGGGAACAAATGAGTCGTACCTAAACAGAAGTCCTCTTTACTATTGAATTTAGTTGGTAATTAATTGTTTTAGTTGCTAGTTAGTTAATTTGTGTGTTGGTTATTCTAATTAAGTTCCTAGTCTTGTAAAACTAGAGAAAACCCCCTTTTTGTTATTTGTTTTATTTAGATAATATTAGCATTTATTTTAATTGTTTACCGTTCCCTGTGTTCGATGCCCTACTTGCTTGAACTATATTACTAATCGATAGGTACACTGCCTTTCGTGTGTTTATTTTGTGTCTAAGTTAGTAGGATTAAAACTAGTTGGTTTTACACACATCAAGTTTTTGGCGCCGTTGCCATGGAGCGGCTTGTCATTAATTTATTTTATTTGATTATTCGTTATTTGTTTTTAGTTAGTTTTTATTTTTAGTTTTTATTTTTAGTTGATTTTCGATGATATCATTTCACTTGTCGGGAAGGTTCTTGTTTTTATGTTGCAGGAATTTGGGATTGTAGACACTGCTTGACTTTACTTTTTGCATGGGTTTCGGGAATGAAAGCGACTAGGGAATTCTTGACCTGCTTAGCCTACTACTTTGTTGATTTGTCCAAACTCAATCCATGAGGCGTAGTATAGCAAGGCATATTGTGGTGGTTAAGTGGAAGACCGAGCTCTTGCTGTTCTTGTCTAGTTAGGTCACTTCTTGTTCCGCTTTTAGTTAAAGGTGCAAGGAAAACAAAGAAAATATTCTAACGGGTCCCGAAAGTGGGTGTTTTCGCAAACCAATTCTTGCATGCAGAGGTCTTTTGATCAACCATTGTTGTTTGATCTTGACAAAGATAAGTGATTATGACATCTCCGTTTTTTTTTTATTCACTCATCGTGAAGTCATCATTACCTTAAGAAATTAAAAAGAACAAAAAATAATAAATAAGTTTTAAGTCCCTAGATTAAATGTTTAAAAAGAAAAGGAAATTCAATTAAAAGAAAGAAGGAAATTTTCATTTAAACATTACGCCCCGCGTAAGTTATTTTACGCCATGCGTAATGTGCCCCGGATCGCGAATGAACATTTCAGGGGGTTGAGGTACGCCCCGCGTACCCTTGTGTTACGCCCCACGTACATGAGCGACCAGGTAAATATATCTTGACCCTTTGACTTCGCTGTTATTTTCACACCCATCTCCTTTCTCGCATACACTGTGACGGAAGAAGCCTCCAAGATCCTCGATTTTTTTGTTCGTTTCTTGTTAAATCCAACACACAAATTATGGCTCGAAGGACACAAAGAACCAACCCACCCGAGGATGTTACCGATCATCGTTTTTTACAATTTCCGCAAACGCTGAACGATGCTACCCGGGCGCGTAATGTCACCAACTTGAGCTTGCTTCTCACAAAGGAGATTGATATTGCACCCTCATTCGACTGGGAGTTGGCTGCCAGGACTGGACTTGTTGCATTGATCCAGGAATTTTTGTAATACACACACTCGAACGCGAGTGGTGTGGAATTGTTTGTGTGTCAGGGATGGGCGCGTTTGTTCAAGATCCAGGAGCCTGTGTATCGGGAGTTTTTGCTGGAGTTCTACGCTACAGTTTCCTAAGATCCTAGGAAGGCACTCGATGACAGGACAGCCTTTGCTTTCAGACTGGGAGGAGTGAGCCGGGAATGCAGCGTGATAGAGCTTGCGACTCGGGTGGGTATTTACACAGTCGATGAGACGAGGAGTGTTCACTTCCCGGCATTCCTTGCTGATTGTCTCACGGACCGGCCAGAAGACTATAATGAGAACACCTTTTGGGCCGAGATTACGGGAGGAGTTTATACACCATCTACCGCTCGAGGGGGGATGATTCGGTCCACTACATATCGAATGTTGCACCGGTTGATTTCTATGTCTCTCACGCATCACAAGAATAGTGAGAGAGTGCCTTCGACGGACCTGTATTTCCTATGGACACTAGTTACTCCAGGGAGGCACCTGAACCTTCCAGTTGCTTTAGCTGCATACTTGGGACGGAGGGCCAGGGGACTTAGGGGAGATAGCCCGATATGCGGAGGACATTTTATCACACGGTTAGCTCGATCATATCAGTTGATGACACGTGAGATCACGAGATCGATGGTGTTTCACGACATGAGGCTGATGAGTCTGCAGCTATTGGAGTCGATGCGTGTATTAGAGCGGGGTGGAGATGGTGTTTTGAGGGTTTGAGCAAATGATGAGGCAGAAGCGGAGGGTGCTGCCGAGCCACAGCCGAGACGGGTCCAGCGGCGTCGACCTGCTCCTCGGGGAGCGCAGCAGGGACCTGAGCGAGAGATTGATATGCGCTACCTGGCTCAGGGGATTGACCGTCTTAGTGAGTATGTTGCACATGTGGACATGCAACAGTAGTGGTATGGGAATGCGTTGAACGCATTCTTTGCCCACCAGGGGTTTCAGTATTCGGTTCCCTTTCCACCACCATTCCAGTCACGATTTGATGGGGCAGGTACTTCTGGGACACAGCCACATGATGATGGAGATGACGAGTGATTCTTTTTATTTTGTGTTATTTTAGTTTAGTTTAGTTTTTAGTATTTGGTATGTAATTAAACTTTGATTTAGTTTGTTTTACTTTTGTTTTCCATGTTGATGCTCTTTGGTTGTTTAGATTTCTGCAGAATTTTCGCCCTTAGGAAGCTGGCAGTAAGTTCAGCAGCTAGGTCCGACTGCATAACGCGCCCAGGTATGAGAGTTGAAGATTATAGTCGAGACCCACGATTTGTCATAAGTGTGGGGTGCATATTTATTTCGTGAGCGATCGTTTTGAAGATTGGCATTGTTACGATGTTTTGACTCTTATGATATGGATGAGCAGTTCCCATACCATAGAGTTTTATTTCGACGCGAGGAAGAAGTATCGTCCCGGTTGCCACGACATGGTTGACACTTTCCTATGTTATGGGGGATTTTTCATCGCGAGTAGAGGATGTCATTCTTGACGAGACGACGTGGTCGACACTTTCCCACGTCATGGTTATTATACATTGCATTTATTTGCAATATTTTGCACCACATTTTCGAAGATGGCGGTCTTGATTTTATTTTCGGCAAATTCAGAAGCAGCAGTTTCAGTTTTCGGTCTTTCGGCGATATTTGAAGCAACTTGTAGCAGCCCCATTCGATCTCGCCACAACTACCCAGGGGAGTCTGTTCCTTTTTCTCCCTTTTTATGTTCTTAATTTGTTTTAGCATACAATGAGGGCATTGTATGAAATAAGTGTGGGGTGGGGGGTCGGTAAAAGTAAATTAAAATTAAGAAAAAAATGAAATTGCAAGAATTTAAAGAAAATTTAAAAATTTGAAAAAACTTGAAATAATAGTTTAATTTAGAAAAATCTAGTGATAATTTAAATTTTGCTAATATTGTATGAAATGATCCGATGAGAACTCAAATGTTTAGTTGAGCCAATACATGTTATAGTGCATTTGTGGTCTCCCTTATTTTAGTGAAATCATGGAACAAAAACACAACCCCGCTTGGTTTGAGGGATGCAATATGTTTAGCAGCCTAAACCTGAAATGTATCCAGGAAAATTATTATCATTAACCAATAAAGGTTGAGGTTGAGCGCCTCTGCTTAAGCATGTAGGATTTGAGTGAAAAAAAAGTGAGGTACATGTAAAAAAAAAGAAAAGAGAATTACGAAAAAAGTTTGAAGAATTTTGGAGCAAATAAAGTGAAGATCAAAAGATCAAAATTCTGAAGAAATCCAAAAAGTTGAAGATACCAGAAATCAATTCAAATAAGGTGTTGAATTCAAAGAAATCAAAGATCAAATGTCAAAGAAATGAAGAATTCAAATAAAGCTCCATAGTGGTATCGGAAAATTGTAATTCTAGATTATGTATGCTTAGGTTGCTCAACTAAAAATACCTTGAGGTTAGGAGGTTTTCTGCGGATGGATTCGGAGGGTTGCATAAAATGAGCATTGTTCGGAAAAAGTGGGCAAGTGTTTATGAAGATTGTGAGTATTTAAAGTATGGGGGTACTTTAGGAAAATATTAGACACAAATGTACGCGTTGAGGTCTTGGCATAATGGCAGAGTTTTAAATGGATTGTTTAGTGCGATATTGGTAAAATAAAAGTAAATTTGCTTGGGGGCAAGCAAAGGCTAAGTGTGGGGTATTTTGATATGTGTATTTTTATATATATTTTTATACACTTTATCTTAATATTTTGGCCTTATTTATTCTATTTTAGAACTAAAAAGTACTCATAATATTTTGAATTATGTTTTGCAGCTATTTGTTGTCAATAAAGCACAAAAGAAAAGACTGAAGCGGAAACCGGGCTTAGAAGCTAAAAGAAAGAAAAGAATGCTGAGGTAGTGAGTACGCCCCGCGTACCTTAAGGTTACGCGCCGCGTACACCTTTGCACCGGATATACTTGATCGCGTGATTATCTTGAGTATGTGCTGCGTAATCCTAAGTACGCCCAGCGTACTTAGGTCGGCCAAAAAGACTATAAATGTCGATTTTTAGCTAACCAGGAGGGGGGATTCGACTTCTAACCTAATTTAGTCGACAATTAACTTCTGTTAAGCCGTTTTGAGGGTCTAGAAGGCGGCCGGAAGGCTGTTAAGCTAACAGGAGCGGAGATCGGAAGGATTGGAGAGTGGATACATGTCAGTTATCATATGGATTGCTGACGTGACCATGTTTAGCATTCCATTGTGGTACTTTTCTATATTTAGTTTCTGATTTGGGTGTAAAAACCTTTTATTTTGTGTTTATGATTGAATGAAGCTTTGATTATTAGACTAATTGCTATAATAAATAGTTTATTTGTGTTTAATTTATCTTGCCAAGCTTGTTTAAAGATCCTCATGTGTTAATGATGATTATTTTCTGTTAATTGTTAAGTGAATTGGGTTGCTTGAACATCCGCTTGATTTGCTTGTCTCTTATGATTTTTGATGACCATCGAGATTATAAGACTAGAAATAACGAATGTGAAACTAGGACTAATTTGAGAATAAGTAAGTTAATGTGTGAGCCTTGTTTGATGACCATCAACAAGAGGTTAATTAAATGTCTAAATTGAGTAACTATATTTACAAGTCTTGCTTGATACGAACTGAACACTAGGAAGCATGTTAGTTTAATCAACTGATCACTATTTGAATTGACTTGTTTGCTAAAGGATTAGTTATAGTGAACATGAATCTAATCATTTTAGGAATCGGTGAACATTGAATAAATGAATTTGTGTATGCAATTGTCTATGTTTTTAAAGTGTAATTTATCTAAACCAAAGTACCTGAAGAGATTTGCTTTCCTGTTAGTTTATAGAGAATTGTTAATTGTTAGTTTGAGATTTATTAAACCATTTTATTTATTATTTTCGTGTGACCTGTAACGTACAATCAAATATATTAAATTAATCCACCGTTCCCTGTGATCGACACCCGACTTACCTAAGCTATACTGTAATCTGACTAGGTACACTGCCTATAAGTGCATAGATAGTCTAAGTTTGTTAGGTTATAAATATTAAAATTAGTAGGTACACTGATATGTGTATTTTTATATATATTTTTATACACTTTATCTTAATATTTTGGCCTTATTTATTATATTTTAGAACTAAAAAGTACTCATAATACTTTGAATTATGTTTTGCAGCTATTTGTTGTCAATAAAGCACAAAAGAAAAGACTGAAGCGGAAACTGGGCTTAGAAGCTAAAAGAAAGAAAAGAATGTTGAGGTAGCGAGTACGCCCCGCGTACCTTAAGGTTACGCGCCGCGTACACCTTTGCACCGGATAGACTTGATCGCGTGATTATCTTGAGTATGCGCTGCGTAATCCTAAGTACGCCCAGCGTACTTAGGTCGGCCAAAAAGACTATAAATGTCGATTTTTAGCTAACTAGGAGGGGGGATTCGATTTCTAACCTAATTTAGTCGACAATTAACTTCTGTTAAGCCGTTTTGAGGGTCTAGAAGGCGGCCGGAAGGCCGTTAAGCTAACAGGAGCGGAGATCGAAAGGATTGGAGAGCGGATACATGTCAGTTATCATATGGATTGCTGACGTGACCATGTTTAGCATTCCATTGTGGTACTTTTCTGTATTTAGTTTCTGATTTGGGTGTAAAAACCTTTTATTTTGTGTTTATGATTGAATGAAGCTTTGATTATTAGACTAATTGCTATAATAAATAGTTTATTTGTGTTTAATTTATCTTGCCAAGCTTGTTTAAAGATCCTCATGTGTTAATGATGATTATTTTCTGTTAATTGTTAAGTGAATTGAGTTGCTTGAACATCCGCTTGATTTGCTTGTCTCTTATGATTTTTGATGACCATCGAGATTATAAGACTAGAAATAACGAATGTGAAACTAGGATTAATTTGAGAATAAGTAAGTTAATGTGTGAGCCTTGTTTGATGACCATCAACAAGAGGTTAATTAAATGTCTAAATTGATTAACTATATTTACAAGTCTTGCTTGATACGAACTGAACACTAGGAAGCATGTTAGTTTAATCAACTGATCACTGTTTGAATTGACTTGTTTGCTAAAGGATTAGTTATAGTGAACATGAATCTAATCATTTTAGGAATCGGTGAACATTGAATAAATGAATCTGTGTATGCAATTGTCTATGTTTTTAAAGTGTAATTTATCTAAACCAAAGTACCTGAAGAGATTTGCTTTCCTGTTAGTTTATAGAGAATTGTTAATTGTTAGTTTGAGATTTATTAAACCATTTTATTTATTATTTTCGTGTGACCTGTAACCTATAATCAAATATATTAAATTAATCCACCGTTCCCTGTGATCGACACCCGACTTACCTAAGCTATACTGTAATCTGACTAGGTACACTGCCTATAAGTGCATAGATAGTCTAAGTTTGTTAGGTTATAAATATTAAAATTAGTGGGTACACTGATATGTGTATTTATATATATATTTTTATACACTTTATCTTAATATTTTGGCCTTATTTATTATATTTTAGAACTAAAAAGTACTCATAATACTTTAAATTATGTTTTGCAGCTATTTGTTGTCAATAAAGCACAAAAGAAAAGACTGAAGCGGAAACCGGGCTTAGAAGCTAAAAGAAAGAAAAGAATGCTGAGGTAGCGAGTACGCCCCGCGTACCTTAAGGTTACGCGCCGCGTACACCTTTGCACCGGATAGACTTGATCGCGTGATTATCTTGAGTATGCGCTGCGTAATCCTAAGTACGCCCAGCGTACTTAGGTCGGCCGAAAAGACTATAAATGTCGATTTTTAGCTAACCAGGAGGGGGGATTCGACTTCTAACCTAATTTAGTCGACAATTAACTTCTGTTAAGCCGTTTTGAGGGTCTAGAAGGCGGCCGGAAGGCCGTTAAGCTAACAGGAGCGGAGATCGGAAGGATTGGAGAGCGGATACATGTCAGTTATCATATGGATTGCTGACGTGACCATGTTTAGCATTCCATTGTGGTACTTTTCTGTATTTAGTTTCTGATTTGGGTGTAAAAACCTTTTATTTTGTGTTTATGATTGAATGAAGCTTTGATTATTAGACTAATTGCTATAATAAATAGTTTATTTGTGTTTAATTTATCTTGCCAAGCTTGTTTAAACATCCTCATGTGTTAATGATGATTATTTTCTGTTAATTGTTAAGTGAATTGAGTTGCTTGAACATCCGCTTGATTTGCTTGTCTCTTATGATTTTTGATGACCATCGAGATTATAAGACTAGAAATAACGAATGTGAAACTAGGATTAATTTGAGAATAAGTAAGTTAATGTGTGAGCCTTGTTTGATGACCATCAACAAGAGGTTAATTAAATGTCTAAATTGATTAACTATATTTACAAGTCTTGCTTGATACGAACTGAACACTAGGAAGCATGTTAGTTTAATCAACTGATCACTGTTTGAATTGACTTGTTTGCTAAAGGATTAGTTATAGTGAACATGAATCTAATCATTTTAGGAATCGGTGAACATTGAATAAATGAATTTGTGTATGCAATTGTCTATGTTTTTTAAAGTGTAATTTATCTAAACCAAAGTACCTGAAGAGATTTGCGTTCCTGTTAGTTTATAGAGAATTGTTAATTGTTAGTTTGAGATTTATTAAACCATTTTATTTATTATTTTCGTGTGACCTGTAACCTATAATCAAATATATTAAATTAATCCACCGTTCCCTGTGATCGACACCCGACTTACCTAAGCTATACTGTAATCTGACTAGGTACACTGCCTATAAGTGCATAGATAGTCTAAGTTTGTTAGGTTATAAATATTAAAATTAGTGGGTACACTGATATGTGTATTTTTATATATATTTTTATACACTTTATCTTAATATTTTGGCCTTATTTATTATATTTTAGAACTAAAAAGTACTCATAATACTTTGAATTATGTTTTGCAGCTATTTGTTGTCAATAAAGCACAAAAGAAAAGACTGAAGCGGAAACCGGGCTTAGAAGCTAAAAGAAAGAAAAGAATGCTGAGGTAGCGAGTACGCCCCGCGTACCTTAAGGTTACGCGCCGCGTACACCTTTGCACCGGATAGACTTGATCGCGTGATTATCTTGAGTATGCGCTGCGTAATCCTAAGTACGCCCAGCGTACTTAGGTCGACCAAAAAGACTATAAATGTCGATTTTTAGCTAACCAGGAGGGGGGATTCGACTTCTAACCTAATTTAGTCGACAATTGACTTCTGTTAAGCCGTTTTGAGGGTCTAGAAGGCGGCCGGAAGGCCGTTAAGCTAACAGGAGCGGAGATCGGAAGGATTGGAGAGCGAATACATGTCAGTTATCATATGGATTGCTGACGTGACCATGTTTAGCATTCCATTGTGGTACTTTTCTGTATTTAGTTTCTGATTTGGGTGTAAAAACCTTTTATTTTGTGTTTATGATTGAATGAAGCTTTGATTATTAGACTAATTGCTATAATAAATAGTTTATTTGTGTTTAATTTATCTTGCCAAGCTTGTTTAAAGATCCTCATGTGTTAATGATGATTATTTTCTGTTAATTGTTAAGTGAATTGAGTTGCTTGAATATCCGCTTGATTTGCTTGTCTCTTATGATTTTTGATGACCATCGAGATTATAAGACTAGAAATAACGAATGTGAAACTAGGATTAATTTGAGAATAAGTAAGTTAATGTGTGAGCCTTGTTTGATGACCATCAACAAGAGGTTAATTAAATGTCTAAATTGATTAACTATATTTACAAGTCTTGCTTGATACGAACTGAACACTAGGAAGCATGTTAGTTTAATCAACTGATCACTGTTTGAATTGACTTGTTTGCTAAAGGATTAGTTATAGTGAACATGAATCTAATCATTTTAGGAATCGGTGAACATTGAATAAATGAATCTGTGTATGCAATTGTCTATGTTTTTAAAGTGTAATTTATCTAAACCAAAGTACCTGAAGAGATTTGCTTTCCTGTTAGTTTATAGAGAATTGTTAATTGTTAGTTTGAGATTTATTAAACCATTTTATTTATTATTTTCGTGTGACCTATAACCTATAATCAAATATATTAAATTAATCCACCGTTCCCTGTGATCGACACCCGACTTACCTAAGCTATACTGTAATCTGACTAGGTACACTGCCTATAAGTGCATAGATAGTCTAAGTTTGTTAGGTTATAAATATTAAAATTAGTGGGTAAACTGATATGTGTATTTTTATATATATTTTTATACACTTTATCTTAATATTTTGGCCTTATTTATTATATTTTAGAACTAAAAAGTACTCATAATACTTTGAATTATGTTTTGCAGCTATTTGTTGTCAATAAAGCACAAAAGAAAAGACTGAAGCGGAAATCGGGCTTAGAAGCTAAAAGAAAGAAAAGAATGCTGAGGTAGCGAGTACGCCCCGCGTACCTTAAGGTTACGCGCCGCGTACACCTTTGCACCGGATAGACTTGATCGCGTGATTATCTTGAGTATGCGCTGCGTAATCCTAAGTACGCCCAGCGTACTTAGGTCGGCCAAAAAGACTATAAATGTCGATTTTTAGCTAACCAGGAGGGGGGATTCGACTTCTAACCTAATTTAGTCGACAATTAACTTCTGTTAAGCCGTTTTGAGGGTCTAGAAGGCGGCCGGAAGGCCGTTAAGCTAACAGGAGCGGAGATCGGAAGGATTGGAGAGCGAATACATGTCAGTTATCATATGGATTGCTGACGTGACCATGTTTAGCATTCCATTGTGGTACTTTTCTGTATTTAGTTTCTGATTTGGGTGTAAAAACCTTTTATTTTGTGTTTATGATTGAATGAAGCTTTGATTATTAGACTAATTGCTATAATAAATAGTTTATTTGTGTTTAATTTATCTTGCCAAGCTTGTTTAAAGATCCTCATGTGTTAATGATGATTATTTTCTGTTAATTGTTAAGTGAATTGAGTTGCTTGAACATCCGCTTGATTTGCTTGTCTCTTATGATTTTTGATGACCATCGAGATTATAAGACTAGAAATAACGAATGTGAAACTAGGATTAATTTGAGAATAAGTAAGTTAATGTGTGAGCCTTGTTTGATGACCATCAACAAGAGGTTAATTAAATGTCTAAATTGATTAACTATATTTACAAGTCTTGCTTGATACGAACTGAACACTAGGAAGCATGTTAGTTTAATCAACTGATCACTGTTTGAATTGACTTGTTTGCTAAAGGATTAGTTATAGTGAACATGAATCTAATCATTTTAGGAATCGGTGAACATTGAATAAATGAATCTGTGTATGCAATTGTCTATGTTTTTAAAGTGTAATTTATCTAAACCAAAGTACCTGAAGAGATTTGCTTTCCTGTTAGTTTATAGAGAATTGTTAATTGTTAGTTTGAGATTTATTAAACCATTTTATTTATTATTTTCGTGTGACCTATAACCTATAATCAAATATATTAAATTAATCCACCGTTCCCTGTCATCGACACCCGACTTACCTAAGCTATACTGTAATCTGACTAGGTACACTGCCTATAAGTGCATAGATAGTCTAAGTTTGTTAGGTTATAAATATTAAAATTAGTGGGTACACTGATATGTGTATTTTTATATATATTTTTATACACTTTATCTTAATATTTTGGCCTTATTTATTATATTTTAGAACTAAAAAGTACTCATAATACTTTGAATTATGTTTTGCAGCTATTTGTTGTCAATAAAGCACAAAAGAAAAGACTGAAGCGGAAACCGGGCTTAGAAGCTAAAAGAAAGAAAAGAATGCTGAGGTAGCGAGTACGCCCCGCGTACCTTAAGGTTACGCGCCGCGTACACCTTTGCACCGGATAGACTTGATCGCGTGATTATCTTGAGTATGCGCTGCGTAATCCTAAGTACGCCCAGCGTACTTAGGTCGGCCAAAAAGACTATAAATGTCGATTTTTAGCTAACCAGGAGGGGGGATTCGACTTCTAACCTAATTTAGTCGACAATTAACTTCTGTTAAGCCGTTTTGAGGGTCTAGAAGGCGGCCGGAAGGCCGTTAAGCTAACAGGAGCGGAGATCGGAAGGATTGGAGAGCGGATACATGTCAGTTATCATATGGATTGCTGACGTGACCATGTTTAGCATTCCATTGTGGTACTTTTCTGTATTTTGTTTCTGATTTGGGTGTAAAAACCTTTTATTTTGTGTTTATGATTGAATGAAGCTTTGATTATTAGACTAATTGCTATAATAAATAGTTTATTTGTGTTTAATTTATCTTGCCAAGCTTGTTTAAAGATCCTCATGTGTTAATGATGATTATTTTCTGTTAATTGTTAAGTGAATTGAGTTGCTTGAACATCCGCTTGATTTGCTTGTCTCTTATGATTTTTGATGACCATCGAGATTATAAGACTAGAAATAACGAATGTGAAACTAGGATTAATTTGAGAATAAGTAAGTTAATGTGTGAGCCTTGTTTGATGACCATCAACAAGAGGTTAATTAAATGTCTAAATTGATTAACTATATTTACAAGTCTTGCTTGATACGAACTGAACACTAGGAAGCATGTTAGTTTAATCAACTGATCACTGTTTGAATTGACTTGTTTGCTAAAGGATTAGTTATAGTGAACATGAATCTAATCATTTTAGGAATCGGTGAACATTGAATAAATGAATTTGTGTATGCAATTGTCTATGTTTTTAAAGTGTAATTTATCTAAACCAAAGTACCTGAAGAGATTTGCTTTCCTGTTAGTTTATAGAGAATTGTTAATTGTTAGTTTGAGATTTATTAAACCATTTTATTTATTATTTTCGTGTGACCTGTAACGTACAATCAAATATATTAAATTAATCCACCGTTCCCTGTGATCGACACCCGACTTACCTAAGCTATACTGTAATCTGACTAGGTACACTGCCTATAAGTGCATAGATAGTCTAAGTTTGTTAGGTTATAAATATTAAAATTAGTGGGTACACTGATATGTGTATTTTTATATATATTTTTATACACTTTATCTTAATATTTTGGCCTTATTTATTATATTTTAGAACTAAAAAGTACTCATAATACTTTGAATTATGTTTTGCAGCTATTTGTTGTCAATAAAGCACAAAAGAAAAGACTGAAGCGGAAACCGGGCTTAGAAGCTAAAAGAAAGAAAAGAATGCTGAGGTAGCGAGTACGCCCCGCGTACCTTAAGGTTACGCGCCGCGTACACCTTTGCACCGGATAGACTTGATCGCGTGATTATCTTGAGTATGCGCTGCGTAATCCTAAGTACGCCCAGCGTACTTAGGTTGGCCAAAAAGACTATAAATGTCGATTTTTAGCTAACCAGGAGGGGGGATTCGACTTCTAACCTAATTTAGTCGACAATTAACTTCTGTTAAGCCATTTTGAGGGTCTAGAAGGCGGCCGGAAGGCCGTTAAGCTAACAGGAGCGGAGATCGGAAGGATTGGAGAGCGGATACATGTCAGTTATCATATGGATTGCTGACGTGACCATGTTTAGCATTCCATTGTGGTACTTTTCTGTATTTAGTTTCTGATTTGGGTGTAAAAACCTTTTATTTTGTGTTTATGATTGAATGAAGCTTTGATTATTAGACTAATTGCTATAATAAATAGTTTATTTGTGTTTAATTTATCTTGCCAAGCTTGTTTAAAGATCCTCATGTGTTAATGATGATTATTTTCTGTTAATTGTTAAGTGAATTGAGTTGCTTGAACATCCGCTTGATTTGCTTGTCTCTTATGATTTTTGATGACCATCGAGATTATAAGACTAGAAATAACGAATGTGAAACTAGGATTAATTTGAGAATAAGTAAGTTAATGTGTGAGCCTTGTTTGATGACCATCAACAAGAGGTTAATTAAATGTCTAAATTGATTAACTATTTTTACAAGTCTTGCTTGATACGAACTGAACACTAGGAAGCATGTTAGTTTAATCAACTGATCACTGTTTGAATTGACTTGTTTGCTAAAGGATTAGTTATAGTGAACATGAATCTAATCATTTTAGGAATCGGTGAACATTGAATAAATGAATTTGTGTATGCAATTGTCTATGTTTTTAAAGTGTAATTTATCTAAACCAAAGTACCTGAAGAGATTTGCTTTCCTGTTAGTTTATAGAGAATTGTTAATTGTTAGTTTGAGATTTATTAAACCATTTTATTTATTATTTTCGTGTGACCTGTAACCTATAATCAAATATATTAAATTAATCCACCGTTCCCAGTGATCGACACCCGACTTACCTAAGCTATACTGTAATCTGACTAGGTACACTGCCTATAAGTGCATAGATAGTCTAAGTTTGTTAGGTTATAAATATTAAAATTAGTGGGTACACTGATATGTGTATTTTTATATATATTTTTATACACTTTATCTTAATATTTTGGCCTTATTTATTATATTTTAGAACTAAAAAGTACTCATAATACTTTGAATTATGTTTTGCAGCTATTTGTTGTCAATAAAGCACAAAAGAAAAGACTGAAGCGGAAACCGGGCTTAGAAGCTAAAAGAAAGAAAAGAATGCTGAGGTAGCGAGTACGCCCCGCGTACCTTAAGGTTACGCGCCGCGTACACCTTTGCACCGGATAGACTTGATCGCGTGATTATCTTGAGTATGCGCTGCGTAATCCTAAGTACGCCCAGCGTACTTAGGTCGACCAAAAAGACTATAAATGTCGATTTTTAGCTAACCAGGAGGGGGGATTCGACTTCTAACCTAATTTAGTCGACAATTGACTTCTGTTAAGCCGTTTTGAGGGTCTAGAAGGCGGCCGGAAGGCCGTTAAGCTAACAGGAGCGGAGATCGGAAGGATTGGAGAGCGAATACATGTCAGTTATCATATGGATTGCTGACGTGACCATGTTTAGCATTCCATTGTGGTACTTTTCTGTATTTAGTTTCTGATTTGGGTGTAAAAACCTTTTATTTTGTGTTTATGATTGAATGAAGCTTTGATTATTAGACTAATTGCTATAATAAATAGTTTATTTGTGTTTAATTTATCTTGCCAAGCTTGTTTAAAGATCCTCATGTGTTAATGATGATTATTTTCTGTTAATTGTTAAGTGAATTGAGTTGCTTGAATATCCGCTTGATTTGCTTGTCTCTTATGATTTTTGATGACCATCGAGATTATAAGACTAGAAATAACGAATGTGAAACTAGGATTAATTTGAGAATAAGTAAGTTAATGTGTGAGCCTTGTTTGATGACCATCAACAAGAGGTTAATTAAATGTCTAAATTGATTAACTATATTTACAAGTCTTGCTTGATACGAACTGAACACTAGGAAGCATGTTAGTTTAATCAACTGATCACTGTTTGAATTGACTTGTTTGCTAAAGGATTAGTTATAGTGAACATGAATCTAATCATTTTAGGAATCGGTGAACATTGAATAAATGAATATGTGTATGCAATTGTCTATGTTTTTAAAGTGTAATTTATCTAAACCAAAGTACCTGAAGAGATTTGCTTTCCTGTTAGTTTATAGAGAATTGTTAATTGTTAGTTTGAGATTTATTAAACCATTTTATTTATTATTTTCGTGTGACCTATAACCTATAATCAAATATATTAAATTAATCCACCGTTCCCTGTGATCGACACCCGACTTACCTAAGCTATACTGTAATCTGACTAGGTACACTGCCTATAAGTGCATAGATAGTCTAAGTTTGTTAGGTTATAAATATTAAAATTAGTGGGTAAACTGATATGTGTATTTTTATATATATTTTTATACACTTTATCTTAATATTTTGGCCTTATTTATTATATTTTAGAACTAAAAAGTACTCATAATACTTTGAATTATGTTTTGCAGCTATTTGTTGTCAATAAAGCACAAAAGAAAAGACTGAAGCGGAAATCGGGCTTAGAAGCTAAAAGAAAGAAAAGAATGCTGAGGTAGCGAGTACGCCCCGCGTACCTTAAGGTTACGCGCCGCGTACACCTTTGCACCGGATAGACTTGATCGCGTGATTATCTTGAGTATGCGCTGCGTAATCCTAAGTACGCCCAGCGTACTTAGGTCGGCCAAAAAGACTATAAATGTCGATTTTTAGCTAACCAGGAGGGGGGATTCGACTTCTAACCTAATTTAGTCGACAATTAACTTCTGTTAAGCCGTTTTGAGGGTCTAGAAGGCGGCCGGAAGGCCGTTAAGCTAACAGGAGCGGAGATCGGAAGGATTGGAGAGCGAATACATGTCAGTTATCATATGGATTGCTGACGTGACCATGTTTAGCATTCCATTGTGGTACTTTTCTGTATTTAGTTTCTGATTTGGGTGTAAAAACCTTTTATTTTGTGTTTATGATTGAATGAAGCTTTGATTATTAGACTAATTGCTATAATAAATAGTTTATTTGTGTTTAATTTATCTTGCCAAGCTTGTTTAAAGATCCTCATGTGTTAATGATGATTATTTTCTGTTAATTGTTAAGTGAATTGAGTTGCTTGAACATCCGCTTGATTTGCTTGTCTCTTATGATTTTTGATGACCATCGAGATTATAAGACTAGAAATAACGAATGTGAAACTAGGATTAATTTGAGAATAAGTAAGTTAATGTGTGAGCCTTGTTTGATGACCATCAACAAGAGGTTAATTAAATGTCTAAATTGATTAACTATATTTACAAGTCTTGCTTGATACGAACTGAACACTAGGAAGCATGTTAGTTTAATCAACTGATCACTGTTTGAATTGACTTGTTTGCTAAAGGATTAGTTATAGTGAACATGAATCTAATCATTTTAGGAATCGGTGAACATTGAATAAATGAATCTGTGTATGCAATTGTCTATGTTTTTAAAGTGTAATTTATCTAAACCAAAGTACCTGAAGAGATTTGCTTTCCTGTTAGTTTATAGAGAATTGTTAATTGTTAGTTTGAGATTTATTAAACCATTTTATTTATTATTTTCGTGTGACCTATAACCTATAATCAAATATATTAAATTAATCCACCGTTCCCTGTCATCGACACCCGACTTACCTAAGCTATACTGTAATCTGACTAGGTACACTGCCTATAAGTGCATAGATAGTCTAAGTTTGTTAGGTTATAAATATTAAAATTAGTGGGTACACTGATATGTGTATTTTTATATATATTTTTATACACTTTATCTTAATATTTTGGCCTTATTTATTATATTTTAGAACTAAAAAGTACGCATAATACTTTGAATTATGTTTTGCAGCTATTTGTTGTCAATAAAGCACAAAAGAAAAGACTGAAGCGGAAACCGGGCTTAGAAGCTAAAAGAAAGAAAAGAATGCTGAGGTAGCGAGTACGCCCCGCGTACCTTAAGGTTACGCGCCGCGTACACCTTTGCACCGGATAGACTTGATCGCGTGATTATCTTGAGTATGCGCTGCGTAATCCTAAGTACGCCCAGCGTACTTAGGTCGGCCAAAAAGACTATAAATGTCGATTTTTAGCTAACCAGGAGGGGGGATTCGACTTCTAACCTAATTTAGTCGACAATTAACTTCTGTTAAGCCGTTTTGAGGGTCTAGAAGGCGGCCGGAAGGCCGTTAAGCTAACAGGAGCGGAGATCGGAAGGATTGGAGAGCGGATACATGTCAGTTATCATATGGATTGCTGACGTGACCATGTTTAGCATTCCATTGTGGTACTTTTCTGTATTTAGTTTCTGATTTGGGTGTAAAAACCTTTTATTTTGTGTTTATGATTGAATGAAGCTTTGATTATTAGACTAATTGCTATAATAAATAGTTTATTTGTGTTTAATTTATCTTGCCAAGCTTGTTTAAAGATCCTCATGTGTTAATGATGATTATTTTCTGTTAATTGTTAAGTGAATTGAGTTGCTTGAACATCCGCTTGATTTGCTTGTCTCTTATGATTTTTGATGACCATCGAGATTATAAGACTAGAAATAACGAATGTGAAACTAGGATTAATTTGAGAATAAGTAAGTTAATGTGTGAGCCTTGTTTGATGACCATCAACAAGAGGTTAATTAAATGTCTAAATTGATTAACTATATTTACAAGTCTTGCTTGATACGAACTGAACACTAGGAAGCATGTTAGTTTAATCAACTGATCACTGTTTGAATTGACTTGTTTGCTAAAGGATTAGTTATAGTGAACATGAATCTAATCATTTTAGGAATCGGTGAACATTGAATAAATGAATTTGTGTATGCAATTGTCTATGTTTTTAAAGTGTAATTTATCTAAACCAAAGTACCTGAAGAGATTTGCTTTCCTGTTAGTTTATAGAGAATTGTTAATTGTTATTTTGAGATTTATTAAACCATTTTATTTATTATTTTCGTGTGACCTGTAACCTATAATCAAATATATTAAATTAATCCACCGTTCCCTGTGATCGACACCCGACTTACCTAAGCTATACTGTAATCTGACTAGGTACACTGTCTATAAGTGCATAGATAGTCTAAGTTTGTTAGGTTATAAATATTAAAATTAGTGGGTACACTGATATGTGTATTTTTATATATATTTTTATACACTTTATCTTAATATTTTGGCCTTATTTATTATATTTTAGAACTAAAAAGTACTCATAATACTTTGAATTATGTTTTGCAGCTATTTGTTGTCAATAAAGCACAAAAGAAAAGACTGAAGCGGAAACCGGGCTTAGAAGCTAAAAGAAAGAAAAGAATGCTGAGGTAGCGAGTACGCCCCGCGTACCTTAAGGTTACGCGCCGCGTACACCTTTGCACCGGATAGACTTGATCGCGTGATTATCTTGAGTATGCGCTGCGTAATCCTAAGTACGCCCAGCGTACTTAGGTCGGCCAAAAAGACTATAAATGTCGATTTTTAGCTAACCAGGAGGGGGGATTCGACTTCTAACCTAATTTAGTCGACAATTAACTTCTGTTAAGCCGTTTTGAGGGTCTAGAAGGCGGCCGGAAGGCCGTTAAGCTAACAGGAGCGGAGATCGGAAGGATTGGAGAGCGGATACATGTCAGTTATCATATGGATTGCTGACGTGACCATGTTTAGCATTCCATTGTGGTACTTTTCTGTATTTAGTTTCTGATTTGGGTGTAAAAACCTTTTATTTTGTGTTTATGATTGAATGAAGCTTTGATTATTAGACTAATTGCTATAATAAATAGTTTATTTGTGTTTAATTTATCTTGCCAAGCTTGTTTAAAGATCCTCATGTGTTAATGATGATTATTTTCTGTTAATTGTTAAGTGAATTGAGTTGCTTGAACATCCGCTTGATTTGCTTGTCTCTTATGATTTTTGATGACCATCGAGATTATAAGACTAGAAATAACGAATGTGAAACTAGGATTAATTTGAGAATAAGTAAGTTAATGTGTGAGCCTTGTTTGATGACCATCAACAAGAGGTTAATTAAATGTCTAAATTGATTAACTATATTTACAAGTCTTGCTTGATACGAACTGAACACTAGGAAGCATGTTAGTTTAATCAACTGATCACTGTTTGAATTGACTTGTTTGCTAAAGGATTAGTTATAGTGAACATGAATCTAATCATTTTAGGAATCGGTGAACATTGAATAAATGAATTTGTGTATGCAATTGTCTATGTTTTTAAAGTGTAATTTATCTAAACCAAAGTACCTGAAGAGATTTGCTTTCCTGTTAGTTTATAGAGAATTGTTAATTGTTATTTTGAGATTTATTAAACCATTTTATTTATTATTTTCGTGTGACCTGTAACGTACAATCAAATATATTAAATTAATCCACCGTTCCCTGTGATCGACACCCGACTTACCTAAGCTATACTGTAATCTGACTAGGTACACTGCCTATAAGTGCATAGATAGTCTAAGTTTGTTAGGTTATAAATATTAAAATTAGTGGGTACACTGATATGTGTATTTTTATATATATTTTTATACACTTTATCTTAATATTTTGGCCTTATTTATTATATTTTAGAACTAAAAAGTACTCATAATACTTTGAATTATGTTTTGCAGCTATTTGTTGTCAATAAAGCACAAAAGAAAAGACTGAAGCGGAAACCGGGCTTAGAAGCTAAAAGAAAGAAAAGAATGCTGAGGTAGCGAGTACGCCCCGCGTACCTTAAGGTTACGCGCCGCGTACACCTTTGCACCGGATAGACTTGATCGCGTGATTATCTTGAGTATGCGCTGCGTAATCCTAAGTACGCCCAGCGTACTTAGGTCGGCCAAAAAGACTATAAATGTCGATTTTTAGCTAACCAGGAGGGGGGATTCGACTTCTAACCTAATTTAGTCGACAATTAACTTCTGTTAAGCCGTTTTGAGGGTCTAGAAGGCGGCCGGAAGGCCGTTAAGCTAACAGGAGTGGAGATCGGAAGGATTGGAGAGCGGATACATGTCAATTATCATATGGATTGCTGATGTGACCATGTTTAGCATTCCATTGTGGTACTTTTCTGTATTTAGTTTCTGATTTGGGTGTAAAAACCTTTTATTTTGTGTTTATGATTGAATGAAGCTTTGATTATTAGACTAATTGCTATAATAAATAGTTTATTTGTGTTTAATTTATCTTGCCAAGCTTGTTTAAAGATCCTCATGTGTTAATGATGATTATTTTCTGTTAATTGTTAAGTGAATTGAGTTGCTTGAACATCCGCTTGATTTGCTTGTCTCTTATGATTTTTGATGACCATCGAGATTATAAGACTAGAAATAACGAATGTGAAACTAGGATTAATTTGAGAATAAGTAAGTTAATGTGTGAGCCTTGTTTGATGACCATCAACAAGAGGTTAATTAAATGTCTAAATTGATTAACTATATTTACAAGTCTTGCTTGATACGAACTGAACACTAGGAAGCATGTTAGTTTAATCAACTGATCACTGTTTGAATTGACTTGTTTGCTAAAGGATTAGTTATAGTGAACATGAATCTAATCATTTTAGGAATCGGTGAACATTGAATAAATGAATCTGTGTATGCAATTGTCTATGTTTTTAAAGTGTAATTTATCTAAACCAAAGTACCTGAAGAGATTTGCTTTCCTGTTAGTTTATAGAGAATTGTTAATTGTTAGTTTGAGATTTATTAAACCATTTTATTTATTATTTTCGTGTGACCTATAACCTATAATCAAATATATTAAATTAATCCACCGTTCCCAGTGATCGACACCCGACTTACCTAAGCTATACTGTAATCTGACTAGGTACACTGCCTATAAGTGCATAGATAGTCTAAGTTTGTTAGGTTATAAATATTAAAATTAGTGGGTACACTGATATGTGTATTTTTATATATATTTTTATACACTTTATCTTAATATTTTGGCCTTATTTATTATATTTTAGAACTAAAAAGTACGCATAATACTTTGAATTATGTTTTGCAGCTATTTGTTGTCAATAAAGCACAAAAGAAAAGACTGAAGCGGAAACCGGGCTTAGAAGCTAAAAGAAAGAAAAGAATGCTGAGGTAGCGAGTACGCCCCGCGTACCTTAAGGTTACGCGCCGCGTACACCTTTGCACCGGATAGACTTGATCGCGTGATTATCTTGAGTATGCGCTGCGTAATCCTAAGTACGCCCAGCGTACTTAGGTCGGCCAAAAAGACTCTAAATGTCGATTTTTAGCTAACCAGGAGGGGGGATTCGACTTCTAACCTAATTTAGTCGACAATTAACTTCTGTTAAGGCGTTTTGAGGGTCTAGAAGGCGGCCGGAAGGCCGTTAAGCTAACAGGAGCGGAGATCGGAAGGATTGGAGAGCGGATACATGTCAGTTATCATATGGATTGCTGACGTGACCATGTTTAGCATTCCATTGTGGTACTTTTCTGTATTTAGTTTCTGATTTGGGTGTAAAAACCTTTTATTTTGTGTTTATGATTGAATGAAGCTTTGATTATTAGACTAATTGCTATAATAAATAGTTTATTTGTGTTTAATTTATCTTGCCAAGCTTGTTTAAAGATCCTCATGTGTTAATGATGATTATTTTCTGTTAATTGTTAAGTGAATTGAGTTGCTTGAACATCCACTTCATTTGCTTGTCTCTTATGATTTTTGATGACCATCGAGATTATAAGACTAGAAATAACGAATGTGAAACTAGGATTAATTTGAGAATAAGTAAGTTAATGTGTGAGCCTTGTTTGATGACCATCAACAAGAGGTTAATTAAATGTCTAAATTGATTAACTATATTTACAAGTCTTGCTTGATACGAACTAAACACTAGGAAGCATGTTAGTTTAATCAACTGATCACTGTTTGAATTGACTTGTTTGCTAAAGGATTAGTTATAGTGAACATGAATCTAATCATTTTAGGAATCGGTGAACATTGAATAAATGAATTTGTGTATGCAATTGTCTATGTTTTTAAAGTGTAATTTATCTAAACCAAAGTACCTGAAGAGATTTGCGTTCCTGTTAGTTTATAGAGAATTGTTAATTGTTAGTTTGAGATTTATTAAACCATTTTATTTATTATTTTCGTGTGACCTGTAACCTATAATCAAATATATTAAATTAATCCACCGTTCCCTGTGATCGACACCCAACTTACCTAAGCTATACTGTAATCTGACTAGGTACACTGCCTATAAGTGCATAGATTGTCTAAGTTTGTTAGGTTATAAATATTAAAATTAGTGGGTACACTGATCTGTGTATTTTTATATATATTTTTATACACTTTATCTTAATATTTTGGCCTTATTTATTATATTTTAGAACTAAAAAGTACTCATAATACTTTGAATTATGTTTTGCAGCTATTTATTGTCAATAAAGCACAAAAGAAAAGACTGAAGCGGAAACCGGGCTTAGAAGCTAAAAGAAAGAAAAGAATGCTGAGGTAGCGAGTACGCCCCGCGTTCCTTAAGGTTACACACCGCGTACACCTTTGCACCGGATAGACTTGATCGCGTGATTATCTTGAGTATGCGCTGCGTAATCCTAAGTACGCCCAGCGTACTTAGGTCGGCCAAAAAGACTATAAATGTCGATTTTTAGCTAACCAGGAGGGGGGATTCGACTTCTAACCTAATTTAGTCGACAATTAACTTCTGTTAAGCCGTTTTGAGGGTCTAGAAGGCGGCCGAAAGGCCGTTAAGCTAACAGGAGCGGAGATCGGAAGGATTGGAGAGCGGATACATGTCAGTTATCATATGGATTGCTGACGTGACCATGTTTAGCATTCCATTGTGGTACTTTTCTATATTTAGTTTCTGATTTGGGTGTAAAAACCTTTTATTTTGTGTTTATGATTGAATGAAGCTTTGATTATTAGACTAATTGCTATAATAAATAGTTTATTTGTGTTTAACTTATCTTGCCAAGCTTGTTTAAAGATCCTCATGTGTTAATGATGATTATTTTCTGTTAATTGTTAAGTGAATTGAGTTGCTTGAACATCCGCTTGATTTGCTTGTCTCTTATGATTTTTGATGACCATCGAGATTATAAGACTAGAAATAACGAATGTGAAACTAGGATTAATTTGAGAATAAGTAAGTTAATGTGTGAGCCTTGTTTGATGACCATCAACAAGAGGTTAATTAAATGTCTAAATTGATTAACTATATTTACAAGTCTTGCTTGATACGAACTGAACACTAGGAAGCATGTTAGTTTAATCAACTGATCACTGTTTGAATTGACTTGTTTGCTAAAGGATTAGTTATAGTGAACATGAATCTAATCATTTTAGGAATCGGTGAACATTGAATAAATGAATCTGTGTATGCAATTGTCTATGTTTTTAAAGTGTAATTTATCTAAACCAAAGTACCTGAAGAGATTTGCTTTCCTGTTAGTTTATAGAGAATTGTTAATTGTTAGTTTGAGATTTATTAAACCATTTTATTTATTATTTTCGTGTGACCTATAACCTATAATCAAATATATTAAATTAATCCACCGTTCCCTGTGATCGACACCCGACTTACCTAAGCTATACTGTAATCTGACTAGGTACACTGCCTATAAGTGCATAGATAGTCTAAGTTTGTTAGGTTATAAATATTAAAATTAGTGGGTACACTGATATGTGTATTTTTATATATATTTTTATACACTTTATCTTAATATTTTGGCCTTATTTATTATATTTTAGAACTAAAAAGTACTCATAATACTTTGAATTATGTTTTGCAGCTATTTGTTGTCAATAAAGCACAAAAGAAAAGACTGAAGCGGAAACCGGGCTTAGAAGCTAAAAGAAAGAAAAGAATGCTGAGGTAGCGAGTACGCCCCGCGTACCTTAAGGTTACGCGCCGCGTACACCTTTGCACCGGATAGACTTGATCGCGTGATTATCTTGAGTATGCGCTGCGTAATCCTAAGTACGCCCAGCGTACTTAGGTCGGCCAAAAAGACTATAAATGTCGATTTTTAGCTAACCAGGAGGGGGGATTCGACTTCTAACCTAATTTAGTCGACAATTAACTTCTGTTAAGCCGTTTTGAGGGTCTAGAAGGCGGCCGGAAGGCCGTTAAGCTAACAGGAGCGGAGATCGGAAGGATTGGAGAGCGGATACATGTCAGTTATCATATGGATTGCTGACGTGACCATGTTTAGCATTCCATTGTGGTACTTTTCTGTATTTAGTTTCTGATTTGGGTGTAAAAACCTTTTATTTTGTGTTTATGATTGAATGAAGCTTTGATTATTAGACTAATTGCTATAATAAATAGTTTATTTGTGTTTAATTTATCTTGCCAAGCTTGTTTAAAGATCCTCATGTGTTAATGATGATTATTTTCTGTTAATTGTTAAGTGAATTGAGTTGCTTGAACATCCGCTTGATTTGCTTGTCTCTTATGATTTTTGATGACCATCGAGATTATAAGACTAGAAATAACGAATGTGAAACTAGGATTAATTTGAGAATAAGTAAGTTAATGTGTGAGCCTTGTTTGATGACCATCAACAAGAGGTTAATTAAATGTCTAAATTGATTAACTATATTTACAAGTCTTGCTTGATACGAACTGAACACTAGGAAGCATGTTAGTTTAATCAACTGATCACTGTTTGAATTGACTTGTTTGCTAAAGGATTAGTTATAGTGAACATGAATCTAATCATTTTAGGAATCGGTGAACATTGAATAAATGAATTTGTGTATGCAATTGTCTATGTTTTTAAAGTGTAATTTATCTAAACCAAAGTACCTGAAGAGATTTGCTTTCCTGTTAGTTTATAGAGAATTGTTAATTGTTATTTTGAGATTTATTAAACCATTTTATTTATTATTTTCGTGTGACCTGTAACGTACAATCAAATATATTAAATTAATCCACCGTTCCCTGTGATCGACACCCGACTTACCTAAGCTATACTGTAATCTGACTAGGTACACTGCCTATAAGTGCATAGATAGTCTAAGTTTGTTAGGTTATAAATATTAAAATTAGTGGGTACACTGATATGTGTATTTTTATATATATTTTTATACACTTTATCTTAATATTTTGGCCTTATTTATTATATTTTAGAACTAAAAAGTACTCATAATACTTTGAATTATGTTTTGCAGCTATTTGTTGTCAATAAAGCACAAAAGAAAAGACTGAAGCGGAAACCGGGCTTAGAAGCTAAAAGAAAGAAAAGAATGCTGAGGTAGCGAGTATGCCCCGCGTACCTTAAGGTTACGCGCCGCGTACACCTTTGCACCGGATAGACTTGATCGCGTGATTATCTTGAGTATGCGCTGCGTAATCCTAAGTACGCCCAGCGTACTTAGGTCGGCCAAAAAGACTATAAATGTCGATTTTTAGCTAACCAGGAGGGGGGATTCGACTTCTAACCTAATTTAGTCGACAATTAACTTCTGTTAAGCCGTTTTGAGGGTCTAGAAGGCGGCCGGAAGGCCGTTAAGCTAACAGGAGCGGAGATCGGAAGGATTGGAGAGCGGATACATGTCAATTATCATATGGATTGCTGACGTGACCATGTTTAGCATTCCATTGTGGTACTTTTCTGTATTTAGTTTCTGATTTGGGTGTAAAAACCTTTTATTTTGTGTTTATGATTGAATGAAGCTTTGATTATTAGACTAATTGCTATAATAAATAGTTTATTTGTGTTTAATTTATCTTGCCAAGCTTGTTTAAAGATCCTCATGTGTTAATGATGATTATTTTCTGTTAATTGTTAAGTGAATTGAGTTGCTTGAACATCCGCTTGATTTGCTTGTCTCTTATGATTTTTGATGACCATCGAGATTATAAGACTAGAAATAACGAATGTGAAACTAGGATTAATTTGAGAATAAGTAAGTTAATGTGTGAGCCTTGTTTGATGACCATCAACAAGAGGTTAATTAAATGTCTAAATTGATTAACTATATTTACAAGTCTTGCTTGATACGAACTGAACACTAGGAAGCATGTTAGTTTAATCAACTGATCACTGTTTGAATTGACTTGTTTGCTAAAGGATTAGTTATAGTGAACATGAATCTAATCATTTTAGGAATCGGTGAACATTGAATAAATGAATCTGTGTATGCAATTGTCTATGTTTTTAAAGTGTAATTTATCTAAACCAAAGTACCTGAAGAGATTTGCTTTCCTGTTAGTTTATAGAGAATTGTTAATTGTTAGTTTGAGATTTATTAAACCATTTTATTTATTATTTTCGTGTGACCTATAACCTATAATCAAATATATTAAATTAATCCACCGTTCCCAGTGATCGACACCCGACTTACCTAAGCTATACTGTAATCTGACTAGGTACACTGCCTATAAGTGCATAGATAGTCTAAGTTTGTTAGGTTATAAATATTAAAATTAGTGGGTACACTGATATGTGTATTTTTATATATATTTTTATACACTTTATCTTAATATTTTGGCCTTATTTATTATATTTTAGAACTAAAAAGTACGCATAATACTTTGAATTATGTTTTGCAGCTATTTGTTGTCAATAAAGCACAAAAGAAAAGACTGAAGCGGAAACCGGGCTTAGAAGCTAAAAGAAAGAAAAGAATGCTGAGGTAGCGAGTACGCCCCGCGTACCTTAAGGTTACGCGCCGCGTACACCTTTGCACCGGATAGACTTGATCGCGTGATTATCTTGAGTATGCGCTGCGTAATCCTAAGTACGCCCAGCGTACTTAGGTCGGCCAAAAAGACTCTAAATGTCGATTTTTAGCTAACCAGGAGGGGGGATTCGACTTCTAACCTAATTTAGTCGACAATTAACTTCTGTTAAGGCGTTTTGAGGGTCTAGAAGGCGGCCGGAAGGCCGTTAAGCTAACAGGAGCGGAGATCGGAAGGATTGGAGAGCGGATACATGTCAGTTATCATATGGATTGCTGACGTGACCATGTTTAGCATTCCATTGTGGTACTTTTCTGTATTTAGTTTCTGATTTGGGTGTAAAAACCTTTTATTTTGTGTTTATGATTGAATGAAGCTTTGATTATTAGACTAATTGCTATAATAAATAGTTTATTTGTGTTTAATTTATCTTGCCAAGCTTGTTTAAAGATCCTCATGTGTTAATGATGATTATTTTCTGTTAATTGTTAAGTGAATTGAGTTGCTTGAACATCCACTTCATTTGCTTGTCTCTTATGATTTTTGATGACCATCGAGATTATAAGACTAGAAATAACGAATGTGAAACTAGGATTAATTTGAGAATAAGTAAGTTAATGTGTGAGCCTTGTTTGATGACCATCAACAAGAGGTTAATTAAATGTCTAAATTGATTAACTATATTTACAAGTCTTGCTTGATACGAACTAAACACTAGGAAGCATGTTAGTTTAATCAACTGATCACTGTTTGAATTGACTTGTTTGCTAAAGGATTAGTTATAGTGAACATGAATCTAATCATTTTAGGAATCGGTGAACATTGAATAAATGAATTTGTGTATGCAATTGTCTATGTTTTTAAAGTGTAATTTATCTAAACCAAAGTACCTGAAGAGATTTGCGTTCCTGTTAGTTTATAGAGAATTGTTAATTGTTAGTTTGAGATTTATTAAACCATTTTATTTATTATTTTCGTGTGACCTGTAACCTATAATCAAATATATTAAATTAATCCACCGTTCCCTGTGATCGACACCCAACTTACCTAAGCTATACTGTAATCTGACTAGGTACACTGCCTATAAGTGCATAGATTGTCTAAGTTTGTTAGGTTATAAATATTAAAATTAGTGGGTACACTGATCTGTGTATTTTTATATATATTTTTATACACTTTATCTTAATATTTTGGCCTTATTTATTATATTTTAGAACTAAAAAGTACTCATAATACTTTGAATTATGTTTTGCAGCTATTTATTGTCAATAAAGCACAAAAGAAAAGACTGAAGCGGAAACCGGGCTTAGAAGCTAAAAGAAAGAAAAGAATGCTGAGGTAGCGAGTACGCCCCGCGTTCCTTAAGGTTACACACCGCGTACACCTTTGCACCGGATAGACTTGATCGCGTGATTATCTTGAGTATGCGCTGCGTAATCCTAAGTACGCCCAGCGTACTTAGGTCGGCCAAAAAGACTATAAATGTCGATTTTTAGCTAACCAGGAGGGGGGATTCGACTTCTAACCTAATTTAGTCGACAATTAACTTCTGTTAAGCCGTTTTGAGGGTCTAGAAGGCGGCCGAAAGGCCGTTAAGCTAACAGGAGCGGAGATCGGAAGGATTGGAGAGCGGATACATGTCAGTTATCATATGGATTGCTGACGTGACCATGTTTAGCATTCCATTGTGGTACTTTTCTATATTTAGTTTCTGATTTGGGTGTAAAAACCTTTTATTTTGTGTTTATGATTGAATGAAGCTTTGATTATTAGACTAATTGCTATAATAAATAGTTTATTTGTGTTTAACTTATCTTGCCAAGCTTGTTTAAAGATCCTCATGTGTTAATGATGATTATTTTCTGTTAATTGTTAAGTGAATTGAGTTGCTTGAACATCCGCTTGATTTGCTTGTCTCTTATGATTTTTGATGACCATCGAGATTATAAGACTAGAAATAACGAATGTGAAACTAGGATTAATTTGAGAATAAGTAAGTTAATGTGTGAGCCTTGTTTGATGACCATCAACAAGAGGTTAATTAAATGTCTAAATTGATTAACTATATTTACAAGTCTTGCTTGATACGAACTGAACACTAGGAAGCATGTTAGTTTAATCAACTGATCACTGTTTGAATTGACTTGTTTGCTAAAGGATTAGTTATAGTGAACATGAATCTAATCATTTTAGGAATCGGTGAACATTGAATAAATGAATTTGTGTATGCAATTGTCTATGTTTTTAAAGTGTAATTTATCTAAACCAAAGTACCTGAAGAGATTTGCTTTCCTGTTAGTTTATAGAGAATTGTTAATTGTTAGCTTGAGATTTATTAAATCATTTTATTTATTATTTTCGTGTGACCTGTAACCTATAATCAAATATATTAAATTAATCCACCGTTCCCTGTGATCGACACCCGACTTACCTAAGCTATACTGTGATCTGACTAGGTACACTGCCTATAAGTGCATAGATAGTCTAAGTTTGTTAGGTTATAAATATTAAAATTAGTGGGTACACTGATATGTGTATTTTTATATATATTTTTATACACTTTATCTTAATATTTTGGCCTTATTTATTATATTTTAGAACTAAAAAGTACTCATAATACTTTGAATTATGTTTTGCAGCTATTTGTTGTCAATAAAGCACAAAAGAAAAGACTGAAGCGGAAACCGGGCTTAGAAGCTAAAAGAAAGAAAAGAATGCTGAGGTAGCGAGTACGCCCCGCGTACCTTAAGGTTACGCGCCGCGTACACCTTTGCACCGGATAGACTTGATCGCGTGATTATCTTGAGTATGCGCTGCGTAATCCTAAGTACGCCCAGCGTACTTAGGTCGGCCAAAAAGACTCTAAATGTCGATTTTTAGCTAACCAGGAGGGGGGATTCGACTTCTAACCTAATTTAGTCGACAATTAACTTCTGTTAAGCCGTTTTGAGGGTCTAGAAGGCGGCCGGAAGGCCGTTAAGCTAACAGGAGCGGAGATCGGAAGGATTGGAGAGCGGATACATGTCAGTTATCATATGGATTGCTGATGTGACCATGTTTAGCATTCCATTGTGGTACTTTTCTGTATTTAGTTTCTGATTTGGGTGTAAAAACCTTTTATTTTGTGTTTATGATTGAATGAAGCTTTGATTATTAGACTATTTGCTATAATAAATAGTTTATTTGTGTTTAATTTATCTTGCCAAGCTTGTTTAAAGATCCTCATGTGTTAATGATGATTATTTTCTGTTAATTGTTAAGTGAATTGAGTTGCTTGAACATCCGCTTGATTTGCTTGTCTCTTATGATTTTTGATGACCATCGAGATTATAAGACTAGAAATAACGAATGTGAAACTAGGATTAATTTGAGAATAAGTAAGTTAATGTGTGAGCCTTGTTTGATGACCATCAACAAGAGGTTAATTAAATGTCTAAATTGATTAACTAAATTTACAAGTCTTGCTTGATACGAACTGAACACTAGGAAGCATGTTAGTTTAATCAACTGATCACTGTTTGAATTGACTTGTTTGCTAAAGGATTAGTTATAGTGAACATGAATCTAATCATTTTAGGAATCGGTGAACATTGAATAAATGAATTTGTGTATGCAATTGTCTATGTTTTTAAAGTGTAATTTATCTACACCAAAGTACCTGAAGAGATTTGCTTTCCTGTTAGTTTATAGAGAACTGTTAATTGTTAGTTTGAGATTTATTAAACCATTTTATTTATTATTTTCGTGTGACCTGTAACCTATAATCAAATATATTAAATTAATCCACCGTTCCCTGTGATCGACACCCGACTTACCTAAGCTATACTGTAATCTGACTAGGTACACTGCCTATAAGTGCATAGATAGTCTAAGTTTGTTAGGTTATAAATATTAAAATTAGTGGGTACACTGATATGTGTATTTTTATATATATTTTTATACACTTTATCGTAATATTTTGGCCTTATTTATTATATTTTAGAACTAAAAAGTACTCATAATACTTTGAATTATGTTTTGCAGCTATTTGTTGTCAATAAAGCACAAAAGAAAAGACTGAAGCGGAAACCGGGCTTAGAAGCTAAAAGAAAGAAAAGAATGCTGAGGTAGCGAGTACGCCCTGCGTACCTTAAGGTTACGCGCCGCGTACACCTTTGCACCGGATAGACTTGATCGCGTGATTATCTTGAGTATGCGCTGCGTAATCCTAAGTACGCCCAACATACTTAGGTCGGCCAAAAAGACTATAAATGTCGATTTTTAGCTAACCAGGAGGGGGGATTCGACTTCTAACCTAATTTAGTCGACAATTAACTTCTGTTAAGCCGTTTTGAGGGTCTAGAAGGCGGCCGGAAGGCCGTTAAGCTAACAGGAGCGGAGATCGGAAGGATTGGAGAGCGGATACATGTCAGTTATCATATGGATTGCTGACGTGACCATGTTTAGCATTCCATTGTGGTACTTTTCTGTATTTAGTTTCTGATTTGGGTGTAAAAACCTTTTATTTTGTGTTTATGATTGAATGAAGCTTTGATTATTAGACTAATTGCTATAATAAATAGTTTATTTGTGTTTAATTTATCTTGCCAAGCTTGTTTAAAGATCCTCATGTGTTAATGATGATTATTTTCTGTTAATTGTTAAGTGAATTGAGTTGCTTGAACATCCGCTTGATTTGCTTGTCTCTTATGATTTTTGATGACCATCGAGATTATAAGACTAGAAATAACGAATGTGAAACTAGGATTAATTTGAGAATAAGTAAGTTAATGTGTGAGCCTTGTTTGATGACCATCAACAAGAGGTTAATTAAATGTCTAAATTGATTAACTATATTTACAAGTCTTGCTTGATACGAACTGAACACTAGGAAGCATGTTAGTTTAATCAACTGATCACTGTTTGAATTGACTTGTTTGCTAAAGGATTAGTTATAGTGAACATGAATCTAATCATTTTAGGAATCGGTGAACATTGAATAAATGAATTTGTGTATGCAATTGTCTATGTTTTTAAAGTGTAATTTATCTAAACCAAAGTACCTGAAGAGATTTGCTTTCCTGTTAGTTTATAGAGAATTGTTAATTGTTAGTTTGAGATTTATTAAACCATTTTATTTATTATTTTCGTGTGACCTGTAACGTACAATCAAATATATTAAATTAATCCACCGTTCCCTGTGATCGACACCCGACTTACCTAAGCTATACTGTAATCTGACTAGGTACACTGCCTATAAGTGCATAGATAGTCTAAGTTTGTTAGGTTATAAATATTAAAATTAGTGGGTACACTGATATGTGTATTTTTATATATATTTTTATACACTTTATCTTAATATTTTGGCCTTATTTATTATATTTTAGAACTAAAAAGTACTCATAATACTTTGAATTATGTTTTGCAGCTATTTGTTGTCAATAAAGCACAAAAGAAAAGACTAAAGCGGAAACCGGGCTTAGAAGCTAAAAGAAAGAAAAGAATGCTGAGGTAGCGAGTACGCCCCGCGTACCTTAAGGTTACGCGCCGCGTACACCTTTGCACCGGATAGACTTGATCGCGTGATTATCTTGAGTATGCGCTGCGTAATCCTAAGTACGCCCAGCGTACTTAGGTCGGCCAAAAAGACTATAAATGTCGATTTTTAGCTAACCAGGAGGGGGGATTCGACTTCTAACCTAATTTAGTCGACAATTAACTTCTGTTAAGCCGTTTTGAGGGTCTAGAAGGCGGCCGGAAGGCCGTTAAGCTAACAGGAGCGGAGATCGGAAGGATTGGAGAGCGGATACATGTCAGTTATCATATGGATTGCTGACGTGACCATGTTTAGCATTCCATTGTGGTACTTTTCTGTATTTAGTTTCTGATTTGGGTGTAAAAACCTTTTATTTTGTGTTTATGATTGAATGAAGCTTTGATTATTAGACTAATTGCTATAATAAATAGTTTATTTGTGTTTAATTTATCTTGCCAAGCTTGTTTAAAGATCCTCATGTGTTAATGATGATTATTTTCTGTTAATTGTTAAGTGAATTGAGTTGCTTGAACATCCGCTTGATTTGCTTGTCTCTTATGATTTTTGATGACCATCGAGATTATAAGATTAGAAATAACGAATGTGAAACTAGGATTAATTTGAGAATAAGTAAGTTAATGTGTGAGCCTTGTTTGATGACCATCAACAAGAGGTTAATAAAATGTCTAAATTGATTAACTATATTTACAAGTTTTGCTTGATACGAACTGAACACTAGGAAGCATGTTAGTTTAATCAACTGATCACTGTTTGAATTGACTTGTTTGCTAAAGGATTAGTTATAGTGAACATGAATCTAATCATTTTAGGAATCGGTGAACATTGAATAAATGAATTTGTGTATGCAATTGTCTATGTTTTTAAAGTGTAATTTATCTAAACCAAAGTACCTGAAGAGATTTGCTTTCCTGTTAGTTTATAGAGAATTGTTAATTGTTAGTTTGAGATTTATTAAACCATTTTATTTATTATTTTCGTGTGACCTGTAACCTATAATCAAATATATTAAATTAATCCACCGTTCCCTGTGATCAACACCCGACTTACCTAAGCTATACTGTAATCTGACTAGGTACACTGCCTATAAGTGCATAGATAGTCTAAGTTTGTTAGGTTATAAATATTAAAATTAGTGGGTACACTGATATGTGTATTTATATATATATTTTTATACACTTTATCTTAATATTTTGGCCTTATTTATTATATTTTAGAACTAAAAAGTACTCATAATACTTTGAATTATGTTTTGCAGCTATTTGTTGTCAATAAAGCACAAAAGAAAAGACTGAAGCGGAAACCGGGCTTAGAAGCTAAAAGAAAGAAAAGAATGCTGAGGTAGCGAGTACGCCCCGCGTACCTTAAGGTTACGCGCCGCGTACACCTTTGCACCAGATAGACTTGATCGTGTGATTATCTTGAGTATGTGCTGCGTAATCCTAAGTACGTCCAGCTTACTTAGGTCGGCCAAAAAGACTATAAATGTCGATTTTTAGCTAACCAGGAGGGGGGATTCGACTTCTAACCTAATTTAGTCGACAATTAACTTCTGTTAAGCCGTTTTGAGGGTCTAGAAGGCGGCCGGAAGGCCGTTAAGCTAACAGGAGCGGAGATCGGAAGGATTGGAGAGCGGATACATGTCAGTTATCATATGGATTGCTGACGTGACCATGTTTAGCATTCCATTGTGGTACTTTTCTGTATTTAGTTTCTGATTTGGGTGTAAAAACCTTTTATTTTGTGTTTATGATTGAATGAAGCTTTGATTATTAGACTAATTGCTACAATAAATAGTTTATTTCTGTTTAATTTATCTTGCCAAGCTTGTTTAAAGATCCTCATGTGTTAATGATGATTATTTTCTGTTAATTGTTAAGTGAATTGAGTTGCTTGAACATCCGCTTGATTTGCTTGTCTCTTATTATTTTTGATGACCATCGAGATTATAAGAGTAGAAATAACGAATGTGAAACTAGGATTAATTTGAGAATAAGTAAGTTAATGTGTGAGCCTTGTTTGATGACCATCAACAAGAGGTTAATTAAATGTCTAAATTGATTAACTATATTTACAAGTCTTGCTTGATACGAACTGAACACTAGGAAGCATGTTAGTTTAATCAACTGATCACTGTTTGAATTGACTTGTTTGCTAAAGGATTAGTTATAGTGAACATGAATCTAATCATTTTAGGAATCGGTGAACATTGAATAAATGAATTTGTGTATGCAATTGTCTATGTTTTTAAAGTGTAATTTATCTAAACCAAAGTACCTGAAGAGATTTGCTTTCCTGTTAGTTTATAGAGAATTGTTAATTGTTAGTTTGAGATTTATTAAACCATTTTATTTATTATTTTCGTGTGACCTGTAACCTATAATCAAATATATTAAATTAATCCACCGTTCCCTGTGATCGACACCCGACTTACCTAAGCTATACTGTAATCTGACTAGGTACACTGCCTATAAGTGCATAGATAGTCTAAGTTTGTTAGGTTATAAATATTAAAATTAGTGGGTACACTGATATGTGTATTTTTATATATATTTTTATACACTTTATCTTAATATTTTGGCCTTATTTATTATATTTTAGAACTAAAAAGTACTCATAATACTTTGAATTATGTTTTGCAGCTATTTGTTGTCAATAAAGCACAAAAGAAAAGACTGAAGCGGAAACCGGGCTTAGAAGCTAAAAGAAAGAAAAGAATGCTGAGGTAGCGAGTACGCCCCGCGTACCTTAAGGTTACGCGCCGCGTACACCTTTGCACCGGATAGACTTGATCGCGTGATTATCTTGAGTATGCGCTGCGTAATCCTAAGTACGCCCAGCGTACTTAGGTCGGCCAAAAAGACTATAAATGTCGATTTTTAGCTAACCAGGAGGGGGGATTCGACTTCTAACCTAATTTAGTCGACAATTAACTTCTGTTAAGCCGTTTTCAGGGTCTAGAAGGCGGCCGGAAGGCCGTTAAGCTAACAGGAGCGGAGATCGGAAGGATTGGAGAGCGGATACATGTCAGTTATCATATGGATTGCTGACGTGACCATGTTTAGCATTCCATTGTGGTACTTTTCTGTATTTAGTTTCTGATTTGGGTGTAAAAACCTTTTATTTTGTGTTTATGATTGAATGAAGCTTTGATTATTAGACTAATTGCTATAATAAATAGTTTATTTCTGTTTAATTTATCTTGCCAAGCTTGTTTAAAGATCCTCATGTGTTAATGATGATTATTTTCTGTTAATTGTTAAGTGAATTGAGTTGCTTGAACATCCGCTTGATTTGCTTGTCTCTTATGATTTTTGATGACCATCGAGATTATAAAACTAGAAATAACGAATGTGAAACTAGGATTAATTTGAGAATAAGTAAGTTAATGTGTGAGCCTTGTTTGATGACCATCAACAAGAGGTTAATTAAATGTCTAAATTGATTAACTATATTTACAAGTCTTGCTTGATACGAACTGAACACTAGGAAGCATGTTAGTTTAATCAACTGATCACTGTTTGAATTGACTCTTTTGCTAAAGGATTAGTTACAGTGAACATGAATCTAATCATTTTAGGAATCGGTGAACATTGAATAAATGAATTTGTGTATGCAATTGTCTATGTTTTTAAAGTGTAATTTATCTAAACCAAAGTACCTGAAGAGATTTGCTTTCCTGTTAGTTTATCGAGAATTGTTAATTGTTAGTTTTAGATTTATTAAACCATTTTATTTATTATTTTCGTGTGACCTGTAACCTATAATCAAATATATTAAATTAATCCACCGTTCCGTGTGATCGACACCCGACTTACCTAAGCTATATTGTAATCTGACTAGGTACACTGCCTATAAGTGCATAGATAGTCTAAGTTTGTTAGGTTATAAATATTAAAATTAGTGGGTACTTTTGTGCACATCAAGTTTTTGGCGCCGTTGCCGGGGAATTCAAAGAAATTGAAGATCAAATATCAAAGAAGTGAAGAAATCCAAAGAGCTCCAATGTGATATCATAAATTGTAATTGTCTAGCTTATGTATGCTTGGGTTGCTCAACCAAAAATACCTTGAGGTTAAGAGGTTTTCTGAGGATGGATTCGGAGGGATGCATAAAATGAGCATTGTTCGGAAAAAGTAGGCGAATGTTTATGAGGATTGTGAGTATTTGGAGTATGGGGGTTATTAGGAAAATTTTAGACAAAAATGCATGCGTTGCGGTCTTGGCATAATGGATGGGTTCAATTGGGATTGTCTTATGTAATATTAGTGTAGTAAAATTCAGTTTTGCTTGGGGGCAAGCAAAAGTCAAGTGTGGGGTATTTTGATATGAGCATATTTAGTCATATAATTCATGCATTATCTTAATACTTTATGTTGTTTTTGTCTCATTTAATGAACCAAAGGTGCTTAATTATCTTAAATATTTCATTTTCAGTAACAATTACATGCTCGGATGGAAAAGGAAGTGGAACTAGCAATTGGAAGCTTGGATTTTGGATTTTGAAGAAAGAAGGATGTTGCTGGACAGCTTGACCCCTCGTCAGTGTTTTGACCATATCTCATGAACCGTAACTCCGATTGACGAGATTCAAAATGTTCTGAAAAGTAGACACAATTTCGGACGACTTTCGTGTTTTGAGAAAATGCTGATTCGAAACGTACTCGGAGAGTAGGGTCGATTACTCGGCGAGTTGTATCGAACTTTCGCGATTCTAGACGCGCTGACTTGCCGTACACGGGTTTTAAGTGATGTACTCGCCGAGTAGGTCACTGGACTCGCCGAGTAGCCTCTGTTTTGTGAAAATCTATATAAAGAGACTTTTAGATCGATACCAGAGGATGGAGAGAAACCCTAGGAGGCTGAGAAACGATTGGAAGTGCTGCTAGGTCGTGAGGAACTGAAGAATCAACCCTACATTCAATTGTGAAGAGAATCAAGACAATTTTGGTTTATTCTTAGTAACTTTTTGATTTGAATCATGTTTATATACTTTGATTTCGTTTTTGAGTTTATGTTTACTGCAATCATGAGCTAAAAACTTATTCTTCTGTTAGGGTAGACAATTTTGTGAACATGGATTGATTATTTGAGTAGGATTAATTTTAATTGGTAATTATGTTTTGTTAAGCTTGTTAAAGAACCTTATGTGTTAACAATAACTATTCTTCTGTTAATAAATTAGTAATTAAGTTGTATGAACATCTCTTAGTTATTAATTTCATATGATTTATTGTGACCACATAGTTGTATGTCTAGGAATAACGAATGTGAAACTAGAATTAACTAGAAGATAGGTAAGTTAATGTGTAAGCTTGTTGGACGAACATCGACAAGAGGTTAATTGAAGGGCCAATTTAGTTAACCACTACAAGTCTTACTTAACCCGAATCAATAATCTAGGAAACCCGTTAATTTAGACAACTGGCCATTGCTTGAGTTAATTTGTTTTCTAAGATTTAGGAATAGCGAACGTGAACCTAATTATCTTAATCAGTAGCCAATGAAGAATTAATCCGATACATTAAAATCATCCATGGGAACAAATGAGTCGTACCTAAACATAAGTCCTCTTTACTATTGAATTTAGTTGGTAATTAATTGTTTTAGTTGCTAGTTAGTTAATTTGTGTGTTGGTTATTCTAATTAAGTTCCTAGTCTTGTAAAACTAGAGAAAACCCCCTTTTTGTTATTTGTTTTATTTAGATAATATTAGCATTTATTTTAATTGTTTACCGTTCCCTGTGTTCGATGCCCTACTTGCTTGAACTATATTACTAATCGATAGGTACACTGCCTTTCGTGTGTTTATTTTATGTCTAAGTTAGTAGGATTAAAACTAGTTGGTTTTACACACATCAATACTCCCTATACCCGCTAAATAGCATACCACTCATACTAAAGAATTTCATAGGATCCCCTAGGGTTCCCACCTCACCTTGTCATCAGTTGCTGAAAGACTCCTACTAAGGTCAGCTAACTACTTTATGAATACAATTACATGAAACAAAACTTAAATAATCTTTTAACTAAAAGATCCGGTCCGACACCAGTTAGACTTAAACGAGAACTATGCAATAGGGCCAAATCAATCATTCTAAAATTATTTAACCTTTCAACATATAATTTAATGCATTATCTTAATAGTTAATCTACATCAATATGCGCCCTACAAATCACAAAGCAAGCAACATTTGAACAGTAAAACTCTATAGGCTATAAAATGTCAACATACATCCTTCTTAGAGGCATCTCTACTAACAGGCATTCTACCATGCAACCCTAAACATATCCTTATGCTAAATTCTAGATTGAAAAACATTTTATAACACATATAACATATAAACATGTATGGTTATTCTGGGAATCACTTACTTGAGCTTGGCTAATTGCACACATTGCACCCGTGTCTTTGTAAAAATATTTTTAAAAAATTTATTTTCTTTCAAAAACTTTACCAATTCCTCAATTTGAGTTTGGACACACCCAAGAGTGTGACCAATTCCCTCAAACCAAAGCTCTCATACCAACTTGTAATGTGCCAAAAATACCAATAAAATCTTCATTTTTAAACCATCAATTCCATGCAACCGTTTGTTCTAAAACCAATCAGAGTAAACTATATTTTCCAAACATTAGAGTAAAACAAATATAATTTGTGCAAAAAAAATCCATATGGGGATGTTGTACAGTCAAGTCGGGCCCTTCCCTTTGGATCTAGAAGTACCTAAAAATGTTTAAACCACAAAACCGTAAGCACAAAGATTAGTGAGTTCCCAAAAATACCACATACAACACGCATACTACAAAACATCATTGTAATGACTTCGTAACAACTCTGAGTCCGTATTAATCATGAGTCTACATTGACTCTTAGTCCGGATCGACTCTATCGGGTCCATATCAACCCTGAGTTTGTATCAACCCTAAGTTCATATTTACTCTGAGTCCATATTGACTTTATTAGGTATGTGCCAACCTACATGCGTATAACATACAAGCGTACAATAAGAGTCACTAAGACAACATGAACAAAAAGATACCTAGTGTCCTACAACGTAGTGAGAAGACTTATCTTGCCGAATAAATCAAAAGCTAACTAAGAGTGCAAGAAACTGTGTGCAGACAAGGTTTGAAAACTCAAACCTTGAATTAACTTAAGATCAATGTATGTTTCTAATATTAAGAGTCCAGTCAAGTCTGGTAAACCATTCTTCTCTTGAAATGATAAGTTAAACAAAGTATTCAAGTAAGTAAGAATTAGTATGAAAAATGTAAAGAGATTTTAATAACAATAAGAATGATAGGGAGAATGATTTGACTTTCAAGATTCTTAGTATTGATGTGAAAGAGAACTTTGCTCAAGTGTTACATTGAATGAAAAACTCATCTCCTTAAATAGCCAAGGAGTGTTAAAAAGTCAAATTACAAGATTGCATGGAGAATGTAAATCTGAAAAGTTAAAAAGATGACACACATGATTTTCTTGATCTTGTCCCATGAACTTTATAAAAAAACAAATGCTAAAGGACAAGAAACATTAAATGCTAATACATGCTTAAAATAACACAGAATAATAGGTGTTTCTCGAACATGTCTTCATTTTGTACCTCAAACTAAAACACATAAGGTAAACCCACCTTCTCCCTTCTAAAACTAGAAAAGTGACCAAAAGTCAACCCATGCCAAAAGTCAACGGTCAAGGTCAAAGTCAACATTCATCATCACCAACAGCTTACCATCACATTGTGACCAACCCATGGTCACATCGTGAGAACGCACTCATCCCGATCCCAAACTCGGTCACACTCAATCTCAGCTAACTCGGTCACAGACAACTCACTCTGTAGACACCACGACGTGAACCATGATTGGCCACGTCGTAAACACATCATGACAAAATAGTAGATGAGTCCTCCATCTTCACGTTGTGGCATTCTCCATGCCACGTCGTGACCACCAACTGGGGAAACATCTTAATGGATTGAGTCCTTAATCCATTAAGCCTTCAACTTCAACTTTTTCAGAAATCTTCTAAGGACTCCAAAGGCTCATAAAAATGTCAACTTTAGGGACATTCATGACCCATGTATGTATTATACCCAAACTACGATAAATGGCAAGAATATGACCTAAAACTCATGCAAAGCTCCCAAACTCAACCATATTCTAGATCTGAAATATATAAGTCTTAATGGACCTTGATGTGGCACAAAGTTGTAAATTTATCGCATTTCAAGATACAAACTCCTCTTATGGACTAAAACATACAAGGAAAACAAGATCTACAAGGAAGGAATCATAAATGTAGAAGCTTTAAGTCTTACAAATGGTCCAAAGACTGATTCCAAAGGTGGAGTGGAGTGGCTTACTTGATCTACACTCCAAAAATCTTCATCTTCTCCTTCAATGTGTACTAAGAGCACCAAAATGAGCTAAAGCTCTCAAAATGTAACAACCCAATTTTCAAAGTAAATTTTTTTGTTTTAAATTAAGCAACATGTTGTCATACATTAAGAAATCTAGATATAATTGTTTTCAAAAACATGAGTCAAAAACAACTTTATTCCAAACATCAGAGTGTCCCAAAACGTCTGTGAGAGAGTGCACGCCATGTCATCACGCCTTGCCCTTGCACCCAGAAGTACCTGAAACCATAAACAAACCTGTAATCACGAAGCTTAGTGTGTTCCCCAGAGCATAGACCACAAAACAACCACATAACATGCAAGCTATAAGAGCCACCTCTACCACATACACATATCTATCAGCTATAAAGCTACCTCTACCATATAACACATATCAATTAGCTATAGAGCTATCTCTACCATTAGCCACAATGCAATCTCTACCCTTAGCCATACATGCTATCTCGACCACTAGCCATACATGCAATCTCTACCGTTAGCCTTACAGGCTATCTCAACCAGTAGCCATACAGGCTATCTCTACCATTAGCCATACAGGCTATCTCTATCACATATCAATGAATAACCATGCCACACACCTCTATGCAAAAAGTATACCAACTATCATAAAACTGGCCAGCCTTGGTGCCTTAGACCCATTGGTATGGTGAGAAAATTCACCTCGAATGCGGAAGCTTCCTGAAGAAATCCTTAGGTGTTTCTCTTACCACTCCCTTCCCAATAATACCGAAACAGTGTACCCAATTAGCAACTGGGGCCCATACCATAACCCTTAATCCATGCATGGGGGCGGTAAAATGACCATTCTACACCTAGTCCAACTTGGTCCTTATCTAATGCCCAAAACCAAGGCCCAATACTAAGTAAGCTTCCCAAGCCCACTAGTAGCCTACTCATGGCCCTATTAGCCAAGCTGGGCCCAATCCCTTTAAAGGGCCTTACCCTAAGCCCAATTATATTCCTTGGCCCATAATATCAAACTACTGATGTCCCACTAAGGCCCAAGAACCCAAAGCATAGCCCAACCGAGGCTCAATGACACATAGCCCATACAGACAGATTACGCGGGGCGTACATATGCGCATGCTAAGCGTACAGGCACAATGGCGAGTATGTTGGGCGTACCTACACGTACACTCAACGTAATCCTCCTGTTAAGTCTTTTTTCTATTAAGTGCTTAATACTCTGATTCAGAGGCCACAAACTCAGATCAAAGTCTTATCCCATGTCTTAATTCATAAAGTCACAAACTTGGTGACTTTCAATCCACCAAACAAGCCCTAACTAAAAAGGTGACAACATGCTTTCACTCCAAGGGCTAGATCTCATGCATGGACACAAATGAGTCCTAAAGGTTGAAACTTTACTGCTTATGGGAATCATATGACTCTAAGGGAGGCAACCCTGGTCTTAGAAATGAGCTTGAGTCCCAAAGATCCATTCTTGGGACCAAATGAGTCCATAAACTTGTACTAAGAGAGATCTAAGAGATTAATCATCAAGTTCAAAACTTTATACCTTAAAAAGGTCCGAAATTAGGCTAATATCCCAGATCTATATCTCCTCCTTTAGTTCACCACCTTCCTTTATCTTCACTTGTTGAGAAAAAGGCTTTACAACACTAGAATACACTCCAAAGGCCTCCAAAGTTACAAAAACACTCAAAGGAGGGTTAGGGTTTCTTAACAGCTCTCTAGGGTAGAATGGAGGCTAAAACTTGAGGGTATAACATTCCTTATATAGTGGCATGCCCTGAAATTAGGGTTCTTGGACACTGAGCGTATGTCGGGTGTACGCCAAAAAGCTCTCGCATCCACCACCTTTCATATGCAGGGCATAACCCAACTTACGATGGGCATACCCACGCGCCTCCTACTTTCCATGCATCGCCCTTCTTGCCAACTTTTCCATTGAGGGGGCCATAAATGACAACAAATTCTAAGTGTTATAACTCCTTCATCCTATGTTTGTTTCCGACGAACTTTATATCCACGAAAAAGTGGAAAGAAGCCCTACGCTTCTACCTACACACCCCGGCCCGAAACCTTCTCGAACAAAACTTAGAACCCTTGAAAGACCAAAATGCCCCTAGCCTCGGCCTCCGAAATCCATAAATATATACTCTCAGAACAGGGTGTTACACAAAAGGAGGTTAGGGATTTGAGATAGAGGGTTGGAGGCTAAAGTGGATGCCCTAATCCTTGGTGTACGGAGGTTTGTGCTTAATTTTATGTACATTCCTACGTATCATTCGTGTCGCATATACTAACTTCCGTTCGTTAACTTAAAAATTATATTATCTTTGAGTTTGTCTATGTTTCAACGTTTTCGTGCTTAAATTAATGTATGAAGTCAATCGTATGACTCGGATCACATATAATACATTTTTGATTATTTGAACTTTCATTCTTTAACTTAAAAAATATTTTACTTGCTTATGTTTATGTACGTGTCTATATAAATTTGAGGTTTTTTTTTATGTTTTGATGTAAGATTTTTGTACGTTTTGTTGCTTATTTTATGTATATTCCTACATATGGTTTGCTCCACATATAATATCTTTTCATTTGATGGTGTAAAATGAAGTTAGTGAGTGATATCGACATTTATATTTATCTATCAACAAATACAATGTTACCTAACTTTTATCAATACAATTGTCAAAATTATATTTTTATCACTACAATAGATAAAAGTGTAATTATAAGCATTGAATTTTGTAAGTTGAATTTTGACGATTGTATTGATAAAAGTTACGTTTCTACGTAAAAAAATGAATGAAAAAAACATGTACACAAAAAATAAACACGAAAACATATAAAAAAAAGTTATGTCAAAATGTAGACGAACTCGAATCTATATTGATACATAAAAAAGTTACGTCGAAACGTAGACAAAATCGATCATAATATATCTTCTTAAGTTAACGAGAAAATGTTATTATATGTTACCCAACTCATACACAAGAAATGCACATAAAAGTAAGCAAGAAAACTTAAAAATAAATACGTTGAAACATATACAAGCTCGAGTATAATGCATTTTTTTAATTAACAAGCGAAAGTTATTATATCTGACACGACTGAAACGTAGAAAACATACTCAAATTTGTTTTCCCTACAAGTTAACTCAACTATAAATAGACCATCCTGGCCTTCATTAATTTCGTCCCTTTCTCCCTTTCACTTAGAGAATTTGAGTTTTGCAAGCTTCTTCTCTTCTCTCCTATTTTTCTGGTGTTTAGTCTTTTTGGTGTGATCCTTTAAAGACATTGGGTGCTAGACTTCTAGAAACTTCAAGCTTTTCGAAATCTACAAGTATTCAAGAAGCAAATTTGATTTTTCTTAAAGGTTATCAATCATATCTCTCTTTGTAGTATTATTTAGTAGTTTTAAAATTAGGTTGCTATAACTAGTAAAACCTCGATCTTAGGGTGCATGTATACTTTTGGTTATTTAAATGCTTCCGTTGCCTAATATTAGTGTATAAATAAATATAAAATATATCACATGCATCACTACCAATTTTACTGCTAAGCCAATCATTGTGTAGATAGACAACAAGAGTACGATCAACCAATCAACGTCACTGTCATGAATTAGGGCCGACACTCCCATACCATAGAGCGATATTTGTGCTAAGCATTTCCCTAAATAAAGTCGCATGCAAGCAACGGTAAAGGATCATCGATTACCCACCCGCTCCTCTCATAATGTACTCAAATACTTATCTCCCTAAGTAACTAACTTGATTGTCATAACATTCTAATGGGACCCCCTCCCAGAGCACAAATGACGATTTGTTCCTTGATTGTGATATAGATCTCCACCCGATATTAACGGGTCACCAACGGAGCTTGCCCCAGAGATCCACTTCAAATCATTGTTATTTAGACATTTTTTTCACTTGGATGCGTATTTCAAACTAGTCCAGGGCAAGTAGATCATGTCCGAAAACACGAAGATCTTCTTAAAACACATTGATGATGTCCAGAACAACATGATATACTTTTTTTGTAGTATGATCATGTTTACAATGCGATGATCACTGCAAATTGCAAACCAAACTAGGGTCAGTACATTAAGGTTAGGCTACAACACATCCTAACACGATCGATGCTTTTTGAGGGAGTCTTCTTTTGGTAGATGAGTTGATATACTGTCATATATGGAAGGTCACCCATTACTGTTCCTTTACTTTTTCTTTTAGAAGGTAGTGTCGAATTCAAGATCCGATATGTAGGAGTTATTATTTCCATTGGACGACTACCATTCTATTTTAACTTATAGCTTGTATTCGATAGCTCACTTAATGAGTTATTTGATGAAGATGTAGTTCAAATGTACCTAATGTATATTTAAGAGCACAAGTTTTTTAGTAGATACCTTAGGCAGCTAGTGCATGATAGATACCTTGCAGTGGTGTCTGATTTTGACCTATTCAACATGTATCATGTAATCTACCAATTTACTTATGCTTATAAGTTTACATTGTTTAAAATTTTTATGTAATGATATACTTTTTGTGACATAGGTACCCTAGAGGCATAGTAGTATGGGATACATACAGACTGATGTCCATTGTGTTTGATAAAATCGAGGAGTAATGGCACCCCACCTGCAGCAAAATTAGACAGAGACCCTCATATATTGTGCGCATAATTATGTTTGGTACTAGTCTGGCATCCTCATTTTGTAGGTTTTGATTATGGATATGTTTCCATATTGTACAAGTCTCGGTAGCACAATACCGAGTGTGATCCCTCGAACAGTTGCATGGATAAGGCTTATGCGTTTAGATTTGGGAAAATATGTGTGTGGTTGATGTCTTCATGGTATGTATGTTAGTTTACCATTTTCCAAAAGATGCTATTAAGGGAATATGTTATCATTAACATTTATTTATTAATATATGGAAAATCGTCTAATCGAGATATTGTAGGCTACTCACCAAGAGCGTGTTGCTTTTTGGTGTTGTACTAGTTGGCCCTAGATAAAGACAATCGATTTACCTTTTTGATGTGTTGTAACTACTTTGATTAAAGACTATCTTGTAACTGTTTTTGTTTAATTGGTGGAATATAACCAAGTTTTCAACACGATATATATATTTAAAGGATATATTTAAATCATACATGACAAAGGGTAACTCAAATCAACTATATAATATTGTTGGATATGTCATTGACTAACTTTGACCTTAGACTTAGACGTAGACTTATTCTTAACCTTTTAATTTACTCTTACTTAGTGATTTATACTTTGTTGTTTCTAAAAGTGTCATAGTTAAAGAACTTAGGTGTGTGTGTCCAATATGTTGATATCAACTACATACTTTCTTAATTGGATCTCTACTTTATGATGGGATACAGTTATAGTTTCAGATTCATGCAACTTTTCTTCTATCCATCAACGATGGTAATACATGCATGACTTCATTGGCATTGTATCAACTTATTCATCATGATCTGGCACAAGATGCACCACATCCTTATAAGTAGCTTCATAGATATATATTGTGAAATACTATTGCACCCAATTATTATAGTGTTTCTATATTGGTTTTTAGAAAGACATTATCTCATGAAAACATGGTATACTAGTAAATTTCCATTTTCTACATGTATTAGTATTCTATTGTAAATACATTAAACCATCTTTATTTTGGTCAGCCAGATGATATATGTAACGTCCCAAAAATTATAAAGAAATTTTTTATTTCTAAAACAATCAAAAAAATTCACTCACTCACTCACAAAAATAATTAGAGTCTAATGTGTTATCAAAACATCAAATATAATTCATAATAGATAATGTGGAAAAACATAGGGGGATGCAGTGTGATCAGGTCGATCCCTTCCTTTTGAACTAGAAGTACCTGAAACATTTAAACATAAAACCGTAAGCACAAAGCTTATTGAGTTTTCGAAAATACCACATATTATACATATCATAAAATGCAAAATCGAGTCTATTTCATCCCAAGTGAAATGCTATGGGCAAATCATAGACTTATAATTACTCATACAACAACCTATTTCAGCCAACGAGCCTATTTAATCCCAGGTGAATGCGACAGGAAAAATTCATAGTCTTACAACACTCTTTCAACTGCCATAGCCTTCCCCATGGACTTTCATGAAAACATAACAACAAGAGTCACAAATACAACAAGCACATACGACACCTAGTTATAGTGAGGAAACTCACATTATAGACACACTCGACAACTAACAAGATCGTAGAGTCAAAAAGCAGGTGTTATCACCTCCTAATGAATCATACAAGATAAACACTTAGTCTACCTTGTAAAACTAGCAATATGACTAAAAGTCAACCAGGTCAAAAATCCAATGGTCAAAGTCAACACCAATTGACCTCCACGTCGTGTCCACCCATTGGCCACGTTGTGATAGCTTCACGACAAAATAGTTACGACCATACCAACCTCCACGTCGTGGAAAGCAAGTCACCACATCGTGGAAACTATATAAAGACAACTTAATGGGTTAAGCTCTCAATCCGTTAAGCCTTCAACTCTAACTTTCCAGGATGCTTCTTGGGACCTTAATCGTCCAAAAAAAATACAAACTTTATAGACATGCATGGCCCATGCATGTCCTTCACCCAACTAGGTCAAAATATGAGAAAATAACCCAAAATTACATGCATGACTCTAATAACTCAACCAACTTCTAGATCCAGAAGGTATTAAGCTCAAGGGACCTTAATGAGTCATAAAGTTGCATACTTGTTAGGATGTAAATCCTTGAAAAGATCATTTAGATTCAAACAGATTAAAGTAAAGAACACAACGATGATTCAAAAATATGTTGAATGATTAAAAGTCATGCCTCAGAAGAACTCGATAAAGAATTACTACTATAGAGGCTTGATTAGGGTTACAGAATAATATCAGAGTTAACTAAAATACGATGAATGAATGAATCTTAAATACTCTAACCCTAGTAGTAACTACGAAATAGATAGGCCCAAATCGGTTACAAAAGTGGACCAAATAACATCCCAAGATGCAACACATAATACCCAACAATCTCTCCCTTTGCGTCAATAGAGGCGGGAGGATCTTCACTTCGGAGTATTCCTTGTCATCTTCAAGGTTTTGGGCATAGTAGCAAGAAGAGTGATGTGAAACGCAATGTACGAACGAATCATGTCATGAAAGTTTTTCTTTGAATCAACATCATTTGTTGGACACCCTTCAATAATCTCCAAAATGTAATTTAAGTAGGTTGTGGATAAAAGATGTCTATCAGGTAGTGCAAGCAGACATTTTGCAAAATCACCACGCTCTTCAGTACCACGATGGAACATCACAGTCCAATTTACGCTGTCGATCTTCCCCATCTGGATTTTACTAACATCACTAGAAGCACCCCGGGGAAGAATGGTGGGTTTTCACTGTAGAGCATTGTATCACGTTCTTTGAACCTCTTGTTGTCTTGAACTTGGCGTTTGCGAAACTCCCGGTCTGAATTGGCCAGGTCACTTTCAGAGCAGTGATCTTTTGTGCACTACAAGTCTCGTATTGAGGCTTTGCATGCTTAGCATAGAACTCCATTAGTGGTTTATTGACTTTTGCAACTGATGAAGTTGTGTTCACTATGGGCTCAAAGCAACGAAAGAGGAAGGCTTTCGCAGTTATAGGCATGTCGAACTGCGACTCTACAATATTCTCTAACTCGAACGAGGCAACAGGTTCGAGCCAGTGAATGTTTGGACATTCAAACGCTTCAATCCTGATTCGTTGCATGGTCGATGTTGGGAACAACAATTTTTGGCTCTATAAAGCAGATTAGGCTTCGCGTTCAACCTTTTCCTTTTCTTACGCCTCTCTCTCAATACGAGCATTCTCATTCAGGACCTCATCGCGAGTTTTACATTTAAGCTTTTCAGCCTCTGTTTCCTCTTCTTCTTCGTCATCACCTTCCATAATCTTTTCCTTTCCTTTTGAACCCAAAGTTTCATTACCCTTCGGTTCATTCACTTTTGGGATCTCCTCTTCATTACTAGAGGAGCCTCTTGTAGGTTTTTCTATTTCACCCCCTTCTCTTGGATGGGATGGAGACACCAAAACACCCTCGAGTCTGTTCATCATAGCCACTGCAGGACGGAGCTTTTCAGCAAGTTACATGCGAGTAGTTAGGGGGGGCATGGGATCATGTGCCTCAATCACATTAGAGAGAAGAAAGTTAACATCCGACACACAACGTTTCATGACAGCATGTTCGGACTTAAGGTCGGTGATCTCATTGTTTTCAAAAGTAAGCTTCGTGGACAACACCCTGACCCATGTAGTTTTTAATGCAAGCTCATCCATGATTCTGCTCTCAACCGCTAGATCCTCTTGTAATTTTGTAATTTGGGAGATGATGGAGGTCTGGAATGTCGAGTGATCTATTTGAAGATCAGTGTGAACCTGTTGGAGAGCGTCTTTCTCGGTGCGAAGAGTTGTTGTGACATCCTCAATTACTTTATTCGCATTTGAGATATCGGTTTCAATGGCAGACCTGAGATTAGACATGAAGGCCTGAGTATATGTGATTAGTTTATCGACTTTTTCGGTCGCTTCCTTCTAAGATTTAGCAGATTCCTCCACTGCTTTGTTTGCCTTTTCATAATTCGCAGCGTGCTCTTTAACCAAAGTATCGAGCATTGCCTTAACTGCAGCTTCAGAGTATGCAATGATGGAGGATGATGAGATGGAGGCAAGAAGTGAGTCCAGCTTTTCATTTAAAGCTTTGAGATGCCTCTGAGTAACAGGGGCATCATCATCTCTATCTTGTTGCACTGTGAAGGGATTGTAGTAGAAACTCTCAAAATTAAAAATGCCTTCACCAAAAATAGTTTCACCATCTCCCTGTTGTAAAGGAGAGAAAGGAGGGGATAGATGGCTGGTAGCAAAACCTGAAGCTCCTGCCCCCGTATCAGATATGTTGACAGTAACTGGAGGTTCACTGATATGGGTTGTGGTAGTGCTTGTTTGAGTAATGGTGGTGGTGGTTGATGCTTTGAATAGTGGAGTGGATAATGTAATTGTCGCCTGTGATTGAGTAGAAACAGGTGGTGGACAAGGTGCAATGGTGATGGGAGTAGTGGTTTTAGAAGTATGAGGAGGAGAATGAACAGTGTCATTATAAGTTACCTCTGGTGGTGGAGAGTGTGAAGGCGAATTATCATGGTGTGAATCTTCATGTTGAGAATCGTCACCCTCACTTGCGAACATCGGAAGGATTTTCTGACTGTTGGTATTCACTCTCGCTGGTTGTAAGAGAGCGAGGCTTTCAAGCTGGCTTTTTCATCTTTCTCCTTTTCGGAGTAGAAGGAACAACACCTTTAAATTTTTGCTTCTTTGGGGTCTGGGCTTGACCTGATGGACCCTCTTGAGCACCCTTCTTCTTCTCACCTTTCTTTCCCCCTTTCTGTTCTCCCTTCTTTGGCTTGTCTGCTTCTGTAAGGATTACTTGCATTTCAGGAGTAACGGGACGAAAACCAAAAGGATTAAGTTTGTGATAACCTTCCAAAATTTTGATGGAGGCAGGCACATCACGAAACATTGCCTCCGGAATTGAACCGCTGAAAGAAATTTCGAGTTATCGGCCAAAATGATGCCTATTGTATGGAAGGTCAAGATAGTAAACACCAAAGCATCCTGCATCACGAGAATGTTGAGCTTGACGATGGCTCTTCGAACAATGATAGACCAGAATCGTGCATAGGAGATTTCACTGTGATGAGTGGTCGAGTGTGTGCTTTGAATCACCTGAGCCCAGAGAACAGCTCCAAACTCGACATTCAAACCTATATAAATTCCATAAATTATGGCCATGAAAAAATTACTGGCACAATCGGAACCAGTAACTCTTTCTAAGAATGCCTTTAATAGAAGAGTAAAGAGGTCATTCCATAGTGGGGGTAGGTTAGGTTTCTGGAATTTTGAGACGACAGTTAGGGTTTCTTTGTACCCCATTTGATAGAACATCATCAATAGAGCCGCGTTGGAGATGGATTCCGGGTTGATCATCCCTTCAGTTTGAGGAAGCCCTATAAGCGAGCAAAATCGGGCTTTGGTGATTGATTTTTTCTGATCATGGATGTAAAAGGTAATCTTGTTTTCTTCCTTTATGTAACATATAGTGGAGTACGCCCTAGACAGTAGGAACATTAGAACATCCTCCATCTTTGTTAAAGCATGCACCAGTGGACAATACTTGAGGCACTCAACAATTGGCAGGAGATAGGCGTCATAGTTGCAAGGTTCCAGATCGATCACCATGTTCTGGTTAGGTTTGACGGTCAGAAGAGAAGAATTAGCAGTTTGGTCATGAGCAGATGATGAAGCAACCACTGTTGAGAGTTTGAGAGAAAGATGAACAACAGTAGATGCTTTTAGCGCCGAAAATCTTTGAGAGAAAATATGGGAGTGGTGACGAGAAATAAATCGCTCAAACCCTTATATACGATGTGTTTGGTGAGATAAATCAGAAGAGACAGTGCAACAATTACTGAAAAGTCGCCTGTAAAAGCGTGACTGACAGCTGTTGACGTCAGAAATATGTGTCACGTGGTGTAAAAGTAGTTGTCTGTTAAAATCTTCATGCGCTCAAATCAAATCTTATCTCTCAAATATAATTGTTTGAAATTCTCCTTTTCATAATCTTGTGTTATTGAAACATTCGGAGCTAAACTGAAACATTCACATTGAGATTTTAATAAGCTTCGAAACTCAGTTGAACCATAAGAACTACGGACCATACATTTGCAAGAGTGTGAAAGATAAAGAAATGAAACAGTACTTTTATGTGGGGTTTTGTGATGTCTAAATGAAGACACGAAACTGTGGATCCCGGGTGAAGATCTCTTCCTTTGAAGTCAAGAGAGACTAAGAAGTGTATGTGTGGTTTCCTGTTGAAATACAATCAAGTGTTTGATAATAAACTTTGAAAGGCATCTTTTAGTAGGCTTACAAGGTGGCTTCATCTTTATCCAAACTCTGAAACTAGACATAAGTCCGACAACTGGACGAAGTACTCATATGACCAGTGTAGTCAGTTGAACGAGTAGATTTGGAATTATTTTGGTGACAAGATTAAATTCTAAAATCTCAAAAAAAATAATAAAATCGGATCTTGTGGGAAGAAGTGTCTTGGGACAAGAACATATCATAAAGATCACACAAAAGAAAAAGAGATTTCTTGGTACAAACCGCGAAAGTGGCTTTCGTTAATTCCATGGTGAAAATCTTCAACGTTTAATTGTTCACCATCAATTCATTTAAGTGTGTTGGATTTTGGGTTTCACTCAGTTCATGGTGGATGAAGTTAAGATCATTAACACATATGTTGTGTAACCATAAACCTCAAAGGTATAGCTGAGAGTCTCATGGGTTACATTCATGAATGTGAAGGCAGTGGAGAAGTGGGAAGTTGGTTCCAGAGAAGCGAATGTACCTCTACTATGTGAAAGTGACCAAGCATATAACTCTTAACTCAAAGTGAGAAGACTAAGGTAGCTCATGGCTAATGTGAATTTAACAGCCTGGTTAGGAATAAACGATTGGTATAATCGATTCATTAAGGCTTCACATCGATTCGATTGAGGCTTCGGACAACATGCAGCAACATGCTTCTAGGGACACTTAGCTAATACATAGATATAGAGATTTATACATGCCCCATCACGCGAATTAAGATATGATACGAACTTGTGCCTCCATGATCTTCTTAATATATTTTTGGTGTTTTTGACATTTGTGAAAATAAAAGAAATAAAAATAAACACAAATAAAATATTTTTATATTTTGAGATTTTCTGAAAAAGAATTAAAAACAGAAAAGATTGAAAAACGAAATAAAGATAAGAAATAATATACATTAAGTACAAAAGGATATTGGAAAATCCGAACTACGAATGAACAATTGACTGCAAATTACTACAAGCGTTCGCACCGATTCCCAGTGTTAAAGTAGATTGCGAATGAACAGTGGACTTCGAACTACTGCAAACGTTCGCATCGATTCGCAGTGTAATCATTATATATGCGAAAGTGGTTTCGGAACAGATTTAGCTTCCATCATTCCTAGACCTTGAAGAATTCTATTAAAGGTTGTTTCAGGCAAGGCTTTTGTGAATATTTCAGATAAACTGATCATAGGATCTTACGAAGTGAATTTCAACGTTTCCATCTTCTACGTGATCCTTAATGAAATGATACCTCAATGCTATGTGTTTTGTCTTTGAGTGTTTCACTAGGTTGTGGAAAATGCGAATGGAACTTTCAGAGTCACAGTATAGTGGGATTCGTTTCATGCTTAAGCCATAATCACGAAATTAGCTTTGAATCCAAATGAGATGGGATGTACATGAGGCAGCAGCAATATATTCAGCTTCAGTTGTTGACAAGGATACACACGTTTGCTTTTTGGATTGCCAACTGACAAGTTTTCCATCAAGAAATTGGCATCCTCCAGTTGTGCTCTTTCTATCTAATCCACATCTCCCAAGTTCAGCATCCGAAAACGCTTGTACGAAGAAGCCTGAGTTCACAGGATACCATATGTCAAGTGATGAGGGTCGTTTCAAGTATCTGAAGATATTCTTCACAACCACCATGTTAGGTTCACGAGGATTTGCTTGGAACCTAGCACAATAACAAATGGAAAACATAATTTTTGGTCTACTAGCTGTTAGATACATCAATGATCCTATCATTTGATGATAAAGGGTCATATCACCAGCTAGTTTTTCCAGAGATGGTGTCAGCTTCGTTCCGAATGGCATTGGAACCTTCGCTTTAGGGTCTCCTACCATGCCAAACTTAGTGAGCAAAGTCTTCATATATGCTTACTGATTTATGAAAATGCCTTCCAGTCCATGTCTTATATTCAATCCAAGGAAAAAGTTAATTGGACCCATGGAGCTCATCTCAAATTTAGTTTTTGATTCCGTTGTTAGGTTGGGATTCGTTGAACCGAAAATGATGTCATCAACATAAATTTGGACGATCATAAAATGGTCACCCTCTTTCTTGTGAAAGAAGGTTGGGTTAACCGAACCTTGTTTAAATTTGGACATTTTAAGGAAACGAGTGAGAGTTTCATACCAGGCTCTTGGAGTTTGCTTCAGACCATAGACTGCCTTTTCTATGATGTAGTGGTGATTGGGATACTTCTCATTTACGAACCCAGGTGGTTGTTCCACATATACAGTCTCTTCTAATTCTCCGTTTAAGAATGCACATTTAACATCCATCTGAAATACCTCAAAGTTCTTGAACGTCGCGTATGCCAAGAAGATGCGAACAGATTCCAACCTTGAAACATGTGAGAAGGTTTCTTCGTAGTCAATTCCTTCTTCCTGACAATACCGCTTAACCACGAGTCTCACCTTGTTTCTTATAACATTTCCTTCTTTATCCATTTTTTGTGAAACACCCATTTTAAACCTACAACTGATGCATCTAGTGGAGTTGAAATTAGCCTCTAAACTTTGTTTCAATCAAACTCGTTGAGTTAGTCTTGCATCGCTTGCACCCAATCAGAATGATCGAGAGCAACATTAACCGTTTTGGGTTCAACCTTGGAAACGAATGAGTTAAACATATAAAAGTCCACTTTAGAGAATAATGCAGTTTGTTCATCTTTTTGCTGAGATCTCGTAAGGAGTCATGTAGTGGATTCGCTAATTACTTGGGTTCTTGGGTGATCTTTGGTCCATTTGGTTAGAGGGGGATAGTTTGGATCATAAGAAGGATCCAATTCAACATTTACTTTTTTGAATTCTAATTGAACGTCCGAATCATCATTCGCATCTTTATTCTCCCCCTTGAATGACGATAGGTCCTTTTCTTCAATAATTAAAGTATCCTATATGAATGGAGGTTTGTGAGTCATTGTGGGAGGTAAGTCATCTTTATCAGAGGGTGGTTCAGAAGAGAAATATGAAGTATAACCCTCCCCATGCGATGGAATGTTCGTATCTTGTGGTGTAGATTTCTCCCCCTGAGGACTTGCATTAGAGTTAGAATTCTCCCCCTAGAATGTAATGCTCGTGTCTTGAGAGATGTTCACACTTGGTGGTTGTTATGGTAAATCCTTCGCGGCATCATCAATTATTTTCTTCAATTCACCCTCTTTGTTGTCATCTGCTTTTGATTCGGATGAAATGGCCTTCTCTAGCTCATCAAAAAGTAGCAAGAATTCCTCATACATATTGGCTAAAGGAATCGTGACTGGACATGGCTTAGGAAAGATTTCCTTTGATTGACTCTCATTCATCTGAATCCTCTTCAAGTAGTTGTCGTCAAACGTGACATAGTAGGTTTCTTCCATCTTTTTGGATCGTTTGTTGAGAACCCTATATGCCTTAGAGGTCAGCGAGTATCCAAAAAATATACCCTTGTCAGCTTCCACAACGAATTTGTTTCGTTGTTCCTTGGAGTTGAAGATGAAACACCATGAACCAAATACATGGAAAAACTTAATGATACGTTTGCAATTATTGATGATTTCATCAGCAGTAATTGAAAATCGTTTATTTAGGATGGATCTGTTTTGGGTAAAGCATGCAGTTGCGATGGCATCGACCCAAAAATAGAGAGGTAGACAAGCGAATGACAACATGGTTCTTGCAGCTTTGCACAAGGAGTGGTTTCATCTTTCAACTACATCGTTCTGTTGTGGAGTATAGGGAGCAGAAATGTTGTGTGAGATTCCCTTTTCAGCAAGAAATTCTTCAAATGTTTGATTTTTGAATTATAGGCCATTGTCGCTGCAAACATTGCGAACCAGCTTTCGCAGTTTAAGCTAAACTTGCTTTATGGAATCCTTGAGTTTTGGTGTGGCTTCAGATTGCTATTTAAGAAAGTAAAACCAAGTGAAACATGAAAAATCATCAACTATTACGAGAATATACTTACTACTACCGACACTTTCGATTGCAGAAGGTCCACAAATATCTATGTGTAGAAGTTGTAGAGGTTCGATGGCTTTCGTGTTTACTAATGTTGGATGACTTTTTCTGCTTTGCTTCCCTATTTCACAAGCTTCACAAAAATGATCCTTGTTGAATTTTAAGAGTGGAAGCCCTCGTACATGATCACCAAGAACAAGCTTGTTGATGTCTTTGAAGTTGAGGTACGAAAGTCTTCTATGCCATAGCCAGCTATCATCTGAGTGAGCGTTCGTAAGAAAGCAAATGACAAGCTTCCCTCGTATCGGATTCAGATTTAAAGGATACATTTTTCCTATGCGCTTCGACTTTATAAGAACTGCTTTCGTCTTCTTTTCTATGATTTCAGATGCTTCGTCATCAAATGATACTTTTAAGCCCGTCCCCAAAACCAATTGAGAAACATTTATGAGGTTGTGTTGTAATCCTTCCGCATATGCCACCTTATTAATCGAAAAGTCTGCATTCGTTATCATCCCATACCCTTTAATCCTTCCAAATGAGTTGTTTCCATATTTCACGTTTCCACCATCTTCGAGAGCTCGAAACTCGCGCAACTCCTCCTTCCTCCTAGTCATGTGACGCGAGCAGCCACTGTCAATATACTATTCAGTGTCAAACTGCTTGTCACATATAACCAGCAAGAATCAAGTTGATTTAGGAACCCAAAGATGCTTGTTTCCTTGTGAGGATTTTACAGAAAGAGGAAAGGTAATTAATCAAGCATATAAGCGCGTTTAACTAATGTGGTTTCATCTTTCTTTGTTATAGTAAAGATTTTTATCCTATTTTCTTTTACTTTCGTTTCTTTTGGAATGGATGGTTTTTGTTTATGTTTTATTTGATTCTTTATGAATCCTTTTTCAGCTTTCTTTGAGTTAGTGGTCATTTTCTTGATTGGAACGTCAGAATCTGAAACTAACTTCCCTTTTCCTTTATCATCCTTTGATGAGATCTTTGTGGGTAGAGAATGATGAGGTTTTTGTTTTTCCATAGGTTTCTTTGCCAAAGAAGGTTTTTGAACAAAGTTCCTTTTGGATTTCTGTGGATTGCAAGAGTGACAGTGCGAACATTGACTGGGGTTCGCATGAGAACGAGCTTTCGCATTTTGATTGAAAGATTTTTCATTGCGAACATAGTCAGGATTTTGGGACCGCCAAAATTGCTTCCTTTCATTGAGATTTCTTTGATATGTCAAGTTCCTTTGCCGTTTTTGATCTGCAAGTTGCTCTGAGGATTTGCGAATGCTCGTTGAGGGTTTCGCTTTTCTTGCTTGAGATTCGTTCATCATTGACTTAGGTTCGCTTTGAATATCCTTGGTTCCACTTGGACTTCCTTTTTCAAAGCTTGAGCGACTATTTAGTGGTTCTGCCACATATCGTCCTTTCACTCTCCAAGAGGTCTTTTCTAACAAACCTACGGTTTCGTCTGCATTGTCTATTGCAGCTAAACCATAGTACTCATTACAACCATCTTTGTTGTCATCGTTGACGATGGACGTTAATTCAACAGTTTGATTTTTGTCCACTCTGTTAGTTTGAAAGACTTGATTAGGTACAGCTTGGACTTTAGGAAAAATAGTTACTTTCGCTTTTAAAATTTCTGGTCTATTTTGAGAAATGCATGTGAACTCAATTGAATTTTCAGAAATCAAAGCTTTCGCAGGTTCAGTCTCGTATCACTAATGCTTGAAAAACCTCTTTTTAGACTATCACTAATGCTTGAAAAAGTGAATTTTCGGTCATTTAATTCAGTCTCGTATCTAGACACAGGTATATCGAGAGTTTCAAGAATTGGATTTACCTTGTTAATCAGTTGTTTGCACTTATTGATTTGTTCAGGAACTGGTCTTGTTGTGAAACACATGTCGTCTCTTTTTTCACTCTCAGTGGCACTCCCCTACATCTGTGACCTTTCGTTCATCGCCATCAAGCATCTTCCTCCAAATTACGAACTCTCTTCTTTCGCAATGAACGCCCTGCCATGTGTGGTTCTGCAAACCTCTTCATCTCCAGAGTCTGTTGACCAGACCTCTACTCCTCCAAACTCTTTTTCAGCTGCATTTTCCTGCACAATTAAAGCAAACACAGATTTATCAGCATTATTTTTCTCCTTAATCTCGTCTAACTTTCGCATGTGGTAAGCCTCATCATCTTCTCCTTCCTTCTTCTCATTTAACCTTTGCAGCATACACTCCTTTGCCAAGTGGTTTTTGCCATGGCAGTAGTTGCAGTCATATCCGAAGTCACCCATGAGCTTCTTCTCGTTCTTTTCCTTATCCTTCTGCGAAACGTTCACATTTTCTTCTTTCACCTTTTCAGAGCTATAACAGCCCTGCCAATTTCGGTTCTTGTTCTGGTTGAAGTTTTTCATTGCGAATCTCTTTGGTTGCGACACCATCATATCAAACTCTTCTTTAAAAAGTTTGCATTCAGAAAGCTCAAAATCTGAATCATCCTCTTCGGCCATCTTCTTACCCTTTGCAACAGGGGCCAATGAACCCATTCCTGAGACAACTTTCACTTATTTAGTCATTTTATCTTCGTGTGACCTTAGGATACCAACTAGCTTGACAAGTGTATAGTTCTTGAACTGCTCATACGTCTTAACTGTAGACACCAATGCCTTCCAATCTGATCGAAGTATATTCATAAACGTGACTTTTTGTTCGATTAACTCACGTCCAATGCCATGTTTCGTCATTCTGCTCAAAAGATGATTATATCTATTGAAGGTTTGACTTAAACTCTCTTCAGCCTTCTGTGAAAAAGCACCAAACTCTAAAAGCAGGATTGTTTGGGTTGAGTGCTCAAGACCTGCATCTGTTGAGTAGAGTTCCTTAAGTCGATCCCATATGGCTTTGGCAGTGTCACAGGAACTGAACAAACGAAAAGTATCAGCTTGAAAGGCAAATCGAATGAATCTCAATTCCTTAACATTGTTGATCAGTTTTTCCTTTTCATCTTGAGGAATGTCCTTGATATCGAGAAGGAATTTATTGTATTCGTTTTGTGTTTTGATGACTCTTTTGCTTTCAGTATGAAAAACGGTCCAAGAGTTATAACCTCCCATATCAGGTATCCATTATCTTCTAGGCCAAGAACATAATCTTTGAAGTGAAGCACCCATACTTCATATTCTTTAGGAAAGAGAATTGGGATCCTGGTGGTCGATTCAATGTTGCTTGAAAGATTGATAGAGTTGAAGTGAGAATCGGCGTGTTGCATGATGATAAGATCTTTAAAACCTGTTAAGAATCAGACGTGTAAAACAAAAGCAGTTTTAGGGTAATATTGAAATTGCCAAATAATGTCAAGAACACTATGATGAACGTTAAGCCATATCCAATATTAACGGAAACCGTAAAAGCTCTTAAACAGAAGAGATGTGTGTTTATTACACAGTCTCCTGCTCTAATACCAATTGTTAGGATGTAAATCCTTGAAAAGTTCGTTTAGATTCAAACAAATTAAAGTAAAGAACACAATTATGATTCAAAAATATGTTGAATGATTAATGGTACGCCTCAGAAGATCTCGACAAAGAATTACTACTGTAGAGGTGTGATTAGGGTTACAGAATAATACCAGAGTTAACTAAAATATGATGCATTCGTGCATCTTAAATACTCTAAACCTAGTAGATAACTACAGAATGGACAGGCCCAAACCGGTTACAAAAGTGGACTAAATAACAGCCCAAGACGCACACATAATACCTAACAATACTTTATCTCATCCCATCATTCAAACTTTATTTATGGACTAAAACTTGCTAAGAAGGCTAGATCTAACCGAAAGGAATAACCAAGATGGAAACTTGAGGACTTACAAATGGTCTAGAGAGTGATTCCAAGGACGAGGAGGAGCTTCTTGCTTGTTCCTTACACCAAAACCTTAGTCTTCTTCCTTTAAAGTTCACCACAGATACCAAAACAAGCTCAAAGCTTGCATGGGGGCTAAAGTGTTCTCAAGAACACTTTAGGAGGTGATGAGGGCTTAGGGTGGAGGAAACCATAGCCATCACTTCATTTAAATAGGGCATTGAGCCCAAAAGTTAGTTTTAGACATTTGTCACCATCACGTCGTGGCCATTAGATGACCACATTATGGTGACCAAATGAAACACACATTTCATGCAGGATGGCCACGTCTTGGTAATCCTTTCACCACGTCGTGACCAACAAATTTTCCTAATAGTTAACAATTGAAACTCATACCTGAAACTAGATGTTACAATATCTATGTTCATCCATCTCGTATACCCTCCAAGTTCCAAATTTGGAAATCCTGCTATCAATAACCTTCTCAGCATAAGGGAAGCATGCTTTTCGATCTGCAATACACATGAATAACAACATATTACCATGCATAGTAAAATAAGGTAAGATAAAGTCATATTATTAGAAAATATTAGTTACCTGTAACATTATTATTGGAAATAGGTCTCCAATTTCATAATTAACCGGTATATCTTTAGGAATATAAACAAAGTACTTTTGGGGTTGCACTCAATAGCTAAATGTAACGTCCCAAAAATTACAACAAAGATTTTTCATTTAAAATAGATTAACCAACTAAAAACCTTTACTTAGAATCATTAAGTAACATTTATTTGTTTGAAAACCATAAGATTAACATAGTTGATTTGCAAAACATCATCAACCAATATCTTCGATGCGAGTGTGTACTCCTATCGAGCTCTTCACACGAACAACCGGCAAAACATTTAATCCATAAATATAAGCATAAAGCTTAGTGAGTTCCCCAGTTTACCACATAATCCACCATACATATAATGCATACAAAAAAAGTTCTTGGCTTTAGCGCCGATATGCCAACTCTCCTTTCAACATGCATACAACACACATAATCATCATACGTATCGTCTGCTGACACACTTGCCACTACATATCTTTTCAAGGGCTACATCTTGGTCTTTTGTTCCATTCTTATCCATATCCATACAGGAGCCAAAACTAATACTAAAAACTGCATCATGAATGCATAGTCATATATAGCCGGGAGTCAAATATACAGGCCAACCGATGATCGTACTCGAGAGCAATAAATCAAACATGAACCTTGCAATAAGGATTTAGACCAAGAGTTCTCAGGCTATTCAATAATCAACCAATACTATCATTAGCCTAACCAATCATGGAATAGAACCGTATTATACAATCAACAAGCAAGTCCCTACCAGTCTAGTATACCATGACACCAAGTGTCATATACTATGCATACATAACAAGGAGTTATCCTAGTCAACTAGCATACTACATACACATAACAAGGAGCTATCTTAGTCAACTTTACCCATTAAGACATCACCACAAAGCAAGATCTATAAGTCTATGTCCATTAAGCCCTCGATATGACTAAAATGTGTTCATAGTTTAAACGGAACCATGATCTAACACTTTTTCCGCCAGATTAGGCCAAGAAATGGTCACTAAGCAAGTCTAAGGTTCTAGAGTTACTCAAAAATCCAAGAATGTCCTTTCAAAGGATTAATAAGGACGTCAAAGCATGAAATGAGAAACAAAAATGATAAAGGTGGAAGCTTTATACCTTCCAAAGTTCCACAAGATGCAAAAGATGCAAAATCTGAAGTAGATACAACCATTCAAAAAACAATCAGACCACCTTTATCTCCCAAGATGTATTAAATGCTAAAAGTTCAAGAACATCACATAAACATCAAAAACACTCAAGTAGGGGCTATATTTTTGAGTTAGGAGGGTGGAGGCTAAAGAGGATGACTTAAACCAATCAAGTAAAGACTAAACTAGTCTACACTTCTATTCAGCTCTAGTATCCCTCTCGTCTAATCATATGGATAAATAAACCGACAGTATCGGGTCTGTTTCAACCTAAGTGACCGCTATGGTCCAAATCTTAGTCTTACAATCACCCCTATAACTGCCTATTTCAGCCAACTGGTCTATTTCAACCCAAGTGAATGCTACGGCCGAACGGTTGTCTTATAACACTCCAATAATAACCTATTTCAGCCAATGGGTCTATCAAACCAAGTGAATGCTATGGTTGAACCGTAGTCTTACAACATTCCTATAATGACCTATTTTAGTTAACGGTTTTATTTCAACCCAAGTAAATGCAACGGTCAAACTATAGTCCTACAAGACTCCTGCAACGACCTATTTTAGACAACATGTCTATTTCAACCTAAGTGAAAGCTACAACTGAACCGTAATATTACAACACTATTACAATGGACTATTTCAACCAACAAGTCTATTTCAACCCAAGTGAATGCTACGGTCGAACCATAGTCTTACGTCACTCTTTCAACAGCGTACTTCAGTCAACTAGTCTATTTTAACCCAAGTGAATGCAACGGCTGAACTGTAGTCTTACATCACTCCTGAAATTTCCATGGACTCTCCCATAGTCTTTCATACAAGAGTCACAAAGACAATATAGCATACACCAACACAAAGCGGACCCTTAGTCTAGACCCTATCAAGTGTTCGGATAATGTTTCGAACCCCAACACATGTTAGATTAGATGTCTAAGCTCATAACTATTATTGGTATGTACTTGACCCGAGAGTAGCATGGCCCATTTGGGTTACACTTCACCGGAATAATTTGTATGGATAGACTTATGAGAAAAGGATATTTATGATTTATTAATATATTATAAGTTATAATATATTAATAGGAAATCATATTATTTAATTAGTATTGATCAAGAATTAATTTGGAATTAATTTAGTGATCAAAAGACGCTAATTAAATATGTACTCATATATATATATATATATATATATATATATATATATATATATATATATATATATATATATATATATATATATATATATATATATATGTAATTGGCCAAGGTTTGGGATAAAAGTGTATGGAAGTCTATGGATAGTCCTTGGAGCTTTTATGTAACGCCCCATTTCTGGTATGTTGCTTTCGTGGCATATATTTAGAAGTTTTCGAGAGGGACTCGGCGAGTCTATGGCCCGACTCGTCGAGTAGGGACGAGATTTCAAGCACGTGATAGTCGGCGACTCGACGAGTCCATATTCGGGACTCGACGAGTCTGCCTGCCAGGTAGAAACCCTAAATCCCCGGGTTTACACCCTATTTAAACCACCTTATGATCCCCAAACTCGTCCCCTTCACCCTCAGAGCATCATTTAGCAAACCCTAATCATTCCCTTGAGTAATTGAGCATTTCTTGTGTGAATCTTGAAGTTTTGAAGAGAAGAAGGAGGCTAGATCCAAAGGAGAAGAAGAAGAAGATCCAAGGTCTTGCACCTATTTCAGAGTTTATTGAGGTATCAGCTAATTTCCTTCTGTTTCTATGATTTATTTATCTTTCACAAGCATATTTAGCCTCTTTTAGCCATTCCTTAGCTTGTTCTTAGTAGAGAGATCACATTAGATTGATTAGCCTTCAGATCTAGCCATGTTTCAGTTCCAAAATCGTAGATCTATTACCTTTATAGAGCCATTTTGCATGATAACCCTAGATCTACTCTTCTAAGTACCTTTTTAGCCTTCATATCCCTTTTCATGCGTATGTGCATGTAAAGTTGGAAACCTTACGTGGTAAATCAGCCTTAGAAACTCAGATCTATAAATTGTATGCGGTGGTTTCGAGCAGAATCGAGTTTTTAGTATCTACATGCATGTGACTCGGCGAGTCGTTCTTCGGACTCGGCGAGTCAGGTCGCGAGTCCCCGATCTTTACCCTTTGAGTGATTCCGAGTGGAGGCTAGTGAGCAGTAGGATGAACTCAGTGAGTCGGAGGTTAGACTCAGTAATGGAGGGACTCGACGAGTTGTTCATACAACTCGGCGAGTCCAAGACAATCTTCTTAGATCGAAGAACAACTCGTCGAGTTGTTCATATGACTCAACGAGTCGGATGCAGATTGCCTGAGCTTTTGAATTAAGAGGGTACTCGTCGAGTCGATGCCATGCTCGAAGAGTAACCCCGAGTAGGGTTGAGAAGTGAGACTAGGGACTCGGCGAGTTGGCGGCCCAACTCGGCGAGTCAGGTCAACTGTAGGTTGACTTTGACCGGGAGAGTTGACTTTGACCAGGGGTAAAAGAGTCATTTTACCCAAGGCAGTGATTAGCATCTGATTGAGTGTGTTTATGGATTTGTAGCGGGAGAGATACCGGAGCTGCAGCAGTTAGCTTCCAGAGCCATACACACAGCAGCCTGTTCGCGAGGTGAGTTTCCTTCCAGTAGGAACGGGTCTAAGGCCACAATGCCAGCCCGTTCAGTTAGCAGTAGTTTCTGGACTTCGGTCCAATGCAGTAGTTAGTATGTTTGACGCCTCCGTGGCTCAGACAGGGTTTATGTGCTTATGCTAGATGATATGTTATGCTATGCTGTGATCAGTTAGTCCGGGCTTCGGTCCGATGCAGGGGACGGGGTCCCAGTCAGTTTCGGACTTCGGTCCGATGTAGGGGACGGGGTCCCAGTCAGTTTCGGAGTTGTCTACGCAGCTGCAGGAGCTGCTAGACAAGGGTTTCATTCGGCCGAGCAGTTCGCCTTGGGGAGCGCCGATCCTGTTTGTGAGGAAGAAGGATGGGTCGCACCGTATGTGTATAGATTACCGGGAGTTGAATAAGGTAATGGTGAAGAACCGTTACCCACTTCCGAGGATAGATGATTTGTTTGACCAGCTTCAGGGAGCGTCGTGGTTCTCCAAGATCGATCTACGCTCCGGATATCATCAGATGCGGGTTAGGGATGAGGATGTGCAGAAGACTGCTTTCAGGACCAGGTATGGTCATTATGAGTTAGTGGTGATGCCATTTGGGCTCACCAATGCTCCAGCCGCGTTCATGGATCTCATGAATCGCGTGTGTAGACCGATGCTGCATCGGTCAATGATAGTATTCATAGATGATATCTTGGTGTATTCCAAGACGTAGGAGCAGCACGAGGAGCACCTGAGGGAGGTGCTGGAAGTTTTGAGGAGGGAGAGACTTTTCGCAAAGTTCTCCAAGTGCGAGTCCTGGTTGCGCGAGGTGCAGTTCCTTGGTCACCTCGTCAACCAGAAGGGTATTTTGGTGGATCCGGCCAAGATAGAGGCCGTGATGCAGTGGGAGGTCCCGAAGTCTCCATCCGAGATTCGGAGCTTCCTAGGGTTGGCAGGGTATTACCGGAGGTTCATTCAGGATTTCTCCAAGATAGTAGTGCCGCTCACCCGACTGACCAAGAAGTCGGTGGTATTTCGTTAGGGGCTGAGCAGCAGGCAGCGTTCGAGACTCTCAGGCAGAGATTGTGCGAGACTCCAATCCTTACCTTGCCAGAGGGAGTAGAGGACTTTGTAGTCTACTGTGATGCTTCAATCACAGGTATGGGAGCAGTGTTGATGCAACGAGGCCATGTGATAGCTTACGCCTCGAGACAGTTGAAGCGTCACGAGGCTAACTATCCTTCCCATGATTTAGAGCTGGGGGCAGTTGTGTTTGCCCTCAAGATTTGGAGACATTATCTTTATGGGGTCCGTTGTACTATCTACACGGATCACAAGAGTTTGAGGTACCTTATGGATCAGCCGAGTCTGAACATGAGGCAGAGGAGGTGGTGAAGGATTATGATTGTGAGATCCTTTACCATCCAGGGAAGGCCAACGTGGTGGCCGACGCCCTAAGCCGTAAGGTGTCGGCAGCCCCTATCAGAGATTTGTGTTTGAGGATGACAGTGATTACTCCGTTGTTGGAACGGATCAGGGAGGCTCAGGTTGAGGGCCTCAAGGAGGACAGGCAAAAGTGTGAGAGGATAGTGGGCCGAGTAGCTTCGTTTGATTATGACAGTCGGGGATTGCTAACGCTTCATGGGAGAGTGTGGGTACCATACTGGGGTGGGGTACGGCAGGTGTTGATGGACGAGGCTCATAAGTCTCGATTTTCTATCCACCCAGGGGCGACGAAGATGTATAGAGATCTTCGACCCGATTATTGGTGGCCCTGCATGAAGCGGGATGTCGCCTGGTATGTTGAGAGGTGCCTGACCTGCAGGAAGGTCAAGGCGGAGCACCAGAGGCCTCATGGCAAGATGCAGCCGTTAGATATTCCCGTGTGGAAATGGGAGGACATCACCATGGATTTTATCACCAAGCTTCCCAGGACCGCACGAGGGGTAGATTCGATTTGGGTAGTAGTGGATCGGTTGACGAAGAGTGCTCATTTTATCCCGATCTAGGAGAGTATATCGGCAGAAAAGTTAGCCTATATCTATGTGCGTGAGACTATGGCACGTCATGGAGTGCCGGTATCGGTGGTGTCAGACCGAGATGTCCGTTTTACATCCAGATTCTGGAAGCGGTTTCACGACGAGATGGGTACTCGTCTCCATTTCAGCACCGCTTTCCACCCTCAGACGGACGGGCAGAGCGAGAGGACGATTCAGACTCTCGAGGACATGCTCAGAGCATGTGTTCTAGACTTCGGTGGCAGTTGGGATACGTATCTTCCGCTAGCGGAATTTTCGTATAACAACAGTTATCATGCGAGCATTGATCGACCTCCATTTGAGATGCTTTATGGGAGGAAGTGTAGGACCCCGATTTGTTGGGGCGAGGTCGGTCAGCGGGTCGTTGGGAGCACAGAGGTGGTGCTCAAAACGACCGAGTTGATTCAGCAGGTCCGTAGTAGACTGCAGACTGCGCAGAGTCGGCAGAAGAGCTACGCCGACAGGAGGCGTTCAGACTTGGAGTTCCGGGTGGGCGATATGGTCCTTCTGAAGATCTCACCCTGGAAGGGTGTCATCAGGTTTCGGAAGAGGGGCAAGTTGGGCCCCAGATTCATTGGTCCTTTCAGGGTTTTGGCCCGAGTGGGTCGGGTTACTTATCGGCTGGATCTTCCAGTAGAGCTTAGCCAGATCCACAACACTTTCCATGTGTCTCAGTTGAGGAAGTGTTTGGTGGATGTGTCAGCAGTTGTCCCCTTAGAAGATATTCAGGTTGATAGCAGCCTGAATTATATTGAGAGGCCGGTCACGATTCTGGACCGGAAGACAAAGACCTTGAGGAACAAGGCAATTCAGTTAGTGAAGGTGCACTGGCAGCACCGGAAGGGGTCTGAGTGGACGTGGGAGGCTAAGGAAGAAATGAGAGAGCACTACCCGGAGTTATTTGCAGATTCAGCCGTAGCAGACTTCGAGGACGAAGTCTGAGACAAGTGGGAGAGAATTGTAACGCCCCATTTCTGGTATGTTGCTTTCGTGGCATTTATTTAGAAGTTTTCGAGAGGGACTCGGCGAGACTATGGCCCGAATCGTCGAGTAGGGACGAGATTTCGAGCATGTGATAGTCGGCGACTCGGCGAGTCCATATTCGGGACTCGGCGAGTCTACCTGCCAGGTAGAAACCCTAAATCCCCGGGTTTGCACCCTATTTAAACCACCTTATGAGCCCCAAACTCGTCCCCTTCACCCTCAGAGCATCATTTAGCAAACCCTAATCGTTTTCTTGAGTAATTGAGTATTTCTTGTGTGAATCTTGAAGTTTTGAAGAGAAGAAGGAGGCTAGATCCAAAGGAGAAGAAGAAGATCCAAGGTCTTGCACCCATTTCAGAGTTTATTGAGGTATCAGCTGATTTCCTTCTGTTTCTATGATTTATTTATCTTTCACAAGCATATTTAGCCTCTTTTAGCCATTCCTTAGCTTGTTCTTAGTAGAGAGATCACATTAGATTGATTAGCCTTCGGATCTAGCCATGTTTCAGTTCCAAAATCGTAGATCTATTACCTTTATAGAGCCATTTTGCATGATAACCCTAGATCTACTCTTCTAAGTAGCTTTTTAGCCTTTATATCCCTTTTCATGCGTATGTGCACGTAAAGTTGAAAACTTTACGTGGTAAATCAGCCTTAGAAACTCAGATCTATAAATTGTATGCGGTGGTTTCGAGCAGAATCGAGTTTTTAGTATCTGCATGCATGTGACTCGGCGAGTCGTTCTTCGGACTCGGCGAGTCAGGTCACGAGTCCCCGATCTTTACCCTTTGAGTGATTCCGAGTGGAGGCTAGTGAGCAGTAGGATGGACTTAGTGAGTCAGAGGTTAGACTCAGTAATGGACGGACTTGACGAGTTGTTCATACAACTCGGCGTGTCCAAGACAATCTTCTTAGATCGAAGAACAACTCGTCGAGTTGTTCATATGACTCGACGAGTCGGATGCAAATTGCCTGAGCTTTTGAATCAAGAGGGTACTCGTCGAGTCGATGCCATGCTCGACGAGTAGCCCCGAGTAGGGTTGAGAAGTGAGACTAGGGACTCGGCGAGTTGGCGGCCCAACTCGGCGAGTCAGGTCAACTGTAGGTTGACTTTGACCGGGAGAGTTGACTTTGACCAGGGGTAAAAGAGTCATTTTACCCAAGGCAGTGATTAGCATCTGATTGAGTGTGTTTATGGATTTGTAGCCGGAGAGATACCGGAGCTACAGCAGTTAGCTTCCAGAGCCATACACACAGCAGCCTGTTCGCGAGGTGAGTTTCCTTCCAGTAGGAACGGGTCTAAGGCCACAATGCCGGCCCGTTCAGTTTGCAGTAGTTTCTGGACTTCGGTCCAATGCAGTAGTTAGTATGTTTGACGCCTCCGTGGCTCAGACAGGGTTTATGTGCTTATGCTAGATGATATGTTATGCTATGTTGTGATCAGTTAGTCCGGGCTTCGGTCCGATGCAGGGGACGGGGTCCCAGTCAGTTTCGGACCTCGGTCCGATGTAAGGGACGGGGTCCCAGTCAGTTTCGGACCTCGGTCCGATGTAGGGGACGGGGTCCCAGTCAGTTTTCGGACTTCGGTCCGATGCAGGGGACTGGGTCCCAGATAGTTAGTCCGGACTTCGGTCCGATGCAGGGGACGGGGTCCCAGTCAGTGGGCAAGGCCCAGTATGTGCTTTTTATGTATTGTATTGTATGTGGTAGTTTGGGGGAGCTCACTAAGCTTCGTGCTTACAGTTTCAGTTTTGGTTTCAGGTACTTCCGCAAGCAGAGGGAAGAGCTCGAGATGATGGCATCGCACACACCACAACTTCAGTTTTTGTCCTAGGAGTTGATTCAATTTCTTAATATGTTTGGATACAGTTGTGTTACAGTTTCTCTCACAGTATTTTATTATGGTTTTTGAAACATGCAACGTATGGTTTTAATATGTGATACTCAGTTTCATGGTTTTTGTTAGAATAAAAATTGAAATTTTTGGGTCGTATTTTTGGGTTGTTTCATTTTAACCCATGGATCTTATGTAAATGAAAGGTCATGGGTATTAGGGTTTACATGGATGTAACCCTAATCCTCCATAATATATAAAGGGGTCCTTGGCTCACAAAATTGGCACTGGTGTGTGTGAAAATGAAGAAGTGGCCGATTTTAGTGAGCTCCATATTCTCTTAAGTTCTTCCAAGTTGTCGATGGTGATTTGTGATTCCAATTGAGGCTTCCACACTATTGGGGCTAAGCTCTTAAGGCTAGATACATCAAGACTTCAAGCTCCACATTAAGGTATGTTATCCTAACTAGATTCTTGTGTTGTATATGACAATTGTATGCTAGTTATAGGGAATACCTTGGAATATTCATATTTGCATGTATAATAGAGAAAACATATATCCAAGGTATTTAGGGTTGCATGTACACTTAGGAGTCTTAGAATGCTCAAAACCCAATAGTGGTATCAGAGCCTAGGCTTGTTTTCACTTATACTTGGTGCAAATACATTTTTTCAAGCCAAGAAGTTGTCCAGAATGAAAACTCGACGAGTTCCTTCAATAAACTTGAAGAGTTAATTGTTTAATGCATGAACTCGACGAGTTTAGTGTTTGGTTTTGAGCATTCTAACACTCCTACGTGTACATGCAACCCTAAATACCTTGGATCTATGAACTTTCCAAGGTATTCAACCTAACTAGCATAATAACATTGATTTATATGAATATATCAAGTTAGAATTACATACCTCTTTGATGTAGAATGTCTTTATGAAGCTTAAGTGCCTAGTGCCCCAAGTGTGACACCTCAAATTCTTCAAACAACACCAAAATACACTTGGAATAACTTGAGAGAACTTACACACTTCATGAAATCAGCTAGCCCTTTTTTTTCTCACACATAGTCACCAATTTTCTCCAAGAATAAGATCATTATATAGTTAGGGTTACACCATGTAAACCCTAATTGTCATGGCCTTTCATTTCCATGATCCATGGTTACAAATACACCATGGAGCATCTTATGGGTTTTAGCCCAACTTGACAATCCATGGAGCATTAACCCACTATATAAGTATGGATGATTACACAATCAACCCATATATTTAATTTGTCTTCTTTTGATCACTTAATTAATATTAGATTAATTCTTGATCAATACTAATTAAATAATCTTATTAATATATTAGAACATATAATATATTAACCAACCTTAAGTGTTATTTCTCTCATTATAGTCTATCCAAATGCATGATGCCATGCAACCCAAATGGACCATGTCGGGTCGGGTCAAGTCTTACCAATTAAAGTTATGGACGTAGACATTAATCCAACAGTCTCCCACTTGGATAAGTCTATTACTATTATTGTGTATGACTTCAAGAACCGACTAGCAATCGTAGCTCTCAAAACTTTTTGTCGAACTCTGACCTTGCCGATGATCTCTGACCTTTGTCAATGACTTTTCCATTAGATAAGTGATCATATATTCCTCCATTCTAGATATCATATGGACTAAGACATGGATTATAATCATTCTCTCTGTCCATCTATTGTTTCCCGATTTCCAATTCATGATGACTGACTGATTGAACAAATCAAATCAGTCCTGGCTTGGCCAAGCACTCACATGTGTCATCATTAAATCATCGAGGGGCCCACAGATATCGTTTTTATCCCGAAGGTAAAAGAAATGGATAAACTTCGACTCGTATGCCTTGTTCTACTACTGGTTGAATCATACACAAAGGCACGTTTTATAACATCGAGTTACCAATGCGTTTTCGATCAATCAATGTACGACCAACTCATAGTAACAACTCATATCTCTAGGTTTGAAGAATATAAGATATTATCGTCTCATGATCACTCATGATACAATCCATGAAGTGATTCCAAAGAGCGCGGGTTGAATCCAATACTCATAACTTATGAGCACTCATGAGTGTTGTAGCACCACCTTGTCTAACATCTTAGACCTCTACAACCCCAACCCTTGATAGTATTGATTCATATCTACTTCCAACATATGACTGACTATGGATGGTTTGAATAACTTAGACATTCAGGAAGAAAGACCTAGTTATTCTGGAAGTCAAAACATGCAAAATGAAACACAAGAGTAATTGAATCCAATATGGTCTTGGAACTTATGAATATAAATAAAACACCTTTTATTTATCACCATATGATTACACATTATTCATTGCATACTATTTTAGCTATCAACTTTATTCTTGAATTAAAACAATAGTTGACCCATGCTCCAAGCATGTACACTATGTTTTCTAAACACTAGTCATGCCATACACCAAGTATGCACATTATGTTTGTCTATGATCTTTACTTTGTGAAATAGATCGATTAAACATAACTCCAATGATTCTCATTTCACAGTCCAAAATCCCTACCGTAAATGCAAAAATTCCAAATTCATGCCATTTATCGAAATCTGTTAGATTCTAAACTTATATGCATTGATCCTCTTGTAATGATTATGCACAAAGTCACAAAGACTTGACAACAAACATTACAGAGTATTCCAAAGGAGATCATCTCCTTGGAAACATCCTTCCTGCATTAAGTTTCCTAATCTTACATAGATTTATTGAACAACTTCCACCTTCCCACATTCCCATTTTGACAATCATTTCTGAACAAGAGTTGCCTCTTTTTAGAATATGTCAATATGGTCCTTCCAAAAATTAACACCATACTTCCAACTGTCCCTGAGCAACAATCTTTGGTAAACCTTAGATTGTTCTTGACAATTGCTTAATCATTTTAGTCATATTCAGTTCTAGACTTTTCCCTTCTTAATGCCCTGAGCATTTGGAAGAATTTAGAAAGGATAAATATTATAGCACATGCAATCGTTCCTGTACCCAAAGCAAATGGGACAAGATTCATCATGTCTCACATAAAGACATGATTCTAAACCAGTCTTTTGCTACAATATTTTTATTTGACATGTTCTCAAGATTTGACTATGAAGAGGGATGCTGTAATCATAATCGAATTTTGAGAACTCAATATATAGAATTTCCTTATGTTGAACCAATCCAACATAAAATTCATATATATATATATATATATATATATATATATATATATATATATATATATATATATATATTCTTGACTAAATATGATTAAAATCTCAATCTAAGCTTAAAATCTCACTCTAAGCCTTTTAGAATTGACATGAAATATAATTTCCTCTCACTTAATTATAGCAAAACAAATTTTTCAACCCCTGCAACTTCACGAATTGAAACCTTTTGTTTTCTATAATTAACATTGCTAACTTGCAACACCTATCATAATTATTACGCTCCCACTAAGATGATGATTATTCGCATAACACTTATGCTCCCACTAGATTTGACATGTACTCAGTAATCAATTGGACTTCTAGAAATCAATATTTTATTGACTTTCTTTACCAAAGTTCAGACTTCTGATACGAGACGCTTTGATAAAATCTTTATCAAAATCATACACCTTTCCTTAGATAGCATGCATGTGTGTCTACACAATTTCAGAACAATGAAAAGGGATGCCATAATCATAGTCTCAATTGTTTAGACCTTTTGCCATATGTTTTAAATCTACTTGGTGGAAGAGTTTCCTCACCATCATTTTCATGAATCGGAGAGAAACCTTATGACCCTTAGATTTAATGTTGTATGTGTTCTTATCCATGTGAATTTTCAAAACCTTAGTCACAAGACAAGGGTAATGACAAATCCAAACTTATATGGACTAAAATCAGTCTTAATTTCTTGTCACCTGGCAGCTCAAGGGCCTGCCATTGCTTCCAAGTTGTTATGCAACCAATTGAGAACTCTAAGAACTCATATGAAAAGCCAACTTTAATTGGAATGGGCACAGAATATGTCAACACGATAGGTTATAAACCTCAAGTCGTGTGCTAGTGAAGAACTTCAGGCTTTATTCTTGATTAGTTCTTGAGACTTTCAAGACCTTTAAGACTCCCACTGTCCTCTTGACATATAAGACTTCCTTGTCAAACATCCAAGAGATAGTGCAGATTCTTTATCAAGACAAGTACTTCTCACAATTGGCCTAAGTTGGTCTTTGTTTTATCCAAAACATCACAACTTACCAATTTCACATGTACAAGAGTAGGATACTTTTACTCTTACATTTGACTAGTGTTAAGAAACCTTCCTTTAAGATATGTCACTCAAGCTACAATCTTGGAGTATGACTCTAAGAATTGTTTTTGGAACGAAGTATGAATCATCTTCTTGATTTAACCACTTCAACCATTCATAGCTCCTCTTCTTAGCTATCAAAATGCACCTAGAGGATGAATTGTGATAAGGTCTCTTAATCATTAAGATGATCATATAACATGATACTAAAGTACTCTCCCATCTTTTCAGATTTGAGAAACTTTTATCCTTCTGCCTAATTTGATTCTTCTCATTCGTTCTGCCGTAAACTGAAATATTTTCAATGCTTCAGAATTATACTTAGGCTTGTAAGTATAACCATATTTACTAGAGTTAGTAAATCATGACGAATAGTCTTATCAGTCTTTTGTGGTGAACTTTGGTCAGTGCACAAGAATGTGTACTCGATCCCTTAGTCCTTCACTTAACTCACATATACATGTGAACAAGGAACTAGTCTTAATTTTCCAAAGATGAAAAATTCTCATTCATCATGCTATACAACTTGCATGATTCCAAGTTTCGGTCCAATCGAAACGTAGGTGATGAGCATCTTTCCTTATTTGGTAAATTTAGACATTACCACAAATGAAAGAATCAATTTCATATTTTCACTCTTGTTATTAATGGAATCATATAAGCAACAATTTTTTTTCCCAAATGTCATTGTAAGGATATTTTAAAATAAATAAAATCAAAATTTTTCCTTTTATTTTAAAAACTTTGCGGAAAAACTATCCTTACAATGCAAAAGCGCATGAAAACTTTGTTTTTATCTATTCCTAAGCAATATATCATAACTCCTAAGAAGTAGCTCAAGAATACAATCTTCAAACTATGCGATAGAAATCCATCTTTGCGATCAGATTCAACATATTCTTTTCTTTCAGTTTCTTCACTTTTATTTGGTTCTTAAAAGCATCAACAAGTGACCCAATCACATCATGTATCAAGAATCTCAGAATAGAAACTTAGCAGAGTTAGATAGTGGACTTTACTTGAAGTAGGGTCAAACTTATTGACTTTAACATCCTTAGGTAAAATTTGTAGCTTCGCAACTAATGCCCTTTCCTTTTCTCAATAGAACCATATGGACCCTTTGGAAATGGTACATGGAACAATCTCAGACTTAGACTTTCTCTTTACCATTTGGTCAACCGAGTTGACTATGGCCAATCCCTTTCAATTGGGAAGAGAATGTTTTTTCTGGATTTTCAGTGTCATCATTGTCAATGTCCATAAACTTTTGGGAAGTCAGTCTTCTAATCAAATTTGCTTTACTAGCCTTCCAAATCATTGTTGATTCAGTAGTACCAAGCAAATTGATAAGATCATTAAGGGTCTTGTCAAAGTCTGTCTCATAGGAGTCCCAAAGGAACTCACTATGTGACTTAGAAAGTGATTGAACCACCAACTTTCTCAAGAATTTGACACCCAACTCTCCCGTCTTGTCAATATGTGACTTCATCTCCAAGATGTGATCACACCTAGACCTTTCCTAGCTAATAGGGCTTGAGTAACCTTGAACTTGTGGGTTAGGGAGAATAATTGGAGGAGGCGGAGGAAGGGAAGTTCCAAGAGATTTGGGAAGATCATAGATGTCTGAACTAGACATCTTTTGGGAGATATTCAAGATAGTTGATTTAAACTCCTTAATATAACACCCAATATGAAATATTAAGGCTAGGACCCAACACAATATTTTATAACTTGGAAGAGGGATGCCGTAATCCAAGCTATAGAATATTTGAAGGTAGGTGAATGACGATTCACCAATTTCCACCATGAAAAACAAAATAATTTAATTAGGTTTTACATGGATTTGAAACTCCTAGATCTTTTGAGATTCATTGAACTGTTCAATGGCATGTTTCAATCTCGAGTGTGCCCTTCAGGTTTTGTGACTTGGATGCCGAGGATCACAAAACAAGGTGTGAAGTAACCATGCAAATTACTCGGTACCCTTAAGTGTTTACCCCTCAATCGATGTGTCGGTTAACCACACACGCTCCATCGATACTATGATAAACATTAAGTTACCCTTTGCCTACATAGTTAAATACGAGTTAGTGTGCCGGTTAACCACACACGCTCCACTAACTGACTTAAACAAAGTGCAAAGTGTAATTTCATGGATTAGCACCTTATTCACATTTTCCTAAGTAACTAAGATTGGGTATTTATAAAAGGTTTAGTTACTTAGTATTTATCATTAATACTTTTAATGAAGGGAGAATTTATAGTCTTTGTCCTACCCATTCGGCTAACGACCCTCCACCAGTCAAGGAAGCGGTAGGTGAGAGTGGACACCCATTAAACTGCCATTTTATAGGCAGTAACCTTATACCCCCCCCCCCCTTTATAGACCGGCTTTGTAAATGAGACCTACTAATGGTAAGACTAACTTTACTCTTATACATATATATAAATATTATTAACTTATAATATTATAAAGTATAAGGGTTGAATTTTAACTTTTAAAATTCTAAGGGCTAACTTGGAATTAAAGTATTCATAAGTCAAAACTTTTCAAATCCCAAAACTTGAGGGCAAGTTTTGAAACTATTCAAAACTAATTAATTCCATAACTTATATGTTTAAAGTAGTTTTAATTAAAAAACTCTTCAAGTTCCATAACTTGAGGACAATTTATGGAAGACTTTAAACTAATAAAAGAATGTAACTTTTCTTTATTTTGTAACTTATGGATTTAATTAAGTTTACACATTTTATTACTTAATGAAGTGACTCTTTGTCACACCCCAAAACCAAGAACGGCGGAAACGTTCTGGGGCGGAGGACGTCATGTATAGTATCACAACACAGTAAATGTAAATAAGCAAACAACATCATCCATTGCATTAAATATATAATTTCAATACAAGCGTGTTCTGTACAGTTATAGACACCAAAATAATGTAAAACAAAATAATATGAGATGAGTCTTGAATGCACTCCATCTTCTCAAAAGCTGGCCTTGGTACCTGTCTACTGATGACCTGAGAATACAAGTTATTTTGAAAGAGTTTATCAGCATTAAGCTGGTGAGTTCATAAGTATTTTAGTGTCAATGTTTGTTGTCAAAACGTTTGAAACTGTCTCAATGTATAAGTTTGTAAAAAATGTAAGTAAGTGTTTAAAAGTGTTTGTAAAAGTTTGAATCTCTCAGAAAATCCTATATTTTCTATTAAAGTAACCTTCTACCAAGGCTTAACTGTTTTGTATTCTCGTTTATTGTAAAAGTGGGTGATTTCCCAAGTGTAACTATTATTTAATAAAATATAGTATGTACATTAATGCTTAAGTGAGGTTATCACTAAAATATGTAATGGGTAAATCATTGTAGTACTGTAGTTTTGTATAATAAGAACTACTGTTGTACTAATTACTACTACCTTAAACCGGATTTATATTAAGGTATAATGTGATAAATTGCACCATGCTATCGACTGGTAACAACGACATAATGAATGGTCGTAATAAAAAGAAATGACGTTTGGCACCCGCAGACCTGCAGGTCCGGCTGTAGCTAGCAGCAAGGTGTAGGATAGTCAATCCAGTATAGATCTATACGCAAACTCACGCTCTCCCTCCATGTAACGACCCGTTCCCGGTATGATGATTCCTTGGTATTTATTTTGAAGTTTTGTAAAGGGACTCGGCGAGTTCATAGCCTGACTCGCCGAGTAGGGACGGGATTTCGAGCACGTGTTAGTTGGCGACTCGGCGAGTCCATATTCTGGACTCGGCGAGTCTGTCCGTCTGGGAGAAACCCTAAATCCCCAGGTTGCCCACTATTTAAGCCACCTTATAGCACCCAATCTCGCCTCCTTCACCCTCTAAAGCTGTGAGAAAACCCTAATTCGTTCTTGAGAGTTTTAAGTGATCTTGTGTGCATGTTGTGAAGGATTGAAGAAGGAGAAGAAGAAAGGAGCAAGGAGAAGAATTGTAGAGCGAAGATCCAAGGGAAAGCAAGAGTTCTTTGAGGTATTCTTCGGATTTCCTTCCCTTTTATGCTTTAAAATCCCCTTTAGATCTAGTTGATGCTTTTCTCAAGCCTTATGTTGATATGGAAGCCATTTTATGTCGAGATATCCTTAGATCTGTTCATTTAGGGGTTGTAGAGCCCAGATCTATTGTCTTTATGGAGCCATTGTGCATCATAACCCTAGATCTACCCTTTTAAGTGCCTTTTTAGCCTTTATTCCCTTGTTCATGTGTTTGTACACGTAAAGTTGGAAACTTTACGTGGTAAATCAGCTTATTGGACCCAGATCTATCATTTGTATGTATTGGATTCGAGCAGAATCGAGTGTAGAATAGCTGCATGGCGGTGACTCGGCGAGTCGGAAGAACGACTCGGCGAGTCGAGTCGCGAGGTCCCGATGTCTTCCTTTTGAGCGATGCCGAGTAGGCCCAGTGAGTTGTGGAGTGGACTCAGCGAGTTGAGGGTAGACTCAGTCATGGAGGGACTCGGCGAGTTGTTCATACAACTCGACGAGTCCAAGGCAATCTTCTTATGCTCAAGAACAACTCGTCGAGTTGTTCATATGACTCGGCGAGCCGGATGAAGATTGTCTGAATTCTTGGATCGAATGAGTACTCGTCGAGTCGATGCCATACTCGACGAGTAGCAGCGAGTAGGGTCGAGGAGTGAGGATAGGGACTCGGCGAGTTGGCGGCCCAACTCGGCGAGTCAGGTCAACCGTGGGTTGACTTTGACCAAGAGTAAAAGAGTCATTTTACCCAGTGCAGTGTTTAGTATTTGATTGAGTGTGTTTATGGACTTGTAGCCGGGGAGATACCGGAGCAGCAGCAGTTAGCCCTCAGAGCTATTCACTCAGCAGCCAATTCACGAGGTGAGTTCCTTTTCAGTAGGAGCGGGTCTAAGGCCACAATGCCGGCCCGTTTAGCTAGCAGTAGTATCCAGATTTCTATCCGATGCAGTAGTTAGCATGTTTGAAGCCTTCGTGGCTCAGACAGGATTATGTGTGTTCATGCTAAGTGATACGTTATGTTATGATCAGTCAGCTTCGGACTTCGGTCCGATGTCAGCTTCGGAATTCGGTACGATGTAGGGGACAAGGTCCCGGTCAGCTACGGACTTCGGTCCGATGTCAGCTTCGGATTGCGGTCCAATGTAGGGGACAAGGTCCCGGTCAGCTTCGGACTTCGGTTCGATGTCAGCTTCGGACTCAGGTTCGATGTAGGGGACAAGGTCCCAGTCAGCTTCGGACTCGGTCTGATGTGAGCTTCGGATTGCGGTCCGATGTAGGGGAAAAGGTCCCAGTCAGTCACTTTCGGACTTCGGTCCGATGGAGGGGGCAAGGCCCCAGTATGTGCTTGATATATTATTGTATGGTATGTGGTGATTTGGGGGAGCTCACTAAGCTTCGTGCTTACAGTTTCAGTTTTGGTTTCAGGTACTTCCGCTAGCAGAGGGAAGAGCTCGGGTTGATGGCATCGCACACACCACAGCTTCAGCTTTATCCTGGGAGTTGATTTAGTTCTTGAATTTTTATGTCATGGATATGATACAGTTTTCCGCACCGTGTTTTATTATTATTTTGAGATGCATTATGTATGGTTTTATGATATGACACCCAGATTATGGTTTTTGGTTATGTTGAAAAACGAAAATTTTGGGTCGTATTTTTGGGTCGTTTCACTCCAAGAGAATTCTGGCTACAACTCGGGCCATGACATTTAAGGCATGCTCCGACACAGTGGATCACAATTGTTAACGTATTCATGTATATGTATTGTTTCTCGTTCTAGTATACTTGTATATGTCCCGTTTCTAGTATAGATGTATATGTACATGTTTCTAGTATAGTTGTGTATGTTCATGTTTCTAGTATAGTTGTGTATGTTCATGTTTCTAGTATAACTATATATGTACATGGTTCTGGTATAGTTGTATATGTACTTGTTTCTAGTATAGCTGTATATGTACTCGTTTCTAGTATAGTTGTATATGTACTTGTTTCTAGTATAGCTGTATATGTACTTGTTTCTAGTATAGTTGTATATGTTCCTGTGTTACCCCGATGGTAACTAACTATTGATGTACTGATAAGTATGAATATGGAAGTACTTTTATGTCTATACATGTATATATGATATATAAGTAATATGGAAACGACCTTCGGATGGTCACCCGAAATCCCACCAGACCACATCCAAATCGAGAAAAAGGAAATAGGGCGGATGGCCTTCCTAAGCCCTTTAAACATTATTTATATATCTATACATATATTGGCATGCAATTGAATATATAAAAGCATAAATAAGTTTTCATAAGACATTTGAAGCATAAACATAATTTCAAGAGAAGATCGACTTGATGTCGATCTATAAAACAATTTGAAGGTATAAGTTGATAAAACAATTTAAGTATAAGAAATATTTGTTTGAATAACAGTTTGTAAATAAGTTTGGATAGTAAAAGAGTTTGTAAAACATTTCATAGTAAAGCAGTTTGATAAACAGTTTGAACAGTGGTAAAAATCGTTGTTTTCCTAGTTATTAATCACATGTGATTAAATGCAATCACATGTGATTGAAGCAGTAACTATAAGTATTTGACTTGTATCCCCCCCCCCATAAAGTATTTAAAACATTTAAAATCATTTCTAAGGTTGATTCAAGGGGTATGAACTCACTTGTGGTGAGTTGTACGAATCGTAGTGTCGGATACCGTGCTAGGTGGCAAACGGAGACTTGTTTACACGCACGAGCCTAGTTATCATATAATAAGCATATATATAACTAATTAGACAAATAATAACTTAATAAATAAGTTAAGACACTTAGGAACATGTAAACACTTTTTATAAATGTTTAAGGTCCAAATGGTTGCATCTAAGTTGCTACGGGACAAGGCAAAAGGGTTTGAAACATCAAATGGCATTGCATAAGAGTTCACCACCCAAAAAACCCCACCCTTTGGAGTTTACGGCCGTAAACTCATGGGTTTATGGCCGTGAACTCCTCACATGGTGGTTTTGGGTGTTTTTAAAGTGTTATCTTGATCCTAGTACACTCTTAGCTTTGTTGGAATAACACATGAAGTAGTTTAAGGCCCTAGAATGCTCCATAGGGGAGTTTACGGCCTAAAGTCCATTTACCCTAGAGTTTACGGCCGTAAACTCCTATGGGGTGATGGCTTTTTATTGATTTGAGGCACTTACACATCAAGGATGGCTTCCATGATTTTATCTAAGGCTAATGAGGACAAGATGCACACATTTGTGTCATTACTTGGAGTTTACGGCCCAAGATATGTTCCTTGGCTGTAAACTCCTTTTAAGGAGTGATTATGATGTCTTTTGTTCTCCATTCAAGTCCCATGTGTTCAAGGTAAATTGTCTTAAGGCCTTAGGGGTGTTTGGAATGCTTTTTACCCTAGAAAAAGGGGTTTACGGCCCAAGAGAGGTTCTTGGCCGTAAACTCCTATAAACTTATGATTTTGAAGGGTTTTGATGTCTAAAATAGGCACAAGCATTTGAGGGTTAAAGTCCTTAAGCTTTAGGGGTAGTTTAGGGTGCATTTTTCCCTTCAAAAAGGGGTTTACGGCCCAAGGAAGTTCCTTGGCCGTAAACTCCAATATCTTGTGTTTCTTGGTTGCTTTTTAGTCCCAAATATTTATACACTAACCCCTAAACAAGTTGTCTAACAAGGAATCGGGACTAGGAAGCCTTTAGGCTCCGTTTTGGAGTTTACTCCCCAAGAACGTTCTTGGGCGGTAAACTCCCGGATCTTGTAATCTAAACATGTTATTGATGTTATAAAGCATCTAACAAGTATTGAAATACATTTAGTAAAGTAGACTCACAATATGGGATGAAAACCCGAAGATCCGTCAGAGAGAATATGGCTTTTCTCTATTTGGAATTGTGAATAATGAATTAATTTAATTCAGAAAACTATTTATAGTCCTGGAATATTTTGGCAGAAAATATTTTTATTCCCGATATAGGACTGCAACAGTATGAAACTTGAAATGTCCAAATTTCACAAAACCAGGAGCATCCACTCTCCTGATATCACCTAAAACATAAACCCTAATGTACACAAACTGTTTCGGAAAAGTATGAAAATCACAGAAACTGGACTAGCTTCTATTGGATAGATAATGTTCGTACAAATGGAAATTTCGGGTTGTCACACTCTTGAACCTCCATAACTTGAGGACAAGTTATGGAGTCATAAAACCATTCAATGAAAACAAGATTGTTCATTTTGTAACCTTTTCCATCGTTTATTAGTTTTAAGAAACTTAAATCTGACCTTTCATGTAACTTTAGGACAAGTTACACAAACACATTTTAGAATCATCTCTTAGATTAAAATGGATTGAAAACACATAATCAATTAACATATCTATTAATCTAAGCAACTCATATGAACAAAGATAATTTACATCAAACTTTTTCATGTAATTAGCATAACACTTAAACTAATACAAAACATGAATCTATTGACAATTATCGTTGAAATTTGATTAGCATGAACATTACCACATCAAAAAACAAGTTTATAAGTTCAAAAACAGCTTATGGTAATGTTCCTAGTCCAATTCAAGCCAAAAAACACGAAGATATGTTGTCTGGAGGCCAAACTCGTCGAGTTCATGCTCTAATATATGAACTCGTCGAGTTTTCTACCAGAACTCGTCGAGTTTTAGGCCCTGGCAGATTCTTGGCTTCGAATAATATATTTGCATCAAGTATAAGAGAAAGAAATCCTAGGCTCTGATATCATTGTTGGGTTTTAAGCATTCTAACACTCCTAAGTGTACATGCAACCCTGAATACCTTGGATCTATGTTTTCTCTATTATACATGCAAATAAGAACTTTCCAAGGTATTCATCCTAACTAGCATAATAAAATTGATTCATATGAATATATCAAGTTAGAATTACATACCTCTTTGATGTAGAATGTCTTCATGAAGCTTGAGTGCCTAATGCCCAAAGTGTGACACCTCAAATGGTTTACACAACACCAAAATACACTTGGAATAACTTGAGAGAACATACACACTTCATGAAATCGGCTAGCCCTTTTTTTCTCACACATAGTCACCAATTTTCTCCAAGAATAAGATCATTATATAGTTAGGGTTACACCATGTAAACCCTAATTGTCATGGCCTTTCATTTCCATGATCCATGGTTACAAATACACCATGGAGCATCTTATGGGTTTTAGCCCAACTTGACAATCCATGGAGCATTTGCCCACTATATAAGTATGGATGATTACACAATCAACACATATATTTAATTAGCCTTCTTGTGATCACTTAATTATTACTAGATTAATTCTTGATTAATACTTATTAAATAATCTTATTATTATATTGGAACGTATAATATATTAACCAACCTTAAGTGTTATTTCTCTCATTATAGTCTATCCAAATGCATGATGCCATGCAACCTAAATGGACCATGCGGGGTCGGGTCAAGTCTTACCAATTACAGTTATGGACTTAGACATTAATCCAACATTTAGGCCCCTGACAGCTTACTTTTGAGTTTCTTGGCTAGAATTGGACTAGGAACACTACCCTAAGCCGTTTTTCAACTTATAAACTTGTTTTTTATGTGGTAATGTTCATGCTAATCCAATTTCAAAGATAATTGTCAATAGATTCAAGTTTTGTATTAGTTTAATGGTTAGGCTAATTACATGAAAAATTGTTTGATTTGAATTATCTTGTTCATATGAGTTTAATCTAGATCATAGTTTTCCTTGACATATTTGTTTGTTTATTTGATGATCTAAATGGCCTTTAATGGATTCCATAACTTGTCCTCAAGTTGTGCAAAGCCAAAAGTTTTTCTTTAAAAGAATTATTAAAGAGTCTTAGGTTATGAACTTGAAGAGTCTTTTCCCATAAATTGTTTTATGAGCTCCATAACTTGTCCTCAAGTTATGAATGTCCAAGAGTCTTGCCATTAAAAGCCATATTAAACTCATATGTTATAGAAATGAAAAGTTTTTGAATAGTTTCAAAACTTTCCCTCAAGTTTTGGAATTTGTAAAGTCTCACACACACTTTAATTCCAAACCCTAGAGTTTTAAAAATTAAAATTCAACCCTTATACTTTATAGTATTATAAGTTGATAATATATATGTATAAGAGCAAGTCAGTCTTACCGTTAGTAGGCCTCATTCATGAAACCGGTCTATAAGGAAGGGATAAGGTTGTTTCCTATAAAATGTCAGCTTAATGGGAGTCCACTCTCACCCACCGCTTCCTTGATCGGTGGAGGGTCGTTAGCCAAACGGGTAGGACAAGGACTAGAATTCTCCCTTCATTAAAAGTATTAATGATAAATACTAAGTAACTAAACTTTTCTAAATTCACAATCTTAATTACTTAGGAAATTGTGAAATGGTGCTAACCCATGAAATTACACTTTGCACCCTTGTTAAGTCGTTAGTGGAGCGTGTGTGGTTAACCGGCACACTAACATGGGACTGACAATGTGTGGCAAAGGGTGACTTAAGTTTTATCATACATCGGTGGAGCGCGTGTGGTTAACCGGCACATCGATTGGGTGATAAAATTAAGGGTACCAAGTCAATTTGCATGGTTATTCACACCTTGTTTGTGATCCTCGGCATCCCAGTCACAAACTTGAGAGGGCACAATCGAGATTTACACATGCCATTGAAAGTTCAATCAATCTCAAAAGATCTAAGAGTTTCAAATCCAATTAAAACTTAATAATTTTTTTTTTCATGGTGGAAATTGGTAAATCGTCATTTACCTACCTTCAAATCTTTTGTAGCTTGGATTACGGCATCCCTCTTCCACGTTATAAAATTGTTTGTTGGGTCCTAGACTTAATATTTCATATTGGGTGTTATGTTAAGGACTTAAATCAGCTGAAACTTGAATTTCTCCCTCATAGATGTCTAAGTTCAGACAACTATGGTCTTCCTCATCCTTTTGGATAGAGCTTCACTTCCTCCACCTCCTCGAAATTCTCCCTGGCCCCCAAGTTCAAAGTCACTCAATCCCTATCTGGCAAGCAAAGTCTATATGTGCTTACATCTTGGAGATTAAGTCGCATATTGGCACGCCGGGAGACTTGGGTGTCAAAGTCTTAAGGACGTTGACTGTTGATTGGGTTCTTCAATCACTTTCTAAGACACATAGTGAGTTCTTTAAGGACTATTATGTAATAGACGATGACATGACCCTTAATGATCTTACCTATTTGCTTGAAGCTGTTGAATCAACAATGATTTGGAGCACTAGTAAAGCAAATTTGATTAGAAGATCAACTTCCCAAACTTCCATGGACATTGACAATGGTAACATTGGAGATCCAGAAAAGCTTTCTCTTCCCAATGGAAAGGGTTCGGCCATAGTCAACTCGGTTGACGAAATGGTATAGAGAAAGGCTAAGTCTGAGATAGTCCCATTACCAAAGAGTCCATATGTTTCTATTGCCAAGAGAAGGCACATTAGTTGCGAAGCTGCCCATCTTTACAATGGAATTAATGAGAAATTGTTGTTTATATGATTCCATTTGATAGCAATATTAGAAAATGGATTTGATGCTTTCATTTTTGGTGGTGTCATAATTTACCAAATAAGGAAAGATTCTCATCACCCAAGTTTCAGTTGGATAGAAATTTGGAATCATGCAACTTGTATTGTATGATGAATAAGAATTTTTCATCTTTGGGAAATTAAGACTAACTCCTTGCTCACAAGCGTGTGTGAGTCAAGTGAGGGACTAAAGGATTGGGTACACTTGGTTGTGCGTTGGTCAGGTCCACCATAAAGATCGATAAGATTATTCGTTATGATTTACTAAAGTTTAGTAAATATGGTTATACTTACAAGTTTAAGTATAATTCTAAAACATTGGAAAAGTTTCAATGTATGGAAGGACGGATAAGAAGAATCAAATTAGGCAAAAAGATAAAAGTTTCTCCAATCTAGAGAGATGGGAGAGTACTTGAGTATCTTGTTTTATGATTATCTTAGTGATTATGGAACCATATGACAATTGATCCTCTAAAGACACCTTAGTGCATTTGTTTGGCTAAGGAGAGGAATCATGGATTGTTGAAATGGTTAAATCAAAAGATAAATCATACTTCGTTCCAAAATCAAGTCTTAGACTTATAGTCTAAGATTGTAGCTTGAGTGACATAATTCTTAAGAAAGGTTTCTAAACACTTTTCAAATGTAAGAGTAAAATGTTTCTTACTCTTGTACATTTGAAATTTGTAAGTTGTGATGTTTTGGATAAAACAGAGACCAACTAAGACCAATTGTGAGAAGTGTTTATCTTGATAAGAATCCACAATAACTCTTGAATATTTGGCAAGAGAGTATTATATGTCAAGAGGACAGTGGGAGTCAAAAATATCCTGAAAGAATTTCCAGATCTAGTCAAGAATAAAAAAACTGGTAGTTTCACACTAGCACCCGACTTGAGGTTTATAACCTATCGTGTTGACATATTCATATTTATGTGCCCATTCCAGTTAAAGTTGGCTTTGCATATGAGTTCTGAGAGTTCTTAATTGGTTTCACAACAACTTGGAAGCAATGGTAGCCCCTTGTGCTGCCAGGTGGCAAGAAGTGAAGACTGCACAAGTTCAATCCATAGGAGTTTGGATTTGTCACTAAACCTTGTTTTGTGATTATGGTTTTGAAAAATTCACATGGATAGGAACACATACACCATAAAATCTAAGTGTCATAAGGTTTCACTCCGATTCATTTGCATTCTCAAAGTCGTTAGTGGAGCGCGTGTGGTTAACCGGCACACTAACATAGACTTGTGAGAAATCGAAAAGGTCTAAACAATTGATACTATGATTACAGCATCCATTTTCATAGTTCTAAAATTTTTTAGACACACATGTGAGCTATATAAGGAAACATGTATGATTTTGATAATGTCTTATCAAAACATCTTGTATCAGAAATCTGAACTTTGGTAAGAAATTCAATAAAGTATTGATTTCTAAAAAGTCCAGTTGGTTTCTGAGTACATGTAAGAGCTAGTGGGAGCATAAGTGTTATGCTAATAATCATCATGTTAGTCGGAGCATGATTATTATGTTAAGTGTTGCAAGTTAGCAATGTTAATTATAGAAAACAAAAGTTTCAATTCGGGTTTGAAAAGTTGTTTTGCTATAATTAAGGGATAGGATTTTATACTTCATTCCAATTCTAAAAGCTTAGATTAAGATTTTAATCAACTTTAGTCAAGGATATATATGAATGTTATGTTGGAATGGTTCAATATAAGGAAATTCTATATATGTGGCGTTCTTAAAATTTGATTATGATTACGGCATCCCTCTTCATAGTTCGAATTGTGAGAACATGGCAAATAAAATTTATATAGCATGAATCGTGTCCCATATGCTTCGGGTATAGGATCGATTACATCCATTCTAAATTTTCCAAATGCTTAGGGCATTAAGAGGGAAAAGGGAATAGCACCGAATATGACTAAAATGATTAAGCAATTGTTGAGGACAATCTGAGGTTTACCAAAGATTGGTTGCTCACGGACAATTGGAAGTATAGTGTTAAAACTTTGGAAAGGACCATATTGACATATTCTGAAAAGAGGCAACTCTTGTTCATAAGTGATAGTCAAAATGGTAATATGGAACTGTTTCCATAGGTGGAAGTTATTCTCTGAATCTGTGTAAGATTAGAAAACTTAATGCAAAGAAGGATGTTCAAAGGAATATACTTTGAATATGAGACTTTGTTTCCATGGAATTGATCTCCATTGGAATACTTTGTAATGTTTGTTGCCAAGTCTTTGTGACTTTTGTGCATAGTCATTACAAGAGAATCATTGCATATAAGTTTAGAATCTAACAGATTACAGTAAATGGAAAGAGTTTGGTATTCTTACATTTACAAAAGGGATTGGGATTGTGAAATGAGCATCATTGGAGTCGTGTTCAATTGATCTATTTCACAAAAGAAAGGACCATAGGTAAACATAGTGTGCATGCTTGGTGCATGGCATGACTATTGTTTCAATTCAACGATTAAGTTGATAAATTGAAACAATGAATAATGAGTAATCAATATGGTGCTTAGATAAAAGGTTTTTTATTTACACTCAAGAGTTTGGGGCCATATAGGATTAAGTATTATTCTTGTGTTTCACTTTGCATGTTTTAACTTCCATAATAACTAGGTTGTTCTTCCTGGATGACTAAGTTATTCAAACCATCCACAATCGGTCATATGTTGGAAGTAAATATGAATCAAGACAGTCATCAATCTGGCTTGTAAGATTTGTCTAAGGTGAATTAGATATAGCAATGGTTGCTACAACATTCATGAGTGCTCATAAGTTCTGAGTGTTGGATTAAACCCACGCTCGTTTAAATCACTTCATGGATTTTCTCACGAGTGAATCATGAGACGATAATATCTTATATTCTTCAAACCTAGAGATATGATTTGACGACTATAAGTTGGTTATACACTGATTGCACGAAAATGCATTGGTAAAACAATGTTATAAAACGTGCCTTTGTGTGTGATTCAACAAGTAGTTAGTACAAACATATGAGTAGAAGTTTATCCATTCCTTTTACCTCATAAGGATAAAAGCGATATCTGTGGACCCCCTCGATGATTTAGTGATGACACCCCTAAGTGCTTGGCCAACCCTGGACTGATTTGATTTGTTCAATTAGTCTGTTGTCATAAATCAAAAATCGGGAAACAACAAATGGACAGAGAGAATGATTATAATCCATGTATCAGTCCATATGATATCTAGAATGGAGGAATATATGATCACGTATCTAATGGACGCGTCATTTGATTTGTTCAGAGTTCAACAGCGGCTTTAATAGCTACGATTGCTAGTCGAGTTATGAAGTCGTACTTGAAATAATAATTTTAGACTTATCCAAGTAGGAGACTGTTGGATTAGATGTCTAAGCCCATAACTATTATTGGTATGTACTTGACCCGAGAGTAGCATGGTCCGTTTGGGTTACACTTCATCGGAACAATTTGTATGGATAGACTTATGAGAAAAGGATATTTATGATTTATTAATATATTATAAGTTATGATATGATTAATATGAAATCATATTATTTAATTAGTATTGATCAAGAATTAATTTGGAATTAATTTCGTGATCAAAAGAGGCTAATTAAATATGTACTCTTATATATATATATATATATATATATATATATATATATATATATATATATATATATATATATATATATATGGAATGGGCCAAGGTTTACTTAGGTTGGGCTAAAAGTGTATGGAAGTCTATGGATAGTCCATGGAGCTTTTAACCCATGGATCCTATGTAAATGAAATGTCATGGGTATTAGGGTTTACATGGATGTAACCCTAATCCTCCATAATATATAAAGGGGTCCTTGGCTCACAAAATTGGCACTAGTGTGTGTGAAAATGAAGAGGTGGGCGATTTTAGTGAGCTCCATATTCTCTCAAGTTCTTCCAAGTTGTTGATGGTGATTTCTGATTCCACTTGAGGCTTCCACACTATTCGGGCTAAGCTCTTAAGGCTAGATACATCAAGAATTCAAGCTCCACATTAAGGTATCCTAACTAGATTCTAGTGTTGTATATGACAATTGTATGCTAGTTATAGGTAATACCTTGGAATATTCATATTTGCATGTATAATAGAGAAAACATAGATCCAAGGTATTTAGGGTTCAATGTACACTTAGGAGTGTTAAAATGCTCAAAACCCAACAACACCTTCATCAAATAAGAATATGAAGAGAGGCCCTTAACATAATTCTCAGCCTGAGTCTAGCTATCAACCTTATCATACGCCACCACCACTGCTTCCTTCTGATGGTTTTATTAGGTTACAAAAATTTGCAAAATATGGAAAAACACTTAACAATTAAGAAGGACACATGCAATCTAAAAGGATCTATGTCTTCACATTAAGGCAACATACTTTTAATTACAAAACTATGATGAACCCTAGTAAATTTCGAAAATCATAAAGTAGAGTTACATACCTTAAACTTGTTATAGCAAACAAGTTTACTTGATTCCTTCCATTGTTGATCTTAAAAAGCTAGCACCAAAAATATGATGCATCAAATGGCTCACACCCAAACCCTAGAACTAGAAGAAACATGAGGATAGAGGAGGAGATTGTAAATTTCCGTTCATGTGCTCCTTGGAAAGAGTGGTCACAAAATTTAATGCCTAAGGGGTCCTATTTATAGTTTATGTAACTTCGGGACAAAGCAAGATTTGAATAATTAGATAATGGATTTGATCCCAATTCAAATCATTTCCTTATTATCATCTAGGAGGCTTCTGGAAACCCTATAAGAGATCCCAAAACCATCCATTCCTTGGGTGGTTCTAGAATTGCTTCTTTTATTCAACTATTGAACAATTATAATTCACCCCTTGCACCTTTAATTAATTCCGATTAATCCCGAATTAATTCCAGATTAATTTTAATTAATAATTAATTCTAATTGATTTCTTATTAATTTATTAACCATATAAATTAACAAATCAATTATTTTAACAATTGATCTCATATTAATTTATTAATCACATAGTAAATTAACAAATCGACTATCTCTTTCCAATTAATATATTAATCATCTAATATATTAACAAATCATTTCCTCACAAGTTCCAATTAGTTTATTAATCATATGATAATCTAATAAAATGCACTCTCTCTATAAGTGTTATTCTAATCAAGTTATAGTAATGATGGTAACCCAAAAAGGACTTCACTTCTAATCACAAGAATATACCAATTTATTTACTGGATTAGACAACTTAATCCAACAGTCTCCCACTTGGATAAGTCTGTAATTACATTTGCAAGTATAAACCATGCATTAAACAACAAAGAGAGCTTTCCAAAGCCATTTCCGAACTCTGATTCAAATCAAAGGTTGGCCCTAAGATAAGTAATCGGTTATTCCTGTGTTCTACAAGATATTGTATGAACTAAGTCATCAGATTAAATGATCAACCTCTTGTTCATTTATTTATTTCCCGATTCCCTGATTTGTGATCAATTTAGACAACAAAATTGAACACATCAATTTAGTCCGGACTAGGCGTCTAGTTTTCATAGATCCACTCAAATCACTGATGGGCCCACATATATCGCTTTTACTGTTAAGACAAAAGGAACGAACTACTTTGACTATATACTCATATAATTTACATGTCAAATCACACATGGAATAACCCTTTTAACATCTAGTTACAAGATACGTTTGAGTAAACCAATGCACAATTAATATGTAAAGTATGAACTATATATATATATATATATATATATATATATATATATATATATATATATATATATATATATGCTTTAAGAATAGAAGATATTATTGTCTTAGAATTACTTGTGATTAAAATCCATGAAGTAATCTCTGAGCGTGGGTTTATCCAATACTTTAAATCCCTATTTTTAAATTACTCATGAATATTGTAGCAATTTGTATCCAATGTATAATCCTGGACAATCTACAAATCGATTCATGGCAGTCTTAATTCACTACTTCCAAAAGTATGAACGATTGTGTAATTTTGAATAATATTTAAATTACTCAGGAAAGTAAAACACGTAAATTGAAACACAATAATAAATTAATTAACTATGGTATCATACCCATTGATTATAAATAAATCGCTATTATTTAATCAACATAAAATTTATGAATGTGTTCACTGTATAATGTTTCAAGTAATCAACTAACCACTTGAAATAGATAATATCAGTCATGCCATTTTGTGAACATGCATAATATTCCTCTCTATGGTTCTTCCTTTATGAACAAATCAACTAGACATTACTCCAATGATGCCTATTTCACAATTCCAAATTATTGTCATTATTTAATATGTAGTGGAATTTCATCTTTACATGCATTATTTTTCTATGATGTCAAGGTTCTAAAGTCATAGAGACTAAGCCTTCGATATTTTAGAATGTTCCACTGGAACTTGTTTCTTGAAACAATTCCATGATAATGAAGTTTCAAAATCAAGGCACACTCCTTGAACACTTCCCTTGCATTAAAGTTTCTTGCTCACATGTAGATGTCACAAACATTTCCTATTATGGAAACATTTCCATATGACCATCAATTATGACCAAGAATCATCTCAATCCAGAACGTGTCACTATGTTACTTCCTAACAATATCATACTTCCAACTATCCACAAGCAAACAATTCTTCGATAAAACCTTAGAACGTTCTTGACAGTTGTTTGACAACTTTAGTCACTTAAAATTCTAGTCTTTTCACACAATTCTAAAAATATTTGAAAAATAGAATAATCGAATATTATAGCATATGCAATTGATCCTATACCTAAAGCATATGTGACTCGACTCATTATTACAAGGGTCTATATTTGTTCAATTTCTGGCTATAACATTTCCATATAGGGAATCTCCAATGTTGATACAATTCAACATGCTATTCATATATGTCTTTGACTAAGTTCTATACAATCTAAACCCTTAGAGTTGAAAAAAAGTATGAGTGTCGTCTCCCTTAAGTCCACTATATCAAAACATTTCCCTAGAGACAAGGTTTCCTACCAATAGTATTGTCAACATGCAATACCAGCATAACAATTATGCACTAGCTTTGAAATCAACTGGACTTCTAGAAATCGATACCTTTTGACCTTCTCATGGAAGTTTATATTCCTATTTCGTGATGCTTCGTCAAGACTCTAATTAGGATTCTTAAGCTTATGCAATTTATCTGGATAATGTATGTGTTCAAACCCTTTCAAGACGTGATAAACTTATCTCCTGAAAGTTTAAACAATTCATTGCCATTCCTCACAATTCGAAATATGCAGAGGGATGTCACAATCATATTGTAAATTTGAGAACGTAATTAACACAACAAATATTTGCATTGATCTTTATCATATACTTAAATCTACTAGTGAAAGTGTTTCCTCATAACCATTTTTCATGGATTAGAGAGAAACCTTTTGCCACCTAGACTTGAAAATGCATAAGTTCCTATCTATGTGGATCTATCATTCCTAACCTCCAGTTATAAGACAAGGTTTAGAGAAAAACAAATTCAAATTCAGTTTTCCTTCGTGGACTGAACTTCGTGATTATTTTAATTTCTTACCTTTTGGCAGCTCAAGGGCCCACCAGTGCTTCCATGTTCTTAGTAGCTCACCTATATTGATCAGTACACTTTCACTTACCAATGTGCTTTGCTTTTGCAGTTAATTAAAGAACATAGAACTTATAAGCATTGCGAACTCAACTGGAAGTGAACAGAAATATGAATATGTTAATTGAAACACAACATGTTATCAACCTTTGGTCGTCTGCTAGTGATAAGTAAAATGATCATTGATAGCTGAATCTTACAAGATCAAGATCAACATGACTCCCACTGACTTCTTGACATATGAGTTTTCTCTCGTGGAACATTCATTGACGAGATAAAACAAACATTCAAAATTTCGTGTGGAAACACTTCATAGAATAGGACTCCATTTATCTTTTGTTTCTCGATCAACGAAAAACATGAAAACTCCAATTCTAAATGTGTTAGAGTAAGAAAACATTACTAATCCACATATTACAAGGTGTTATCATCCATCTTAGTTTGAGAAGGGTTTTAAGATACGATTTATAGTTACTAGAGCATGGTTCTTAAAACTTGATTGGAACAAAGTATGAGTTATCTATGATCAAATTATTTCCAGCAATGTTCGATTCCTCTTCTTAGTCATATAATTGCACTGAGATGTTCTTGGAGAAGTTAATTTTGCAACAATTTCACAATTACTAAGATGATCATAAAACATGATACTAAAGCACTCTCTTTTCTTTTCAGATTGGATAATCTTTTATCTTTCTGCCTAATAGATTCTTCCATTTGTTCTTATATTCATGAACTTTTCAAAAGTATTAGAATTATGTTTAATCTTATAAAAAATCATATTTATTGAAGCATCAGTAAATCATGACAAATAGAGTTATCGTCCCATGTGGTGGATCTGAATAGTCCATATCAACATCTATTGTATCCATTATTCCTTCACTTGCCATCCCATAAACATGTAACCACTGAATTAATCAGAATTTTACAATGAACCAGATTCTCATATATGATATATTATACAATTCGAATTGTACGACACCAAGTATTTGTCCAGTTGGTGATGAGACTTCTTTTTCACTTGGTCAATTATAACAATACCACAAGAGATATCATAAGAATCAAATCTATAATTAACATTGCTATTATTAGAAACATAACTAAAACTTTCATTAATGTCATTTCAAGGAAATAAGATAAGGCAACTAAGTAAACCAAAACTTTGTATTATTGAGATAAATGAAAAATTAGAACTTATCCTTACAATGCATAAAATGAAAAACTATATTAAACATCTTCGAAGAGTAATAGCAATCTATTAACTTATCGTAACACCCTAGAAGTAGCTCTAAATTCTGACCATCAAACCATGCGACCAAAGTCCATCTTTCATGATCAAATTTACTTCACTTTGCTCAAGCTTCCTTCTTTCTTTTAGATCATGCAATACCATCAAAATGTGATGATCACATAATGTATTAAGAGTCTAAGAATAGGAACTTTTGGAACTAGATAATGGATCTACATGAAGTAGAGTAACACGACTTGACTTTACCATCTTTAAGATCTTTCTGGTATCGTGGGCAACTTTGCTTCCAATGTCCCTTCAATTGGCAGTAGAAACAAATGGACTCAGTGGGGTCAACATGTGGAATGATCTCAGAACGAGCCTTTCTCTTTACCATACGATCAAATGGTTTGATCTTGGTTGATCCCTTTCCATTGGGAAGAGAAATATGTTCTAGATCACTAATGTTACCATTGTAAATGTCCATGAAATTCTTGGAATTAGACCATATAAGCATTTCTACTTTAGTTGTGTTCTTAAGCATATATGCTTCATCAACCATCAACATATAGGTCAGATCAATTAGGGTCACATCAAGATTTCTCATATGAAAGTTCTTAACGAACTGACCATATAACTAGGAAGCGAAAGAAGAACCAAATCAATGGCTCTCTCCTTGGGGAATATAATACCCATCTTTTCCAACTTTTCAATGTACGACTTCATTTTCAGAATGTGCACTCTCATAATTTTCATCTTCATGTTTACATGCCAATAGGGCTTGAGTAGTTTCATATCTTTTAATTCGAGGAAAATGCGACATTGGGGGAATCACAGGAGGAGGTGGAAGAATTGAAGAGAGACGATGTCCAGTTCCACTATTTCCTAAGAAAGGGAAGACATTTTCACGTTGACCTGAAAGTGGAAGACCATCTCCACAAGGTCGAGGAAAAACATTTCTAAAAGAGCGAGGAAGACCATTTCTATCTTCGAAAGACATTTTAAAATTGGGAGAAGAGAGAATTCAAGTTACTTGATTTTAATCCTTAATTATTAACCCAAAATTTAATTTAAGGCTAGGATCCATATTTTCGATTCAAACTTTGACAAGGAATGTGGTAATCAAATTGAGAATCTATTTTACGTAGGTAAGGCATCTTACAAATTTCAATCACATGGAACTCATAGATCTTTGAGATTCATTAAATCTTATCAATGTCAAGTTTAATCTCGATTATGCTCTTACCAATTCTGACTGGGATGTCGAAGATCACATTTAAGATGCAATAACCATGCAAACCTGCTCAAACACCCCCAATCGATTTATAATCTCTTATTGATGTGCCGATTAAGCACACACACTCCATCAATAATTATAAACACAAGTTGTTTCATCAATTCACTTTTATAGTCCCAAATTAGTGTGTCGGTTAACCACACACGCTCCACTAATGACTCATAAAGAAATTATGTATGTTTTCATGGATTAACATAAAATTTCACATTTTCCTAAAGTAACTAGAGTGAGATTTTAAAGAAAATTCTGATAATTTATGTCATTATACTTATAATGAGATTATGTCCTATCGAACTTGTTCAGCTAACAACCCTCCGCAACATAAGAGAGCGGTGGGTGAATAAAACACCCATTCAACGGTCGTTCTATAGGCTATTTCCTTATACCCTATTTATAGCATGGTTTTGTAAATCAGGCTGACTATTGATTCAAATGGCTTTTTATACATATAGTAATTAATCTTATTATATATGAGTTCATGATCAGTCTGAGAGAAAATAGGCATAATAGCATAGCCTGAATACTAGAATTATCAACATTGGAATTGTAAGCAGCCAAAGATATATATATATATATATATATATATATATATATATATATATATATATATATATATATATATATAATGGTGTATTTTAAAACATATCAAGCTACATTGTTTAAGATTAATTATTTCAATTAATTGGTTATTTAACTAAATATTTATGCATTTAAAATTATCTGTTTAAATCAATTAATAAATTAATCAGTTAAACAATTTATGGATTTATAATGATCTTTTATTTAGTCTTATAATTAAATTAATCATTTAGTTCTATATGGATAATATTAATTGAATTCATAATTAATCATTATCTTTTGTAAAGATATCTGCTAATACTTACGGATTTTATTTACTTATCCAAAGCATGAAAAATCAAATTCTAACTAATTTCTTAGCATATAATTACCAAATAAAAATCATATATATCAAATTAGGCAATAAATCCTGTGAAATTATGGATTTGTCTTGAGTTCACGTCGTGACATATACACTGTCATTTCATGAACTCAGTCTGAAAAAAGGCAAAAAAAAATGTTCGATTCAACTAATGTGCTTTCAATGTTTGACACACCAATTAGCTCGGCTACCACTAATGGGTTTATTAGGTTACAACAATATACACAATACGGAAAAACACTTAACAATTAAGAAGGACACATGAAACCTAAAAGGATCTATGTCTTCACATTAAGGACACATACTTTCAGTAACAAAACTATGATGAACCCTAGTAAATTTTGAAAATCATAAAGTAGAGTTACATACCATAAACTTATTATAGCAAACAAGTTTACTTGATTCCTTTATTTGTTGAGTTTGGAAAGCTAGCACCAAAATTATGATGCCTCTAATGGCTCACACCTAACCCTAGAACTAAAAAACACTTGAGGAGAGAGGAGGATAGTGTAAATTTTTGTCTATATGCTCCTTGGAACGAGTGGTCACGAAGTTTAATGCCTAAGGGGTCCTATTTATAGTTTATTTAACTTAGGGACAAATCAAGATTTGAATAATTAAATAATGGACTTAATCTCAATTCAAATATTTTCCTTATAATCATCTAGGAGGCTTTTGGAAACCCTATAAGAGCTCCCAAAATAGTCCACCCCTAGGATGATTCTAGAATTTCTTCTTTTAAACTATTGTACAATTTACAATTCACCCCTTGCACCTTTAATTAATTCCAATTAATCCCAAATTTATTTCAGAATAATTTTGATTAATAATTAATTAATTCTAATTGATTTCTTATTAATTTATTGACCATATAAATTTACAAATCAATTATTAATTACATAATAAATTAACAAATCAACTATTTATTTCCAATTAGCATATTAATCATATAATACATTAGCAAATCATTTCCTCACAATTTCCAATTAGTTTATTAATCATATAATAATCTAATCAATCATTTTCTCTCTATAAGTGTTATTCTAATCAAGTTCTATTTATGAGGGCAATCTAAAAAGGACTTTGCTTCTAATTACAAGAATATACCAATTTATTTATTGTCTTAGACACCTTAATCCAACACCATCTTCCAAAGGAGATGACACTGGACCCTCGACATCTTCTACCGTGGTCACACAAACTGTCCGGTGAATAAAATTCATCGCACAAGCTTCAACCCTAAAAACAATCTGAATCTACTACCCACCATCCTTGAGTCTGGAAAATTGTGGGACAACCTAAAACCTTGAGATCTTTCCTCCTGAAAAATCAGTTCTCCCCCACTTGGAATGAACTAGACTTTGATGAATTCATAACCATTCAAAATTTCGGGCCAAACCATACAATAAGAATAAAATCATCCACAAATAATCATTCAATGTAGAACTAGAGTCGTTAAATAATTATCATTCAAAAAATCATCAAGGATTTCATTTGACACAATGAAAACATAAATGGAAAAGTACTGACGACATCAGCGGATGTTGCACCCGACCCAACTGTAGAACTGGTGACTCTAACTGCAGCCTTTGGGACCCCAACTATCCCATGACATCCATCCAACAACTGTCAAGCTAAAGGTGTTGGATCCAAAACCATCTCATATGATCTTAGCGGACAATCAGCCTTAACATGGCATGGCCGAATGCAAAAGAAACAATTTCATTGACTCCCTGTGACTATAGTCTTGGTTGTAGTGACCCTCCTGATTGCATCTGAAACGCCCAGAAACTGGTGTAACATAAATAGCTCAGTGTGCCGAACCACACCTACAATATAATCCGCGAGTCCCTTGATATCCTGACTGATCGTCAGTCACCATGTTCTTCTTGACGGTTAATATTGATGCATGAACCTGGTCGTGTTTCTATTTCTATTGTTGGGTCTCAAACTCCAACTCTTTGTCCTTGGATGCCTCCACTCAATTGGAAAGGGTCTCACAACTGGAAATGCGTACGAATGTATGGATCTCCGACCTTAACATATCATGATAATGAGTCATCCACATCTCCTTTGTCACTGCATATTGTGGGCAAAGCAACGCTCTATGAACTTGGTGATGATCTCAACCACCGTCTCTCTGTTCTGCTTAAGTGTAAAAATACTTTTGTGTCAACGGTTGAACCTCAATCGTTGGTACAAAATCTCTTTTGAACATGGTAACAAAATCCTCCCAGGTCATAGACTCGACCATACATGGTTTGATGCCCTGAACAACCTCGTGCTACCAGTCCTTCTCTCTATCACGCAGTAGACATGCTGCGAACCTGGCCTTGGCTTCTACCGGAAAAAAGCTGGCGAGGAAGGCACTTTCCATAATCCAACAAATACTAATGATAGAATCCCTCTTCCTCATGAACCATGGATCCCCACAAGCATCAAACTACTTGAAGGTAACCTCATGGTCCCATAGCAAACTGGCCTCCAAATCTGTCCGCAGAACCCTAAACCGCTCGTTCATCACTCAAATCAACTCATCCCTAGTTGAGTTGACCACAACGGGAAAATCATCCATCATGAAACTCGAAACCTCTACAATGATGATGTCATGTAGATCTCTCTCACTCTGACCCGAATCTCCATCATAAAAAGTCACCATCCTGAATCTAAAAGATAATGGAAGCACATCAAATCAATGAACATTGCTAACCTACACTATGCATAGCCACCTACCAGTTCCTTGGTATTCCTGTAACACTTCCTTGACCAAAGTATGGATCTTGTGTTTTCAGTAGTACGAGCCCAATACTACATTCCATAACTACCCATACTCGTTCCAAGAATTATTCCAAGACTCCCAAGTCACTTCGCATCACTACACTAAACTCATGGAATGCATGCATATGTCTAGTTATATGCATAATACTACACTTCCTATACTTTTCTAGGATTCTTCCCTAAAACCACAACCAGTTAAAGAACATGTAATAAGTATGGATAAAAAATTCTAAGGATATCAGATTCTAATCATTTACAACGCTTAAAGCATTTAATTAGTAATTCAGTAATATCAGTCAATGATTCCACAACACATACTATAATCAACACATATAAGGCCTACAAGGCATCTATAGAATCAAGAAATTCTAGAATGAAACTCTTGAAAACGAAAATCAATAATAAAAATGATTTCAGTTTTGCTGCGACTTTCCTAATCAGGCAATCAGTTTAGATCTGGTTATTCAAAATACATTCTACCTAAGCTGGTACTAAGAAAAACTAATAAGCTCTAGTATAATCTCTTTTACCTAGTTAAATTAACCAAAACAAGCTCTTTAGTTAACTCTAACTTTTTACTGTGTAATTAAACAAACTCTTAATTAAGATCAGAAAAGTTGCATTAAGATCTGTGTAAAATTCCTAGAAAAAAAAAACAATACTTCTCACAAGCTTGGAAGCATAAATATATGATTTTTCAGTTTATATCAAAGTTAAATCCCAACACGGAACCAATCTTATACTTCTTACTTATTACCAGTTGACAAGAACAATTACTAATTCTATTAACTTATTAACTTGAATGATAAAACCCTAGCTAGGTGATTAGACTAACAAAAATTAAAAATCAAACATTCATTAAGCTCAAAACTAAAAATTCTAGATAGAAACACAAAAAGAAAATCAGATCTGATAAGTGATCACATGAAAAGTACTTGTCTATGTAGAACTAAAAACTATGGTTTAGACAGACATGGCTAAAGACAAAACTAAACAAATAAAAAGATAAACTAACTAATTAATCTTTCTAACTAAATGTAGAAGGTGATCTTCAGCTTTCAGATCTTCGGAAATTGTTGAAATCGGAGAGAAATTGCCTCAGAAATCGTCTTCTTCATCATCTGGAGCTTTAGGAATCGTCCAACCTTCAATCTGATCAGAGAGGCATCCTATATATACAAGCCAGAGTCTTCGGGATCAAGAAACCCAAAAATTTATTAGAATTTTTTGATTTCTGGTCGAATTTTTTATTTTTCTGATTTTCGGACTTTCTGATTTGCGAAGTGTTTATTCGATCGAATTTTTGCATTTTCTCCTTTTTTTGACAAACACGAAAGTCGTCCTAAATTTTGTCTAGTTTCCAGAAAATTTTGAATCTCGTCAATTGGAGTTACGAGTCAAGAGATATGGTCAAAATTTTGGTAGGGGGTCAAAGTTGTCAGCAACATCCTTTAGGCTTTACAATGTAGCAATCTATCTTCGTATGATCAATTCGATTGAATATTTCTTGACCAAAACATCTTCCAAGCATTCTTCAACATCCTTAATAAGTTCCAAGCTCCAATTAACTACAATGCTCCATCAAACGCATCCAAAGTTGCTCCCAAAGTACTGCTCCACTCGAATTATCTGAAAATGACATAAAAACATGAGCAGTATGAGAATTCTAATGAATGACATGGGTTGAACATAATTTAAACTAATGACATGCAAAACATGAGCAGTATGGGAATTCCGGCTGACTGTACGCATCGTATCCTTCTTTTATGATTTGAAGTTAGATCAAGAAACCATGTTATTGATCTCAAGCTAACAATCAAACAAGAACATGACAAAAGACCGAGCTCATGTTTTTGATCCAACTATTTAATTTCTTTTGATTAAAACATTCTATTTCAAAAAGTCCTCTGTTTGAGTTTAGACAAGCCGTAAAGTGCGCCCAAAACCTTCAAGCTAAGGCTCTGATATTAATTTGTAACTTCCCAAAAATTACAACATAGATTTTTCAATTAAAATAGATTAACCAACTAAAACCCTCTACTTAGAATCGTTAATTAACATTTGTTTTTTTGAAACCCATAAGATTAACATAGTTGATTTTCAAACCAATGAAAACCAATGTCTTCGATGCGAGTGTACAGTCTCGTCGAGATCTTCACACCAACAACCTGCAAAACATCTAATCCACATCTGTAGTTGTACAGCTTCGTGAGTCTGCTCATGTATGTTGCGGGTAATCTAAGACGAAAAGAACTCCCACATCTGATCATCCAATTATCTGGCTCCAGAACCCGAACCTGAACCCTCACCAGCACCAGAACCACTAACTTGTCTTCCTCGAAGGGTCACCACACTAAAAATAAACCATACAAACCATCAGAACACGCATATATATATATATATATATAGAGAGAGAGAGAGAGAGAGAGGAGTCTCATAGTCTACAAGATTCCTGGTATCATCGCAGCTCTTCTTGACTCGAGTACGTATCACTGCTTCCAGTAGTACAAGCCCATACTACCTTCCACATATATCCATAGTTTCCTCAAGGATCGCTTTGAATCCTCCTAGTCACTCCTTATCCATACATACAATCCTCAACAATACAAGGCTCTCAGCATTAAATTTCTTCTTAGGTTTTCCTAGGGCAACCACCATACTACTCCCCATCATCAGATACAAAAGGAAATCCACCTAACATCCTCTAACTAGCTCATGAATACTATTACATATCGCCGACACCAGATAATTCTTCTAATGAATGGTCTCACACTACAAGGGTTGGACTCAAACAAGAGTTGTGCAATAGAGTTAAAACCTAACATTCTAAAATTATTTATTCTAAGCAATATGTAACTTAGTATATTCCCTTACTAGTTATCTAAAGTTAATGGAAAATCCTAAAAGCACAAAGCAAGTAGCATTCGAGCATCGAGTAATCGGAACAAGCATAACCTAACAGGCCATCCTATCACCGACTGATCAGTACTAGCATGCAAGTCTACAAGCTCATACAATAGGCATATATAGGCATCTCTCCTAGCATTCTATCATGAAAATCCTGAGCAAATCCTTATCCCTAACTAGCATGCGATTCACAGATTCACAAATCAAAGCATATCATAAAACATGTATGGGTATTTTGGGAAAACATACTTGAGCTCGGTCGATTGCATGCACCACACCCTTTTTCTTTTATTTGAAAACCATTTTATAAAACATTTCTTTTTGAAAAATCTACCAAACCCTCATCTTGAGTTCAGACACACCCGAGAGTATGCCCAAATCCCTTAAACTAAGGCTCGGATACCAAGTTGTAACGTCCCAAAAATTAAGACCAAAATTTTTTGGTTTTTTTATTAATAAAACCATTATCCATAAAAATATCATAAAACCATAGTGAAATCAGAGTATATAAAATAAAATCCAAGTACAATCAGAGTCATATAAAATGCATAACAATGTGGTGTGTGCACTGCAATCAACCCAGGCTCTTCCCCTTCGGACCAGAAGTACCTGAAAAATAAACTGAAAATCGTAAGCACAAAGCTTATTGAGTTCCCCAAAATACCACATACCATACATATCAAACATATAATGGGCTCCGCCCATCATCAGGCTCCGCCCGACATCGAGCCCCGCTTGGAACATATCTGTCAGGTATCAGGCTCCGCCAGGCATCGAGCCCCGACCGGTATACATACAAACACATAAACACATGCAAAAATCACAAAGATAAATAACATACAATATAAACAACATGCCTCGCCCGGTATACATATAAACACATATCATACATGCAAGAGTCACGCAGACAACTAGCATCCTAATCATAATAAATCATGGGTCGGCATTGGTATCTTCGATCCACTAAACACATTGAGGAAGCTCACCTCAAGTTATTGAATCTCTCAAATAAAATCTCGGTCTGCTGATCCGAAAAATCCTCACGCGCTAAAACCATCAAATAATATCCAATTAATAGTTGGACCTCGACCCACAATCAAGCATCTAAATTACTTGTGCAACATCCAGGGTAAAAGACCATTTTACTCTTTTCTTTCTTGGTCAAAAACAAAGTGTCAACCCTTTTGCTCAAAAGGCCCTAATTCCTAATTGGCATCCCAAGGCCCAATATGGCCCAACTTCCTAATTGGTCCCAAAATCATTACGGGCCTAATTCCAAGAAATCACATAGTCTATCCATGGCCCAAAGTCAGAAGCCTAATGGCCCAACAAGGCCCAAACCGTAAAAGCCTAAAATACGGCCCAAACCCATAAAGTCAATCCAAAAGTCAAACAGCTAAGTACGATGGGCGTACTCAGGTTTACGCTTAGTGTACTCCTTCTGCGGCCAGTACGCACAGCGTACAAGCTGGGTACGCCCCGCATACTCCGCAGACAACTAATTCAACCGATTAATCACTTAATCAGTTAAGCCATCATGCAAAACTCTCAGATTTGGTCCTAAGTGGTGACTTAACACGTAAAGTTTGCAACTTTATTCCCATGTATGTCTGAAAAAGACCAAAAACTCAAAGAGAACCATAACAAGGAACCTAAAACATGCATGGACCAAAATATCACATAAATGTTTCATTTTTATGAACAAGGGACCTCAAATGTGCTAAGATCTAACATTCATGGCTTCTCGAGTAGACCATAATCTCAAATATGGCTTAAAATACCCAAAAATGCACAAATAACACCCTAAGTTGGATCTAGCATAAAGAGCCATCATGATGAGAGCTTTTTACTTCAAATGACTTGCTAAGATGAAGATGACTCTGGATCTACAAGCTCAAGCCACTCCCAAGCAACCTCCAAGTGTTCTTCTTCTTCTACTTCACCAAAAACACCACCAAAACTCACTTTCAAGCTCAAATGTCACAAATGACAACTAGGGTTTCGATCTCAGGGTATAGAGTGATGGAGGTTGTTCAATAGAAGGTCCAAGAGTGTCTTAAGTTGTTTAAATAGGACACAAACCCTAAAAACTAGTGTTTGTATCTGCATTACGTACGCCATGCGTACTCCCATGTATGCCACGCATACGTGGATGAACCCGCGATCCGTCGATGAGCTAGTACGCTAGGTGTACTCATAGAGTACGCCCCACGTACTGGCCGGGGACTTAAATGATAGAAATTTTTGCATTAAGGGTTAAAAAGGAAACATACCAAATCTCAAATGTTACAGTTTCATGGGCCTTCCTTGTCCACATCGTGGTTTCTAGCAAATTGCTTTTTTCTTCATTAAGAGCTTAAGCCTTACAGATCAAAGCCCAAAACTTCATATCTGATCCTTTTCATTGACTTAATGGGCAAAAATTTCCAACTTTAACCATTAATACATCACCACAAAGCAAGATATATAACCCTAAGTCCATTAAGCCATCAATATAACAAAAATTTGTGCATGTTTTAAAGGGAACCATGAGCTAACACTTTTTCCATTAGATTAGGCCAATAAATGGTCACCAAGCAAGTCTAAGGTTCTACATTTGCTCAAAACTCCAAGAACATCCTTTCAAAGGATTAAGAAGGACCTCAAATCATGAAATGAGAAACAAGAATGATAAAGGTGGACGCTTTATACCTTCCAAAGTTCCACAAGATGCAAAATCTAAAGTATATACAACCTTTCAACCGAAAAGCACACCACCTTCCTCTCCCAAGACGTCTTTCAAGGCTAAAGCTTCAAAAACATCACACAAACATCAAGAACACTCAAGTGGGGGCTAGGGTTTCGAGTTAGTAAGGTGGAGGTTGAAGAGGATAATCGGAGTGTTAAGGTCTTTAAATATGGGAGCAACCCTAAAAATCATGGCTTGGGATGCAACAACCACCATGTGGCCAGATACCTGTCAAGTCGTGGCATCCAGTTTTTCTCCAAAAAATAGCTAAAAAGAAAATTAATAGAGTGGTCAGTAAGTGCATGTTGTATCCTAGCCAAACTATCTTTAAAATCTAACTTTATAACCTTTGCAAGTCTCCCAAACCAAAATTTCGATTCTCCCTATTTCTTTGTGACATCCCCATTTTCATGGTCAGAAAAGACTTTTTTTATTTATAATTATGGAATTTGTCCCATAAAGGTATTTCCGAAGAAATGTTTCTCATTGATTATTAAAACTTGGGATGTCATAAGTGATACAAGAAAATAGGCATAAACATAGTCATTACATGCCTTACAATTTCATATGATACTAATGACCTATATCTCCTTGAATCTCTCATTATATCATTATCCATGTACCTTCGTACCGCTACATGTGATACAAAGAAATTGAGTGGGTCAGGCTTGGTAGCCTAGTGAGCACATAGGGTTTCCAATCCTCAATATTATTGTTATATTGTTTTTAGTATGTATGTGTGTGTGTGTGTATATATATATATATATATATATATATCACATTAAATAGATTAATCCCAATTACCCATTCAAGTTATTCTCACTCTATGATCCTAAAATGATAATCTCGAGGGACATATCCTAAGGGATCTTTGTAAGAACGAGTAGACAACACTACATCGGGAATTCCTTAGTAATACATGTCAGTAAGGCTACCATGAGCGGGATAGAGTACTCGAATGAACACACAATCCATACTCCTGGATACTGTAATTCATTAACACGTACAAATTGCGAGTCTGCTAGTGTTCCATTGAACCGTCTAGAAGATTATGTGGTTGTTATCAATACTCTACTAGAAGACTGCTCTCAATTGGGCATGGTCTCTCACCATTATATTATCTATGGTATGGTCTTTCATATCATATTATCTCTAGTATGATCTCTCACCACTATTTTATCTCTGGTATGGTCTCTTATTATTATATTATCTCTGGTATGGTCTCTCACCACTATTTTATCTCTGGCATGGTCTCTTACTATTATCTCATCTTTTTCTCTATGTACCCTCTTTACTCGATACCATATAAGTATAATAAAATGCCTATATACTCCATTGAAAGTAGAAATCATTATCTTATTTCGCACAGATATCAGCAACACATAAAATAGGCACATAGGGCATCTAAGCAAATTAAATACTTGATATCTATGTATAAGCTGAAAATAACTATGTACTCATTTGTTAAAAGTGGATGACTGATGAATTCCGCGGCACTTCGCGTAGCACCTTGACTTTTCCTTTTATATGACCTAGGTTTAATTATCACTAGGTCTTAGTCTAATATTCATCGTGACTAATGATGGTCTAGATTTCTCACTAATCCTAATGTCTACATCAAGATCTATCAAGTAAGGAACAACCAGGTAGGATCATATCAGATGTAAGGTCTGTTTGGTATACATAGTATATTGTTTGGAAATCTCACTTTAAACACCTCGCTAAATCCAACATATACATCACTTCTGTAAGTAGAGCAATCATTATAATGACTTGGAATCACTGATAAATCTTATTTATAGGTTCATAATAACGACTATGAACATAAATATAAGTTACACTTGAAATAGAATAATTGTAGCTTAACTTATAGAGATTTTAGGAAAATCGGGAAATTATGCAGACATAACTCTGGCCTTGGAGCTTCTATTCTTCGGCTTTCTGACGCCGCATGGCCTTGCTAAAGTGGTCGGACAACTAGAGAGTAAAGGGACTAAAGGTATGTAAGTATTCCAGAGGATTTGAGTGGAAATGGTGTAAAGAGAATGCTGAAAAACGAAGATATATATATATATATATATATATATATATATATATATATATATATATATATATATAGGAGAACTTTTTAGGGTGCATTGCGTTCTTGGTCGGTGCGCGTCACGCACTTGGTCGGGGTGGGTGACGTGGCTCCAACATTATAGTCTTTTTATGTGTCATAAGGGATTAAATGTGCCAATTTAAACTATGGATGAAACACATAATTTTAAAGACATGAATGATGTTCTGAGTTAATTTTTAAAAATAAGGACTAAACATGCTTTTTAGCATATACACGAGGGACAATTGGTGTAATTTACTCTAGATTTTGAGAAGTTATTAAGATAATTGTGTTCCGTGGAGAGAGAGAGAGAGAGAGAGAGAGAGAGAGAGAGAGAGGTCACAAAAAAACTAATGGTTAGAAATAAGGGTTAATATCACAAAAGTCCTATGTTTTGGCACTAAATTGGAAAAATCCCTGAATTTAATTTTTCATTTACTGTGACCACGACATTTTCTTTGAGTTATCGTTTGAGGGCAAAGAGTCGGTCACCAGCAGGTAACCTGTACCATCCGGTCACCACTAAGCTATTTCGTAGCCATCACCTTTCACGAACCATCACTACTAAAGGGTTTTTCATGCATTCGAGAAGTTTTTGACGCTGAGAAGAATTTCACAGTCCCCAATTTCGCAACTTGAAGCTTCGAAATCGTTGGTGAAGTAAGGTTGTAGTAGAAAGGTACGTGTATGGAAACAAGAAATTGATGATTATGAGGGTGGTTATCTTCGTCTATGGAGTTCCAAGTTTGAACTAACAAGTTGTGTTTTTGTTTTTTTTATGAAACAGATGGCTTCTACTTCTAGAACTAAGAAGCCTAAAGGGCCTAAGCTCCCTGAGAAGACATATCTTCTAGTCTCTGACTCCGATAAAGATGCATTTGACTTTAGCTTCTTGGATTTTTTTGAAGAAACTTTCAAAGCCCCCTCAAGACTATGTGATGATCAGTTTCTTAACTTATTGTGTGATGAAAACGTATTAAGGAGGAGTATTTGATGGATGGTAGATGATGGAGACATTCCTAGTGTCCAACAAAAAGAGCATGCCCACTTAGATGAGGAAAATGAAGATGCTGGTGTGGAGTATAGGGTGCATGATCCCAATGTTGACTGGAAAGAGATGAGGCCCCGATTAGGAGACTGTTATGAATCCCCTTCTCAACTCAGGTTTGCTTTAACTAACTATGCAGTCCATGGAGGGTACCAGCTTTATTTTGAAAAAAGTGATAGAGTGAGGGTTATAGCTAAGTGTGGTAGTGGAACCAAGGACAACAATGATAATAACAAAATGCAGTGTCCATATAGGGTTGCAGCTGGATGGAAGTACAATGAAAGAACATTCCAGATAAAATTTTGTAATGAAATGCATCTGTATGCTAGGAATTATCATTTTGGTTCCTTAGTTATTAGCAGTTGGTTAGCCAAACACTACCTGAAAGATGTAATCATGAAGCTCAAGATGACATTGCTAGAGATGCAAGCAGATGTGCTACAAAGGTTTTCAGTGAGTGTATCTCTTGGGCAATGCCAAAGAGAAAGGGCTACTGCAATGGGGATGATAGAAGGGAATTTAGTTAGAAGACCACTATGCCAAGGTTTGGGACTATGCAGTTGCAATTAGGTTAAGTAATCTGGGTACAACTTGCTTGGTGGGGATAGAAAGTAATATAGGGTTTAACTATTTCAAAGGGTTTTATGTTGGCTTCAAGGCTTTCAGAGATGGATGGAGCAGAGAATGTAGAAGGGTAATAGGACTAGATGGTAGTTTCTTGAAGGGGCAGGTTAAGGGGGAGATTTTAACTGCTATTGGGAGGGATGTAGACAACCATGTCTACCCAATAGCGTGGGCAGTTGTGAATGTTGAGAATAAGGACAACTGGACCTGGTTTATTGATAATTTGGTTGCTGATTTGGATCTTGGTGCTGGCAATGGATTGGTTGTTATCTCAGACCAACACAAGGTACCACAACATACACTAGTATACAATATATATTTGTATGTTACAGTCATTAATATTTACATGTGTTGTGTTTTGTTTGTTTGTTAATTATAGGGACTTTTACAAGCTGTGGCAGACCTACTCCCTAATGTTGAGCACAAACAATGTGCTAGACACATCTTTGCAAACTTTAGAAAGAAATTCACATGATTAGAGCTAGAGAGTTTGTTCTGGGAAGCTGCTATAAGTACATTGGAAGGGGACTTTCTTGCTACAATGGAGAAGGTAAAGAAGATAACAGAAATAGGATACAATTATCTTATGGCAAGGAAACCTGAAACTTGGTGCAGAGCCTTCTTTTCTCATGGGTATGCTTGTGAAGCAGTAGAGAATGGGGTTGTAGAATGCTTCAATGTCATGATCAAACAAATAAGGAAGAAGCCTATAATCACTATGCTTGAGGAAATAAGGATTCTCCTTATGAAAAGGTTTTTTCATCAAGGTCAAGAGGCCACCAAATGGAGGGGTAATTATGGGCATAACATACAACTGAAGCTTAATGAATTTGGGAAAGATATGAGGTAATATAAGTTTTTATTGGCATGTATCCAAAAATATTAAGTATGTATTTATATATTTATATGTGTACTTTGTTTGTTTTGTGTGTAGGTTGTGGACAGTGGTGGTGATGTGTTTGAGACTAGGTATGGATACAATGGATACAAGGTTGATTTAGCCAATCACACTTGCACCTGCAACTTGTGGATGTTGTCAGGCATACCATGTGTGCATAGTCAAGCTACAATTAACTATGTCCACAAAGATCCAATTGAATTCATTTCTTCTTGGTTCCACAAGGACAAATATGTTGCAACCTACAGTCAGAACATACAACCTGTTGGTGGAAGCAACTTGTGGCCAATGACTGAGTTTATTAAACCATTACCACCCCTAGTTAGAAGGATGCCTGGAAGACCCAAAGTAAATAGAGTGAAGCATGCATCTGAATCAGAAGATGCCAAATACCCCTCTCAAATGTTAAAGGTTACTAGGACTGTGAGGTCTGGAAAGTGCCAACAACTTGGGCATAATAAGATTTCATGCACAAATGATGAGGTACCTAAGCCACCTGTCCCAAAAAGGAAGATTGGAAGACCTATGAAAGATGGGGGGAGGCCAACCTATCTTTAATCAATTCCCTCCAATTGAGTCTGCTATACCAAGAAGTGATGCTGCTCCTCCCACAGTTTCAGAATGTGGTGATCAAGTTAGTGGGCCTGATGTACCAAGAAGTGATGTTACTCCTCCCCCAGTTTCAGAATCTGGTAATCAAGTAGGTGGTCCTAATATTAGTCCTCTGAAAAGGACTAAGATGATGGCAAGGAGAGGAGGGAAAACTAAAGTGTCTGGATCAAGGAACAAAACACACAAGAAAACACCTAATGGTAAGAAACATAAGAGTAATGCAAATGAGGATGTGTCCCTAACCTTTGATGAGGATTTTGTTGATCTTTTTACCCATGTACCTAATGGTAAGCAAGGTATGAGTCAAGCAACAGAGGATGTTCAGGAACAAGAACATGATGACAATGAGGTGAAGGTGAGTGAAAGACTTACTTTACAGGAGTTATTGATGTCTGGATATACACATGTTGAAGCAGTGGTTGCTATGAAAGAGGTATGTTCTGGTAATCACTATTTTTGGCTTTCATATTGTAGATTTACTAACTACCCCTCCATATTGTAGGTTTATGGAGAGGTTGAGGAACAACAGATTGAAGAAAAAGAGGCTGAGGAAGGAGTTGAAGATAGAGAGGTTGAAGAAGAAGAAGTTGAAGGCATACAGGTTGAGCAAGAAGAAGTTGAAGGCATAGTGGTTGAGGAAGAAGGAGTTGAAGAGAGAGAGGTTGGAGCAAGAGTCCTACCCTCTAGAAGAAGTTATGGTGCTTACAATTTCCATTGGGAGAAAAAGAGGAAACCCCCTAAAAGAATTAGGAAGTTGAAGCTCAGGAAAATGGTTGAAGATGTTGATGGTGGTGGTTCCTCCAAAACCCCTTGGGTTTTAGAGTAAGGAGTTGTGTTTAAGGGTTCAATGGGTAGAATGGGCATTAGTAAATAGGTTGCCCTTTTTGTAAACATCTGCTTTTTGTGTTTAAGGGTTCAATGGGTAGGATGGGCATTAGTAAATAGGTTGCCCTTTTTGTAAACATCTACTCACCTGTCTTTTGGTAACAAGCTTCCAATTCATATCCATAATGTTTGGTAGAATTGGAAGTTTGGTTCTAATTAGGTTAAACGGTATGATAGTGGTTTTTGGGAAGCATTGTAAAGTACATTCCCATTTTTGGGCTGTTAACTGACATTGATATTTGGTATGATTGTTAAGTTATCAATATATATATATATATATATATATATATATATATATATATATATATATATATATATGCCTTGATCACTATAATTGTTGTTACCTTCCATAGTTTGGTTAGCTTGGTAAGTAGGTTTATACATATGTATGTGTTAAAGTACTTAATACATTGTTATCATTAAGACATAATAAGTTGTTGTCATTGTCATCTCTTACAAAACCAAAAAATTGTCATACATAACACATGCATCTACTTACTGCCTAACTTGACCAAAATACCCTTACACCTAAACTACTACTACCATTCCACCTGAACCTAACTAATGCCCACAACTTCACAGTGCTTTAACCATAACATTATGAACCATAAACCCCATCACTATCACCACCACCAAAAGCATGACCATCATAAGTAGCTCCACCTTCAACGGGTTTAAAATATCCAGTTGAATTTCTTTGTTGTTCTTGGCCTCCTCCAAAAGCTTCAAAACCTCCATTGCAAATGCTTTATTGTTGTTAGGCTCCTCCAAATCCATATGGAACATCCACATAGTTTCCTTGTAGTAAGTGTTTGGCAAGGGTGGATCAAGCCATAAAAAAAAAAAAGCCGCATTTTTTTGGAATCCTGCACAACAATCACTTGTTCATAATGGTTCAACAAGACCACAAAAAATTACTTAATATTACCTAATAGTTTGGACACCCCCTGAATTTCCTCCATGGATTATCAACAGTTTTGGAGATCGAGAATGTCGCAGGTTCATCACAATCGCATCTCAAATCTTCAGACCAACGATTCCTTAAAGCCCACTCTTTGTAACCTTGTGTGTGCGTGTTGGAGGAGCTTACCATCTTTTTGGTTTGAAGTTGGAGAGAGAATCGACCCAAAACTACCTGCAACATTCGACTAAGGGAGCAACCTGTAGAAACCGGCTCTTTGCCCTCAAACGATAAGTCAATGAAAATACTGTGGTCACAGTAAATGAAAAATTAAATTCAGGGCTTTTTCCAATTTAGTGCCAAAAACATGAGACTTTTGTGATATTAACCCTAGAAATAAAGAGAAAATAGTATTTTAACATTTTAGCAAAATTAATAATTGTGTTTTTTAACATTTTAGCAAAATTAATAGTATAATTTGCAACAAAAATACTTCAATGATATTTTGTTAAACAAAATACAAACTTTGTTACCTTTTCCTTAAATTGATTTTCCTTTTTTTTTGGTGGTTAACACATAATTTATGTTCATGAGTAATATTGTTGCACACAAAAAAAGTAAAAAACACAATACTGTCTGTGTTTGAAGAGGTGGTTATCAGTAAGCACATGGGCATGGGCCATGAGGCTATGCATTTGAACCTAAGCTCACATGGTCATGAGGGTTTTTTTTTACTTTTATAACCATTTATTATTATTATTATTATTATTATTATTATTATTATTATTATTATTATTATTATTATTACTTTTTGGTCTCTTCAGCCTTAACTTTTAACACTCTGTAAAACACCATTTTTTTACCATTATTATATCACATCATATGATACACAAATTGTTAAAAAGCATAGAGTACAAGATCCCAGTGGCAATAAAACCAACATCTACAGCTGTATAGATTGATATAAAAGAAAAAGAAGAAGAAGAATGGACCACTTTACCCCCGTGGCCATGTCCTAATCATATTTTCTCAAACACGCTTTGCTTCAAACGATGCAATTCCACCTCTCCATTGCATATATCATAGTGGATGTGATGCTGATGCATACATTTGTCAAAAAGCCAAACCATAAAGTTTTCTTCTATCCATATCACCATAAGCATGCAACTTTTATTAAAGTAAAAAAGAATCTTCAAAAGGGTACATATAGATATAGATAAATAAATATATATATATATTCTTTTCATTCCAAACTTATAGAATAAAACCCATTCGGTAACATTTTGGTTACAATAGGTCACTAAAAACCTCAACTTATATAAAAAAAAGATCAGAAAACCCCCTTTTTGATCTTTTAACAAACAAAGATAATAATAATAATAATACTAGAAACAAACATAAACCCCAAGTGTATGGAAGGTGAACTAAAAATAAACCTCCATTTCAAAGAAAAAAAAACCGAGCTCCAGCCCCGGGCCCAGGTTGTGAAATTACTTAAATGCCCCTCTACCCCTACTCTCTAACTTCTAAGATGTTAGTCAATCAGGAACTACTGTTGACCCTATATATCCATATCGCGCACCTAAACAAGGGCAGCAACCTTTGCCCGATGACCCGAAACCACAAGGGCAGAATTGGAATTGGAATTGGTGGAATTGAGATTTCCTCTTTCGTCCTCGTGGAGTTGGGATGTTTCACAAATGGAAGTGGATTTTAAATCGGCGGGAGGGATAAAACAGTCAATTGACAAGCCAGGGACATTGAAGGCAACCTCTTCAATAGACCATGCTTCTTCCATTCTGGTTTTAGTATGACTCATCGCCATTTCACCAAATCTGAAAAGGGTAACGACTGAATGACCCGAATGGGCAATCATTATGCCTTCAACAGACCTATAATCCTCCATACTTGAATTAATTGTTGTTTCCCAATACACAGCGTCACCTCCATTCGTTTGAATTCGAGTCAAATGTGAATCCTCCATGTGAACAATGAGTCCTGTTTTCTGACTAAAATACCCAAAAAGTACATGACGTATGATCTCAGCCGGACCTTCGCTCCTCGATTTCAATGTCTGCGGATCAGCAGTGAGTTTTAGGATAAAGCAATCTTCCCCGTTCATCTTCTTCTCCCCTACGCATTTCGCATTGGAAAACATACTCGCAGTTGTTCTTGGATCAAGCCCCTGTAACAAATATGTTTAAATTTCTTCACATAAATGGTGAAATCAAATCATGGTTTTTACCTGAAGAGCGCGACGGAGGGGTCTGACGGGGCCTTTGGCGGTGTGGGCGCCGAGCCATGGCGTGTGGCGCCAAACGAGATTTCCGTTGCAACCGGCGTGAACCTTGCTGCCGCCGACGGCGAGCTCGACGTACCACATATCGGGATTCATCTGCCATAGAACAAATCCGCCGGTGTCTGCGGCTCTGGCGCCGTGTTTGTTCTTCATTACTCTTGATGCGGTTTCGAACTCTGACGCTACCATCTTCACTTTCCCCATGGCGTAAGCGTTTTTTATGGAGTTTTGAAGCTTTTGACCACCGGAAGCGGCTGTGTACTGTTGTAATATGTATTGAGCAGATGAAGTTTCCTGAATCAAAATAAACACATCAAATCGAGTCAGTGATTTAATAATACAAGTAACATCCATCAACGCCACTAGTTTCAAGTCGAATCTGTGAAGTAAAAACTCGTGAACTGGGTTATATATACTGGAAACGAAGAGCAAACGATTATAGTTAAATCTATGAATAATGATTTCAGAAATTATTGATCAAATTACTCGAAATAGGCTATAATCCAAACCCAAATATCAAATTTCTCAAAACAGAAAAGAAATGTAGATTGTAGTTAGGAAACATTCGAGGGGACTCTACAGTCTACTCTTTGAAATCAATGATGGATGACATTGAAGAGACAGACTTACAATAGGTGTGTCCTTAATGCTAAGGTGAGGGAGAGGGTCATTGGTGCTAACGTGCACTGGGGCTAAAGGTGCGCCCATTACGCCAAGCAAAAGCCTCAAATCAGACCTATGTTTGTAAGCCATGGTAGCTGTCATGGACGGAGTTCTAGAAAGCTGACCCTTCATCCAGTGTCCAATAGCCGACCCGACCCGTTTCGACTCCCCAAGCTCCGATCCTTCTTGATCAGGCCCTTCATACAGCGGCGCGAGCGTCTCTCCGGTGAGGCTCCCGGACCGCCCAATCAATGGTTCCCCGTTTGTCAACTGTTTCGGCCGTCGGCGAAGAAGTGCAGACATCGGAGAGCCACTTCTCGCCGGACTCTTCGACCGCGACCTCACCGGAGACAAACCACGTATGACTTCGTCTCTTAAAGCGGAGAAAAACCCTTGTTTCCTCTCCATCTCTTTGTCAAAAACAACAGAGAAAAGAAAAAAGTTACTGAAACAGTCTAGAAAACTATCTAATCAAGCAAGGGGAGCCATGTTAATGGGATTTGTCGAATACAGAGATGAAAATGGTGTGAAAAACAGCAAATTTGTTGGGGTTTCGAAAAGAGAAAGAGAAGATTTTAGTTTAGTGAGTGGGGTATGAAATATGATGATTATGCTCCCTACGTTGTGTGTGTACTGCGTACTGTGTGAAGGGTGTGAAATGAGCCGACGCGCACTTAAACTCTGTGAAGACACACGGAACGCTGAGGGTAATTTATGAGCGTTACACCAAAAGTCAAATATGGAATTTCGATCATTTTATTTATTGTATTATAAATTATCCTGTAATATTTTTTTTCTTGAAGTGGATGATGATATATAGTTTTGATTGTTTCTGATTCGGTTCATTGTAAGGCACATGTGAAATGAATGATACTATCATTTTACTACGTAATATAATATAAACTTTAATATTTTTATGTAAAATGATATATCGAAAAAGGATAGAAAAAAATAAAGGTATCATTTAAAAAAAAAATATACTTTTAAAGAAAATTCACGTCACATGTTTTCTATTAAGGTTATAATTATTATGTTTATGTTTTTATTTTCTTTATAATTTTATAATTTATATTTATATTTTGTTAAAATATATATTATTAAAAAAGTTTATATACTTTTATTTGTTATATTTTAACATTTATTCAAATAATGTTTTCTGTATTTTTAACAATTTGTTCGAATTGATTTTTTCTAATACTTTATATTTTTGTTTGATTATATTTTTTTAATGGCGTTTTAATGTTTTATTTGTTAATATTTGTAAGAATTTCATGACCATTATAATCATACTTTGTAACGATTATTATTTTTTATTTCAAAAATTTAACTATATAATATTGAGTTATATAATTGTTATTTTTATAAAAAAAATATATATATAAATAGGTATGCTATATGATTAAAGGATCATGCTGCATATATTAAAAATATAAACCTATATTATATTTTTGAACAGTTGATGCTTCTATATTTATATATTTATTAATAGAGTTTTCTTCTTTTTTTTTTGTCTAATGTCAAATAAGTATAATTATAATTTACGACTAGTTTTTATTTGTTAATAACTAAAAAATATAGCACACCCACAAAGTTTCAAAAGAAAGTAATAAATGAAAAACACAAAAATCAAATATGATAAAATACCTTAAAACGTGTTATATTTTTAAATCTTAATATATATGCAACAAATTTAGCTTATTGTTTAAAAATTTATAAAGTTTATTTTGAGTTATCACAAAGATTGATATATTATATCTTTTTAAAAATTTAGTGGGGATGGTTGAAATATACCATGGGTTCCTAACAAAACTTTTTGTTTCTCTTTTACATCCGTAGAGCTATTGCGCAAGTTATTCATATACTTATTTTATTGCTTTTTACGCCGTTTTTGTGATTTTAATATACTTCATGACAATGTATTAAAAAAAATTACTTAGTTATACAAAAAATGGTATGGAAATGATTTTTTTTGATGTATTTCAATATATATTGGTAACTAACATCTATATCTATCTATATCTATCTATATATTTTATCAAGCTGACATTTTTCATTGAACCTCATGCATTTGAAACTCTCATTTATTTTTCATTTCACCATATTCATTTTCTTTATAATAATAATTATAAGTTAGTTAATAAATTTAAATAAATATCAAACCTAAAGTGTAATCATATATAAACTAAATTTCATTATTAAAATAATATATTTACTTTTACTTATAAAGTTATGTTTTTAACTTTTAACATATTATACTTAATTTATTAGTTTTAATATATTGTTGGATGTAAACGATTATCATTTAAAAAAACAATTTTAGAACAATTTATATAAAATAGTTAAATTATTAATTTCAGTATAACATTACAGGGTCAACTTAAATATAAATTTTAGTTTACCTTAAACAACCCAAAAAAAAATTTGTAAATAATTAAAAGTGATAAATTGTAGTGTTTTTCTAATAATGATTATAAGTTGGTTAATAATGTTAAATCAATATCAAACCTAAAGTATAATCATAAATAAACTAAATTTCAATTTTAAAATAATATATTTACTTCTACTTATAAAGTTATGTCTTTAACTTTTAACATATTATATTTAATTTATTAGATTTAAAATTGTGTTGTATGTAAACCATTATCAGTTTAAAACTTCAACTTTTGACCAATTTTGACAAAATACTTAAATTGTTAATTTAAATATAACATTACAGTGTCAACTTAAATATAAATTTCAGTTCCACTTAAAAAAACTAAAGAATATTTTATAAATAATTAAAAGTGATAAATTGTAGTGATAAATGCAAAAAACTACATTGTAATATTAGTTTAACTAAAATATTTCCTAAAGAGATTTTTATAATCATTAAAAGTTTTCAAATTAGTAGCTTAAAATAACTTATAATAACAATAGTTAAAAATAACTATATATAAATGATTATATTATTACCTTTAAAATCAAAAAACAATGTTTGATGTTTTAAATAATTATAATAATAGAAATTAAAACATTAAGCAAATAAATTTTAAAAACTTTATGAACAATAACAACAACTATAAACAACATTAAACCATATATTATATTTAATTTTATTCATATGTAATTCGCGGGTAGAAGTCATTCAAACGATTGAGATAATGCAGTTATAATAAATGTATATATTATTATATAATTTAAAATAATCAATATATTATATCAATTTAGTATACGAATTATTATATAAAATTTAACAACAACATTATTGTTATATTTAAAAAAAAACATATATTTGTAAATACTTCAACTATATAGGTGTTTCTGCGTGACGCGCGGACATTTGCCTAGTATTTTAAGAAAATATATTAAATGTGACGCACCTAGGAACACCACACTTTTGGTACGATTTAGTGGTGAAAGCTCTCATTACCGCCCTCTCTCTCCTCTCTTGATCGACTTGAGTCATTTAAATATAATTTCTATTTCTTTTTTTCATTTTATTAAATTATATGTATACTAAAAAAATTAAAATATATATATATATATATATATATATATATATATATATATATATATATATTAAATTTTATGGTTTCTAATTCCATGTAAAAAAAGAGTGTAACATTTGTATAAAATATATTATTTAAACAAAAAATTTAAAAAAATTGTAACGTTGTGTTTTTTAGGCTAAGAGTTTTGGGCATTTAGTAAAAATAAAAGTTCCTTTTATTTAAAATAAAAAAATGAGTTGAAAAACAAATAAATAAAATATGATAGAATTTCGGTGTCGGATGAAAACTATTAAGGTTTATTGGCAAAAAGTACCAAGTTAGGGAAACTTGTGATTGATTAGATGGTTTGACCAAAGAATCATATAAGACTGATTTTGTGGAAGTTAAGATAAGTAATGACTATTTGCGGGTTAACATGAGCATTTGGTGAGTTTAGGGACCATTTTTGAAAAGAGTTTTGGAAGAAGGGCTAAAAATGTCAACTTTGCCAAACCAGGGGGTCTGCACCGTTGTTCGTTGTGTGTCGCTTCGTAGTGTTGGTGCTGAATAGACTGTATCAATGTTTTGGTACATCCTTTTTCTCATTTATTCCTCCATTATTTACATGGGTTAATTAAAAAAGTTCAATATAAATGTAAAAGTATTTAAGAATTTTAAATTTATAATAAAATAAGAAAAATAATTAATTATTATAATAGAAATGTTTTTTTATCTTTTAGATTTAAACTTATTTGAATAAATAAACAAAAGAAATTAATGAGCTTTAATTTTAGGAATTTTGAAATTATAAGGTAAGTTCATTAATAAAATTGATATCCATTTATTACTATATTTATTATAATTATTACATTAAAATATCATGTGAAATTTAACAAAATAGAAAAACTCATAAAATGACTTGTGGAAAAAAAAATTAATTCAAAATAACCACAAAATAACATTTGACAAATTAAATGAGAATGTGACAACTGACAGAAAAAGCATTTATTTATTAGAGTAGATTTTCTTTTCCTCTCGTTATATCAATCCCTTCCACCTTCATAATCGATTTTCCCTCGGTTTTCTTGGTGTTTTGATGATTGAAGTTGTTAGACTAATTATTGCTCAAATCCTTCTCAACATCTTGCATCAAAGAGGTAGTTTTCCCTTTTTCCTTGAATTCGTTCTAGGGTTTTGGTTGGATTTCAAATCCGATATTTATGGTTAAATTGTGATGTTAATGTGAAATTGTTGATGTGGTTTAACTCCTTTTTTCCATCTCCAAGCTCTAACCAACAAATGGTTAAGATATTTGTGAAAATTGGAGGATGTTTGATAGGTTTTCGAGCCCTAGATCTTCAAATCTGAATTTGATACTCCAAGCAATGATATGAGCTTGAGCTTATGGTTAGATGGTACATTTCCCTTCAATCAATGATCCATTTGTCAACCCTTTGGCTTATGGTGAGATTCCATGATGTTTGAATCAAGTTCTAGTTCTAATGGTGATGATTTGGGCATTTTCATTTATAGGGTTCATTAATTCAAATGATTGATTCCAAGAAATGATATGAGCTTGGATTTGTGATTAGCTTGCTTATGTTCTTTGATTAGATTGATTATGTTCTTTCAAATACATGACCCATTTGTTAATTCATGACTAATGGTGAGATTTCTAGAGTTTGATTCAAGTTTAAATTATGTATTATGATATGGGTATTTTTTAAACCCTGAGTGTTTTAGATCAAGTTCCACAGTTCCAAACAAAGATGTGATTTCAGTGTTCTGTACAGATTATGTATTTCCATTCTAATCTATGATCCATTGGCAATCCTTGTCTCATGGTCTATATTATGAAATGTTAAATAAAACTTTTCTTTAATTTGAGAATTTTAACTTTGTTGATTATGAAACTATGTTATAAGCTTGAATAACTACATTGAATGTATCCTTTTGTCTAGTTTTTGTATTCAAGCATTCCTTTAAGAATTATAAAATAAATTTTACATCTTGTGTTATAAATGGCACTGTAATAGTCAGTGAAATTTCTAAGGATGTGAAACTTGGAATTTAATCATGTTCCAAGCTCTAGTTTCTTATAACATCAGTATTCCATCATGAAGTGGCAATCCTTTTCTCATGGTGAAATTATGAAATGTTGAATATAACTTTACTTTAATTTGAGAATTTCAACTTTGTTGATTATGAAACTATGCTCTAAGCTTGAATTCCCACATTGGACGTATCCTCTTGTCTAGTTTTTGTATTCAATCATTTCTTTAAGAATTATGAAATAAATTATTCATCTTGTGTCATAAATGGTGTCGTAATGGTCAATGACTTAGTGAAATTTCTAAGGATATGAAACTTGGAATTTAGTCATGAAATGGTTTTGGTGTGTTTATTGTAAGTATGGAGTCAAAGGAATTGTCTGTGACAACCGTCAATTTCCGATCAAGTCAAAGTCAACTAAAGTCAACAAGTCAAACCGGTCGACTCAATTAACCTTTGTGTACTAGGGCTTACGTTAGGTAATTACTATACAACTCGCTATTCTAATGAGAAATCATCAATTGAAAAGTTCGTATATCTGGATTTCCTTAACCTAAAACTGTGGTAAGTAATGAACCAAATCAATAAAACAATGTTGCATACTCATCGGGAGTGTGTAAGATCCTTAAACATGGCTTAACAGGGCTTACGGACCTTGCGTTGCGAAGCCAAGCACTCAAAAAGGTCACAAAAGAAGCCTCTCCCAATCTATTTAACTTTATCTCTCTCTATTTAAAATAACTCCCGAATCTCTCTAAGTATGTGAAATCTCTCCCAAATCTCTCTAAGTATGTGAAATCTCTCCCAAATTTCTCCAAGTATGTGAAATCTCTCTAAGTATGTGAAATCTCTCCCAATCTCTCTCAAAAGTTCCTCTAACTTTTTATAGTCTTTCGGGTCATCCCGACCCTTAACCGGGTCAAAAACCGCTTAAAACGGGGGTAAAAACGGGTAAAATAGCCTTAAGGACCCGAAACCCACACTATAGGGCCGAAAGTCCTCTTAAGGAACTGAACTGCTGAGAACCGAAGCCCCAGGACCAAACCCGATGCCTCCTCTCGAGCCCGAACCTCGCATGCGAACTGAACCCTTCGGTCCATTTCGCTTCTGATCAACTTCGCTCCATTTCGCCTCCTGACTCACCCTCGCCTTCGGTCCAGTCTTCTAAGGACCGAACCTAACCACCTTCGCCCCCCCCCCCCCCCCAAATGCGAGAAGCCTCATAGAAAGACCATTTCTTCCCTGTTTTCGACTAGTTTTGCATTTTAGGCCCGTTTTTAATTATTTTAATGCAGGATTTTCACCCAAAACTTTGTTTTAACATATAAGGCCCCATATTTATTAATTAATCACGTTTTTGGGATAAATCTTATCCAAGAAGAGTGGGTGAAGTACAAGAGGTGGAGTGTTGACTTTTCTTTAGTTTATGACACAAGCAACCACCCATACCCACTCTATGACCAACCCACACCCCTCCCCACCATACCTAGTCATATCCTTGTACTTTTCCATCTATCTCCATCCATTCTCACGTTCTAAGAGCTGGGAAAACTCACCCTCTCTCCTCACTTCACTCATTTTCTCTCATTTCCACCAAAAGATCAAACACTTTTCTCTCAACTCTTCTCTCTCAATTTCGAGATTTCCAAGGCTTTCCTTCTACTTTTGGTAAGTATCTTCATCATGCTTATGATTATTACACTTCCTTCTGCTCCAATCATGGATTGCTTACACAAATCCCATCATTTTGGTGTTAGATTCTCGAATCTTCAAGACAACCTTCTAAGTGTTCTTGAGTGGAACACTTCTCTTCTTCGACATTTATCCACCTGAAATCACCCAAGGTGAGTTCATACCACTATCTTTTCATGTTTTATTAAGTTTTAAGGGGGGGGGGGGGAGATACAAGTTAAAACACCAAGAAGAAAACTAAACTTTTTCAATAGCTTTCATCAAGAAAGTTTAACTCCATTCATGGACTGTTTTGGTCAACTTAAAAATTTTAGTTTTCAAAACTGTATTAGGTGAAAATATTTCAGGTTTATACCTTTAAAATGAATACTTGCACATCTCCATACGATTTTTCTATGATTTATGGTGATTTTTACAAAACAGCCTATCATTCCACGAACAAATCCGGACCAGTCTGTGAATATGGACATTTTAACACAAGTTAAAGACTTCCAAAAATCATAATAAAAATTATGGATAAACTAGACACATTTTATGAACTCTTAGAATTTACGAATTTAGTTTTTGACTTTGTATGATTTTTCTATGATTTTTCTAAAACAGTGCAGAAAGGTTAAAAACTAGTTAACAGCTTATAACTCTCATTCACACCTTGTAACTTGTTGAGCAATGTATGTATCATTATGTGATTATATAATATTACATTATGTGTCATTTTGTCTTGGTATATAGACATACATCAGAAAACAAATGGATTCTTACCTTCATAAGTATGGTAAATATATAAATGGTATTACGAGGTTATATCCATTGAAATACAAACATTGGTAAACTATGACAAGTATAGTTTATGCTCGCCACCTCAACAATTACTTTGATAAACTATAATAGGTATATTTTATGATTCATTTACATAACAAACATATTACTAAAGGTATTACATATACAAAAGGGTTACTACCACTACGAATAATTATGATAAACTATAATAAGTATAGTTAAGTCTATTATACCCCCACAAACGAATACGCTAATTATAATCGGTACAGTTAGGGCATATATACATTACAAACAATGTGATAAACTATAATAGGTATAGTTTATGTTTCATCTACACTACAAACTTATTACAAAAAAGGATTTCACCCTCACCACCATTTTTGATAAACTATAATATGCATAGTTCATGTTCACTATCACTATCGCTATTTGATGAACTATGGTATGTATAGCTTATGTTCACCGTCACCACCACATTTGATAAACTATAATATGCATAGTTCATGTGCACTACCACTATCACTATTTGATGAACTATGATATGTATAGTTTATGTTCACTACTACTACTACTATTTCATACACTACACTAGGATTTGGTTTCGGTCTTTGGTTTTAAGACTACATTCTATCTAGAATTGTTAGTTTTCAGCTATAATTTCTAAATGTATATGCTAGAGTTATATAGAATTTAGTTGTGATCGACTTAGAATTGGTGGGTCCGCTTTATTTCATGTTCCTTATTTAGTTGTGGGCCTAGGGCAGACCCATTACGTTCGACGGTTTATTTAACTTTAATTTTATATAACTTATATACACTTGGAGATTATGGAAGGAAATTATTGGGAATTCTAGGATGCACAATTTCATAACACGGAAACTTACAACTCACTTTTCAAGGAAAATATTGGATTTTCTGAAATTCCTTTACCGCTTTTACAAGGAAAACAATTTATTTCTCAAATTAAACTCTTATGAACTCACCAACCCTTGTGTTGACATTTTTTCAAACAACTTGTATTCTCAGGAAATCACTAAACAGGTAATCGACTGCTTTCGAGGACGGGACGCTAAGGCGTTAAAATTCAAAACTTATTTTGTCATCATGATGTAATTGATTTTGAAACATGTAAACTTACTCTATGATGTAACTCTTTCAATTATATTGATGATGGTTGTGTTTGCTTTCTTCACTATTATACTCGTTGTTATGATACTATACATGAAGTCCTCCACCCCCAAACGTTTCCGCCATTCTGGTTTGGGGGTGTGACATTGTCCTTTTAAAGCAACCCCTTCAACTTTTGAGCTTTTATCCTCTTTGGCGATTAAAATGATTTTTATAAAAATGTGGATGTTTTAACGTTATTCCAAGGATATAAACCAATTTGTGATCCTTCTTATGTCCTTTTGAAGTATTATAACCTATGTTTGATGTCCTTGAGTCATTTGATTTGTTTTAGAATTTTACTGAAATTATGATGATTAAACGAGAAACAAAATCTAGACTTTTGCATTTGTTCTTGTTCCCGCAGTGCGAACCATAGTTGGTTGCGGTGTGGTTGTTGCCAAGCCTCATTTTCAATTTTGTGTTGTGCTTATATCTATAACACCCCATTTTTATCGTTCTGTGGGATTCGGTATAAACCATTGTTTAGAAAATTTGAAGTAGAAATACATTAATTTATAGCCAAAATAATCGTATTAGACACGTAGGAAACGTCACTAAGATTTTCGTAGATGCATAGAATGCTTAAATCCGACTTCGTATGAAGAAGTTATGCTCCTTCGAAGTTTCGCGAATTAATCGACATTACTCAATGTATCGTAAAAAGTGGATTGTAGATAGGTTATTTATTAGCCTAAGTAATGTAAACGAAAGTCGTAATAGTCGTAAAACCGAGAGCGTACATATAGAGAACGTCCAAATAGGGACACGCTTCAGGTCGGAACCGACCCAAATCCGAATAACCCGAAACCCGGATTGGATGAAATGTAGGAACCGAACCCCAAACTGATTATACTGATACGGGACCTATTCAGTTCGGGTAATATGGGTTTCGGTTCGGTTATTAACCCCAAAAGATCGAAATAACTGAAATAAACATTTACACTATGTTTTTAACCAAATAACCCAAATAAACTGAAATGACCCGAATAACCCAAATAAACCGAAATATCCCGAATAAACCAAATAAAGAAATTATATATCTAGTTCAAGAAAAAACTTTTAATTTAATATTTTTTTCTTGAACTAAATATAGAATTTCCTTATTTTGATTATTCGGGTAATTTCGGTTTATTTGGGTTATTCAGGTTATTTTGGTTTATTTGGGTTATTCGGTTCAACTGACTTTTCACTTTCTGGGTTGGTCATTTTCGCCCGATTAAACCATTATTCGGGTAACCCGGACCGAATAACCCTAAACCCGAATTGGGCAAAAATAGATACCCGAGAACCGACCCAAATAACTTAATCGGTCCTAATTAGGGTGGTCCGGTTCGGGTTTCGATTTCGGTTTGGGTATTCGGTCCAAACACACATCCCTACGTCCAAATCTGACTTCATATGAGGAAGTTATGATTTTTTGAAGTTTCAGCGCAGCTGTACAGGCACAGGAATCGAAATTTCGGTTGATTGTTAGCTGAAACAATCTAAACGAGACTTGAATATCTCATTAATAGGAGCTCAATGATATAAAGACAGTAAAAAACGGAGTCTATATGTAAAAGTTATGAAATTTACAGGGCCGTTAATAGTGTAATCTTCATAGACTGTTAAATTTAAGATCAACTGAGAATACGCAGACGGGATCTAAATGAAAGTTGTATTACTCATCAATACCTACACGTAGATATAAAGAATGTCAAAATGGAGATCTTATGAAAAAGATATGAATTTGTAAAGATCTACGATTTTACCTGACGTGATTGGTCAAGAAGCAAACATGTGGCAGCTATTGGGGGGAGGAGTGCTAACCAAGACAAGGAGTGGCACGCACCTTGTTTGGGCACGACGTGCACCCCCATATTTGTGCCTATACATAGCTTTCCATGCTTCATTCATCCTCCACACCCCTAGAACTCATTCTATCGAGTTGCTCTCCACCTTAGCTATAACACCATAAATTTTCAAACAAATTTTTCATTTTTAAAAATCACGTAATTCTCATAACATAGTTCACAGAACCCCAAATGACAATGTTTTCAAAAACACATATTCAGAAAATGTTTTAAACACAATCCAGGATCCTCAAAATGTGACATCGCCTCGTGTGTACAATCAAGTCGGCGCCTTCCCGTGATCCTGAGAAGTACCTGAAACACATAACACATAACACAGTAAGCACGAAGCTTAGTGAGTTCCCCAAAAATACCACACAAATCTCATTAGCTTCTCGTGGCTATACTTGAATAAGACCCTCCGGTCAATGTATCTCAGTGGAACCCTTTGGTCCCACAACTCGGGTGGACCCTCCGGTCCTAACTCAGTAAGCTCAGAATAATACAAAACATAAATCACAAAGACATAATGCAAGATATCACAATACTCAATATAAACACATAAGACCCTCCAGTCACACAAAGATTGCCACTCTAGGTAAGTATAGTGAGAAGACTCACCTCGTAAGAAATCGGATAACCTCGAACTCAAATCACCGGTCTAGCCTCCGTCTAACACATATGATAATTATCTCTAATTAATAACGACTCTCAAAGAAGCTAGACTAACCCTTCTACAAACTCATAGAAGGATAAAATACCATTTTACCCTTCCATGGCCTTAATAGTCCACAAATTGACCAAACCCTAAAAGTCAACTAAAAGTCAATGGCAGCGCGTATCTCATGCATGGGGTTGGTTTAAACGTCTTAGTCTCGATTTTTATGACTCTAGACCACTAAAAACACTCAAAGGAGCTGATAATAAACTCTGGAGCTCAATATCTCATAAATCATCCAACTTTGGGACCTAAAATGAACTAAAATGATGCAAAAATCAAAAGGGTGAGAAAGCTTTGAGCTTTATACCTCTAACTGAAGCTCCAACCACAGATAAGCTCAGATCCAAAGTCTGGACTCCCACTCCTTCCTCTTCAAAGCTCCTTCTTCACTCCAAAGAAACCACAAGAACACTTAATATCGCACAAATGGACACACAAGCTCAAGGGACGAGAAATTAGGGTTTGAGAGGGTTGATGTCTGGGAATGGTCGCCTGAAATGAGGCCATCATGTCCTTTAAATAGGGACACACCCTAAATCAGGGTTTTCACTCTGGGCCTAGTACGCATAATGTACCCTCTAGTACGCCCAACGTACTAGGTGGCTTCCACGTCAAAAACACGCACATGAGTACACTGAGCGTACACACACGTACGCCCCGCGTACTCATTTACCACCTTTTCTCAAATAAGGGCTAAACTTGACAATTACCAAAAGAACAAGAGTTTATAAGGTATACCTGGTCTTGAGATGTTACATTAGCCATACTTTTCATTAGATTTAAGTTCCATAGAATCCCTAAGACCCATAGGAGCTCGGTATTTAGAAGCTATCAGTTGGGATCCTACCAGCACAATTTCCCGGTTCTCACTAGAACCTCTGTAAGTTAAGCTATGCTCTTTCGCTTTCAGTTTAACTTATATTTATAGTCATAAGTCATTATTATGAACCTATAAATAAGATTTATCAATAATTCCAATCATAATACTGATTAATCTACTTACGAAAGAGGTGTCTAGATTTGTCATGTTGGATTCCAGAAAGGTTGTACACCGAAATAATCCTGCATCCCAACTGGCCTGTCTGTCTGATCCATATTTGATAAAACTATTAGTATTCATTGGGATTAGTGATATGTCTAATCCACATTGCCAGATTTGCCTAGTATCTAATAAGCGGTAGTATTATAGGTTAATACTCGTCGGGTACGTTACCGTCAGTTGGATCGCCAGTAAATTGTTATTAGTTGTCAGAGAAACTGTCTAGGTGAGTTCATCTCAATATATTATGTATTACAATATATATTGATGTATGTTAGGATATAGGAACCAGTAGTGTAGAGCTCATAGTATAGTTTTCTATTTGCATTTAGAGCCGAATATTTAATATATATATATATATATATATATATATATATATATATGTGTGTGTGTGTGTGTGTGTGTGCATGATTGTTGGTAGGCTTAAAAGTTATTCCGAACTAGTTAGGGGATGATGACGGAACAACAAAGAGGTCGAGAGCCTATATGCCCACGTAGACCCGTGTTGAAGACGGAATGGCGCGTAGGCCATAAGTCTAAGATACGCATATTATTTGTATGCATGTATGCGTATTGTGGTATATGGTATATTGGGGGAACTCACTAAGCCTAGCGCTTACCCAATTGATATTAAATGTTTTTAGGTACTCTATCAGATAATAAGAAGGACGGAGCTCGACTGTACACACGCATTGGCAACTTGTTTCCGCATATACTATGAAATAGGATAAATGACTTTTGAATGTAAAACATTGGTATTTTTCATAAATGAATGAAATATTATTTTATAAAACTGAAAAATATTATTTTGAAATTGGATACGTTACAATATCTCATGTTTGGCTCTTTCATTTTGTTCCCTTTTGCATCTATGATCCATATTTGGACATTTTCGAGTATTTTGATCCTATAATGAGGATTTGACCCATTGAAGGGTATTTTAGTCATTTGACACCTAATAATGATATTGGGTGATTGATTTGGAAGTTTGGAGCTTGAAGTGACATAGTTCAAGTGAATAAGGTGCTTGATGTTGCAAGCTTAGGACTTAAGGTGAGTACACTTACCTTGGCACACATGTCCCCAAAATAAGTATCCTACTTGTGTTTTCCCTGTTTGTGCTATGTTATATGTATGTATATTATTTGAAAATATATGCTTCATTTTCTCCTTATAACGGTTTATTATTCAGGGACGACCTTTTGAATTAAGGGCATGTTGTTGATAAATTGATTTATTTGTAGGGGTTAAACTTACTCTTTAGTATTATGGGTATTTCCCTTTTATTATATTGTAAGTTACCCGAAGCATACATCCCGTATTATTGGTTTTGTGTTTTGAAACTACTTATCATATATTTGATTGCTAGTTGCCTGTATGGAGATTATTTGTGCATTCATGAAATTATATTTTTCAGAAATGCTTTTGATTGATATAAAGCAAAAAACTGCTTATTTTGAGAAAAGAGGTTTTTGGCATCCTACTTGTTGTATATATGCATATCATGCTAGAATTGGTGTGACTTTTTGGTCTCGGATACCCAAATGGACAAATTTAGTTGCTTGTTGTTTGTTTGTGAGTAGATTTCTAGATAACTCTCATGTCTACGAGTACAGACTTGCTACCCTTCGTGTGGCCTAGGTTAAATGTCCTAGTGCCTTGTTTGTGGGTGTAAGGGCGACTCGACAATTTCTTCTGTCGTACATTCTTCACACCCGTCCACCATTATTTTATTGTGGGGTGTGAGTACAAAAGTTGGTTGTCTGTCATGAGTTCTTCACATGTGCCGATCGTTATGAGCTGGACTTTGAGATTGACATGGGTTGGGATAGTTTCATGCATTGCATTAGCCATTGAATTGTTTCTTCCTATATATATATATATATATATATATATATATATATATATATATATATATATATATATATATATATAAGTGTCAAGTTTTTTACACTTATTTGTTTATCGGACTATCGCTTTCAAGTGTTTTGTAACTCGTGTGAGTATTATTTGGATTTATATGATCTTGTTCGGATTTTAATTATTGAGAAGTTTTTCCTTGAGGTACATTCACCACATATTGTTGATTCACTTGTGAAGTTTAATGGGATTTGTCATAAATGATAATGTACTTTGACTGATATAACGTTTTACTCGAAAGTTAACTTTTGATGTTGATTTTGTTCCTTTGAGATGGTATGGGTCTGTACATTGGTGTATGGACCATAATTTTCATTCATACACCGTTCATAATGTCTAACCCTAGGATCGTAATAACTAGGCTCCCCATAGTCTAACTTACTTGTTGATAAATTGTTGCAGGTTAGTATATAATGTTAGAAGCTTAGGAGACTCATAAGCTTTAGATATTTAGAAGACATTTGGTTGTTAATATCTTTTTAAACATTTTTTATATTTGTTGTAGCACTCTCGCATGATTTTTTGTATTAAACCACTAAATATTTTGGAAATTTTAATTGGGACCGCTATCTACGTTTGAACTCTATAAAGTATTTGAGTTAAACTTTGGAAAACGTTTGTATACAAACTAAAACTTTGAAATTATTTTTAAAGATTTATTAAAGTTCAAATATACCCATGCAAGAGGTGTTATTAAAATAAAAGGAAGGGAATGGTAACAACTTTCTGGGTTTTGAAGAGTGAAAGGAGAGTGAAGGAAAAACTGATGTGACATAGAAAAAATGAGGGGTGAAAGGTGAGTACACATTGTGGTCTAATACTAGAGTGAGTGGTGCCACTTTTTTCACAACCTTTTGTCTATCACATCAGCGCCACGTCACATTTGTTATATCTGTTCAAAAGTCTGTCATTTATGGGGGGTGATTGCCACTTTTGCCTAGGGGTGAACATGGTATGATACTGATTCATTTTCTTCTAAACCGTGTACCATACCGACTATAATAGGTATAAAATTTTTGCTACCAGTACCGTACTAAGTATAGTTGGTACCGATATGTTTGGCTACCAACAAGTTTGGTTGATACAAATTGGTAATGGTGTATGCCAACTTCTATTAATTTTCAATTACAAAATTTAAAAATAGCTAATACATCAAGTAATTTTAACGATTAGCGAATAAAATAGTTACACTTATTTTAATTTATTAAAAAAATCTATTAAAATAACATTTTAATTTTATAAGCTAATGTGGTAGTAACTATTAACTAAAGCAGCGAAAGGACTTATATTAATATATCATAGTCGTAAGCACTAAAGACAATTGACAATTGAGATATAGGATTTTATGTGTGTGTGTGTATATATATATATATATATATATATATATATATATATATATATATATAATAAATGAATTGGTTGGTATGTAATTACCATGATATTCAATTTTTTATACCGTTATCATACCAAGATTGCTCAATTGGTATAATACTATCAACCAAACATGTTGGCTACCAACTTTTTTGGTTCGGTTGATAACATAATGGTTGGTTTTCCATGGTATAATTTTGACAACCCTGCTTTTGCCATAATATCTTTTTATTTTATTTTGAAACTAAAATTAATTTATATAGAAACTAATATATATTATTTTACATAAAACTAAATTTTTCATTAAAATTAAAAAGACAAATACATTTGAAATAAAATAAAACATAAATAAAACACAAGACACTTTAAATTAAAATAACAAACAAGATAACTTCTTTCAAAATGCTGACGTTATTTTTCGGACTTCCTCACAATTTGCCAAAACTCTACAAACCAGAAATGTTTGTTACCTTCTACATGGTAATGGTATACTAGGTCGGTAATCCGAGGAAATCCATTTTCGAACCGACACTTACTAGATTGGAGTTACAGACTCCATGACTTATCACGAAGGAATATAAATTCGAATACATTGTACGAAAAGTATCAGAACTATATCCAAGGAAACATATAAAAGAAATTGTACGAAACAAAAAAAAAATAAACAAGGAAAGGACAAGAGATGTGTCTGCCTGTAGACCGGATAATAGATGAAGGACCGGTCAATGATATAAGCTCTTCTAACAACGAGCAGCCTATAAATACCTCCAGAGACATGAAATTTGGGCCAAAGGAAGGTAAGGGAAAAAAGAGACATCATACATAGCATTAAGGCAACACCAAGAATCACAATTTAATTTAGACATCGGAGAGTTATGCCCGGGTCAAACCCTCAGTATGGCTTTCTGACCTAGCGCTTGTTTATTTTATGAAGAGTGGATTCCGAATGCTTATTAGACCGAGACCTTTAGGTGAGAGAGCTAAACGTGCACCTAGAGTTTGTCGTAACAATATTGGCGCCATTCGTATTATGAGGGTACAAAAGTGACAAACAAAAAGGAATACCTGACAAGCAGATCGAAATTTAAACATCATGTGCAGGGCAACATGTCAAATAGTAAAGCAAAGGAAATAAACTATCCATTGCATGCAGAAGAAAAAGACACTGACCATCTACACGATATGTTCAATGGAGAAAAAGAACATATTGCTCACCACCAAGAAGACGGGTTGATACTCATATATGGGCAAATATGCGATATAGGCATTCGTAGGATACACTGCGATATTGGGAGTTCGACTAAAATTATGTACGCCCACTGCTTCTCACAGTTACACAAGCAAAAATTTAAAAAAAATGAAACAAACGGCAGGGCATTTGACAGGTTTTGCGGGACATTTTGTGTGGCTGAAAGGGATATTGTATGTTCCATTAACTTTAACAGATCAATTAACACCAGCCAAAAATACACATACATTAGCTTTCACGATCGTACAGTCAACATTGCCATTCAATACTATATTCGGTAGAAGCACAATGAGAAATTTTGGAGCAATCGTGTCAACGATCCATGGCGTGATTCGGTTCTGAACGATAAACGGATATGGAACGATCCACAACAAACCACCAACATGACCTATAGCAATGGTGGTAGAGAACGAAGCATGTATGACGATGTCTGAGACAATGCAAGAAAATAACAGATTAGAAGAATTATAATCAATAACATATATGCAGACCAAGGAGTGCGGATCGGAGTAGGGTTATCATAGAAGTTAAAAGACGAATTGACAACACTCTTAAAAGAAAATGTTGATATATTCGCGTGGGATGCAACATACATGACCGGTGTGCCCAAACAGATGGTCAAACACAAAATAAACGAAAGTCGGGAAGCAAACCAATCCGACAGAAAAAGAGGAGGAAATCGAAAGACATGAATAAAGCAATAAATGACGAAGTTGATAAATTGGTAAAAGCAGGCATAGTACGGGAATTGCTTTTCCCATCCTGGGTAGCAAACCCGGCCTTAGTAAAAAAAAAGGAGATGGGCAATGGAGGATGTGTATAGACTTCACAAACCTAAACAAAGCATGTCCAAAAGACTACTACTCGTTACCTTCCATCGATGAAAAGATAGAGTCGTTACACTGACATAAGTGGAAGAGTTTTCTGGATGCTTACAAAGGATACCACAAAATACACATGGACAATGGGGACGAAGAAAAAAGACCTTTTCATACGGATAGAGGAACATTTTGCTACATAAAAATTCCATTCGGACAAAGGAATGTGTGACAACCCAAACCTTATTCCATCAAAGTTAAACCAATTGCGTTAAATTCTTATGGTTTAGAAAATCTTTTTATTTGTATAAATAGATTTCAAATAAGAGTTGGAACCAAAATCGCGAAAACCCGAGTTTTTCTTCGAAAATCAGCAAAACCGGTCAGGCTGGCGTTCATGGCCGTAAACCCAATCACAGCCGTAAATTGTTCACGGCTAGTGGACCCCACCCACTGACCATAAAGCCAACCAATATATACGTGCTCCTACCCTCAGTTACACTTTTCTGGCCGAAAACACACTTTCTCTCTCTAAAAATCCTCACCCGAAAACTGAAGTTTTCTCTTCATCTATCACTCAATCCACCTTGGGGACCCGTTTTGGAGCATCAAACACCAGTCTTTTCATTGAATTAAATATTGTTGTTCTTGAGTTCATGACCGTAAACCCTTCAAATCTTCAAGGGTCGAAATCAGTTTACGGCCGTCAACCCTTCAAACTATCATATTTCTTCAAGAAAATCAAGAACGGACCGTGAACCATTCAAAGACACTAAACCCTTCAAAGGTAGAGAATATTTCACGGCCGAGAACATATCACGGCCGAGAACAGTTCACAGCTGGAAACCCTTCACGACCGCAAACTACCCTACATTGTGAATCTTGGCTGCAAACCCACTTTTCCATTTTGATCGAGTCTCGGTAACATTCCTTAGCCAAAAGCAAGTGTTTTTCTAACACTTTAAAGTTTAATCTATAGGGTTTGCTAATTTAAATGCACATATGTATTCAATTATTATCAGGATCCTATTAAGTGCCATGTACGTCAGCTCGAGGGTCTTCATTCCCAGTCTTGTTGTCCGACACATACACGCAATCATCAGTGAGTTCATACCCCTACGCTTTTACTATTTGTAACGTTTTCAGGGGGAATACAAGCCAAATACAAATGATTTTTATGAACTTATGCAAAAAAAATTCATAGGATTAAAACTTATGCAATTGATACAACTAAAAGATCACATGTTTTTCAGATCCATTGTGTAACATGCTGAGCATAAGGGATGTTTTCAATCCACAACCATAATTGCATAGTTTTTTAGATCCATACATGAATCAAGTACATAACATACATGCAAGCTATAATAGGTATAGTTTGGGGTTTCAAAATACAGTTTTACAAATTCAGAGCTTATGTATCAATAAACATATAAACTATGACAGATATAGTTTATGGTATACATTACTACTTTCAGATGTCAAGAGTACAACATTAAATAGTTATTTTAGTATAATTATTATTACTCTACAAGATATACAAATGGATTCAGATACAAGAGAACAATACAAAACCAAACGTAGACTAGTTAATACAGGGTTGTGAGACATCACTTCAATTGTACCCCTCGGGGTGCAGGTTAAATCCTATCTTAGTATAACTAGAGTCTCCTGGAGGGAGAGCGTGAGATTAGTGAATAGATCTATTTGGGACTGACAATCCCACACCTGAACCGCTAGCTATGGTTAGGCAGGCATGCCTGGGGTGACAAATGTCATAACGTCTGACGCCTGAAGAACGTCGTAGAGGCCACTAGGTGATATCAATCATGGTTTTACGAACTCACAACAGTATAAACTAATCATTTGTTTACGGGATTTAAATTCTTCAAATCGTTTTCTTTTAATTAATAGAACTATCATTCACTACACTGGAGGATTTTAGGGATACATTACACGGTTTTATTTTAAGTAATAAAACTATTATACATTGTTGGCGGCAGCCATGGTTTTCATACAAGAACATACTATACATATTGATGTTAGCCAGGGTTTTGATACAATACATTACTTTATATTACTGGTGATATCCAGGGATTTCATATACAATTATAGAATTTAGTAACAAACATATATGTTAGAAAATATTGGATTTTTTTGGGAAGCATACAAACATTTTACAAATTCAAGGACTAGTTTTCGTTACAAAATCATACTTATGAACTCACCAGCCGAACTCACCAGCCTAATGATGATACACTTTTTCAAAACTGCTTGTATTATTAGGAAATCAGTAGACAGGTACTCCTGCAAATTTTGAGAACACGGAGCGTATAGAGTCACGTCTTTTATATTTTGCTATACTTTTGGTGTATACAAACTATGTATCAAACAAATGCAAATACCTTATATATATATATATATATATATATATATATATATATATATATATATATATATTCAATGTGATGGTTGTGTTTACTTTGATTACTATGATGTTATTGTTGTGATACTTTACATGATATCCACCATCCCCGAACGTTTCTGCCGTTTCGGTTTAGGGGTGTGACAGAATGCATGGGCAACATACCAAAGGTTAGCAGATAACGTTTTTGAGCCACAAGTCGGTAGAAACATTGAAGTATATGTGGATGACATGGTTGGCAAAAGCAAAAATGACAGATATTTCATAGCGTAAACCTTTGCCAACTTAAGAGCTGCAAATATTAAATTGAACCCCCAAAAGTGTATATTTGGGACGGAAGAAGGAAAATTCTTTGGACATGTCATCACAAAGGATGGAATAAAAGTGAACCCTAAAAAGATAGAAGTATTATTAGAAATGCGATCGCTAAATACAATAAAAGAGGTTCAGGCACTAAACGGTAAATTGGCAGCATTGAGACGTTTCCTGGCGAAATCTGCAGAGAAAACATACCCTTTCTACAACGCTACAAAGAGTATTAGACAAAGAGACTTTTATATGTACGGAAGAAGCTGAGAGTGCATTCCACAAACTCAAAATGGTGTTAGCCAAGTTACCTACTCTGACATCAGCGATCCCACGTGAAGTTTTAAGCACGTACTTGGCGGCATCAAGAATGGCAGCCAGTACAGTACTTGTAATGCCCGCAAATTTAGGCTAGACAATTAAGATATAATAAGTGGTAATTATTATCATTAAAATCCTTGATTAGGATAATTTATAGTTGTTCGCACTTTACACTATATAATATAAGTTTAATAGTATGAAAGATAAGAAAAATCAACCGAATCGTCCATAAATCATAAAAATAAGTGCGCATATATATATATATATATATATATATATATATATATATATATATATTTATATATATATATATATATATATATAAATTTCGTAGAAATCCGACCCCGTATCAATTAGATATGATTTTTATAAAGATATAAAATTCAGCCGCGCACAAGGAATGTGTGACGTTAAAAGGTATGAAAAGTGGTGGACTTTTGGATAAAGTCACCAAAATGAAAGTCATAGTACTCTTTAAGATAAGAATTTTGATAAAAGGAACACCAAAATCGGAGTCCGTACGGGAGAGTTATGATTTTTGCAAAATCATTAAATCATATAAGTGCTAAAAATATATTAGAATTAGTCGATGGACCCTAAAGTAAAGTTGTGGTACTCATCGAGAGCTATGCGTAAAAAAAAGAACGCCAAAAACAGATTTCATATGAAGAAGTTATGGAATTTACTAAATCTGCATTTTGCGCCCCGTGCAGTGCGCGCCAGGTGCGCGACAAGTGTGTGACACACTCTTCTATAAGGTGAAAACGTGGATCACGGAAAGCCTGACACGGGGCACAAAGTGGTTGGGGAGACGTAGCCTTAAAATGTGCGACGTGCACCCTTTTTTCACGCCATGTACTCCAAATTTGGCTATAAATAGAGCTTCAACCCTCATTTCATTCCTCACACTCTCTCATTTCATTTCTCTTGAGTCCCTTTGACTTTTAGCCCGTTTTACCTTAGTTTTAGTCTGCGGTGAAGCCCTGCGATCCCTGAAGTAGTAATAGCTAGCAAGTAGAAGCTCTATGAGTGCAATTTCTTGACTTTTGTCCAGGGAATCATTGTAAGTTAAATTGCACTCTGTTTTATTTTAGTGTAATTTATATATTTAAATTCATAATAGTTGTTATGAATTTATAAATAAGATTTTCAATAATTCCAATGTCACATTACCGATTGATCTACTTATGGGATGATGTATACACTGGATTTGGTGAGGTGTTTAAAGTGGGATTTCCAAACAACATACTCTATATACCAAATGGAACCTACCTCTGATATGATCCTACCTGGTTATCCCTTATCAACTATAGATCAGTAAACCTTGGAATTAATGATGAATCTGATGGGTTTTTGCCATAAGAACATCCTATGTGCTCATACAAACCCTAATGCTTGGATCTAGGTTTCTCTATTGTACATGCAATTCATCCAAGACTATAAACCCTAGATCTAGCATATGATAATCACTATAACATATAAATTAGGGTTTAGATCATACCTTGATTGTTATGTAGCAATAACAATCCCAAATCCTTCTTGTAATGACTTTAGAAAGCTTATAGTCACAAATGTCACTCCTCTAATGGTTCACAAACACCAAGAGCAAGAGGATGAAGAAGAGAAGAGAGAGGAGGCTGCCCAAAACGTGTGGAAACCCTAATCAACAAGTTCACCACGTTTTTGGGGCGTAAGGGTCCTTTAAATAGTGAGGCTATTAGGGTTATCTAACAAGGAAACCCTAATTTGGATGCTTATGCCCTAAGCAACCCATGAACCCTTCTTTAATAAGCCTTGGACGATTTCTAATGGGTTTCCCCATAGAATTCGTCCAACCTTATGTTATAAGATAATCCATGGCCCAATTGCAATTATCTTATAATTACAATTCCAGTCCCTTAAGTTTAATTAATCTCTTTTAGTCACAAACTTAATTCTTATTAATTCTTGACTAATATTAATTAAACAATATGATCTCTCATTTAATATATTATTCTCATAATATATTAATAAATCATAATTAATCATTTCTCTCCATAATTCATCCTATCAAGTTGCTTTGGTGAAGGCAACCCAAAAGGACCATGCACCATCGGGTCAAGTACATACCAAAATAGTTATGGACTTAGACACTAATCCAACAGTCTCCCACTTGGATAAGTCTAATAACTATTCTGCGTATGACTTCAGATCCCGATCTGCAATCATAGCTTTCCAAAGCCGCTGTCAACTCTGATCTTATCAGATACGCGTGTCCTTTAGACAAGGGATCATATATTACTTCATTCTTGATATCGTATAGACCGAGACATGGATCTAAATCATTCTCTCTGTCTATGTGCTGTTTCCTGAATTCAGATTTATGATGACTGATAACAAACTACAATTGAACACATCAATTTAGTCCCGACTTGGCCAAGCACTTAGGTGCCATCACTAAATCATCGAGGGGCCCACAGATATCGCTTTTATCCTAATTTGGATAAAAGGAACGGATAAACTTTGACTCAATGCTCGCTTGCACTCACTTACCGAATTACACACAACAATATGTTTTATAACACCAAGTTACTGGTGCGTTTACATATTATCAATGTGCAACCGACTCGCAAGATACAACTCACACATCTCGGTTTCAAGAATATAAGATGTTATCGTCTCACCAATCACTCGTGATAAAATCCATGAAGTGATCCAAGTGAGCGTGGGTTTAATCCAATGCTCAAATCATATTCATAAGCAATAATGAACGTTGCAGCAAACATTTGCTTATGTCTAATGCTCTTTAGACAATCCACACACCAATTCACGACAGTCTTCATTCATATCTACTTCCAACATATGAACGACTGTGGCCCGTTTGAATAATTTTACTGTTCTAAACCAATTAAATTATTCAGGAAGTCAAAACATGCAAAGTGAAACACAAGAATAATAGTAATCCCATATGACCTCAAACCTTTGAGTATAAATAAAACGCCTTTTTTTATCACCATATCGATTACTCATTATTTGTTGTTTCGGGTAATCAACTTCTTACTTGAATTATTACTACACTTGTCTCATGCTCTTAGCATGCACACAATATTTACCTACGGTTCTTACTTTGTGAAATAGATCAAATGAACACATTTCCAATCATACTCATTTCACAACTCCTAATCCTTTTTCATAAGTGAAAGAATATCAAATTCTTGCCACTTATAGAATATGCTAGATTCTAACATTTTATGCAATGATCCTTTCGTAATGTCATAGCACAAAAGTCACAATGACTATTGCCAATGAAATTACAAAGTCCTCTATCGGAGATAGTTACAATACAATTCCTTAGATGTGATGTCTCTCACTCAAAGTACATTCCTTTGAACATCCTTTTGCATAAAAGTTTCTAATCTAAACATTGATTCTCAATATCCAACTCTCAATATGGAAAACTTTCCATACTTACCATATGACAACTCATTCTCAATAGAATCTTATCTATTCATAATAATGTCGATATGGTCCATCCAATACTATACTTCCAACTACTCACAAGCGACCAATCCTCGGCGAACTTTGGATTGTCCTTTGATAGTTGTTTAATTATTTTAGTCAAAACCGATTCTTGTCCTTTTTTCCTCTAAATGCGCTAGACATTTGGAAAATTTTAGAATGGTCAAATATTATAGCATTTGCAATCGATCCTATACCCGAAGCGTATGGGACACGATGCATAATGTCTTACATGAAGATTTAATACTTTATCAATCTTCTGCCATAATATTTTATGTGCTACGTTCTTATAATTCGAATTATGAAGAGGAATGCCGTAATCATAATTGAAATTTAAGAACAAACTATGTATCCTTGACTAAAAAAATTATTAATATTCCAAAACCTAAACCTTTAGATTTGAAACGAAGCATAATATTCTCTCCGTTAATTATAGAAAAACAATTATTCAACCTTTACGACTTTGCAAAGTATGACTCTTGTTTTCTATAATTAATATTGCTAACTTGCAATACTTGCCTTGATAATCATACAAGCACAACATTTATGCTCCCACTATCATGATTATTATTATAAACATAACACTTATGCTCCCACTAGCTTTGACATGTATTCAGAAACAGCTTAACTTTCAGAAAAACAATACCTATTGAATTTCTTAAGTTCATGTTTCTAATACCTAATGCTTTGATAATTCTTTATCTAAGCTTATACACCTTTCCTTTCGATAGCTCATATGTGTGTCTAAACAATTAAGACTAATTGCCAAATCTCATAATTCGAATCATGGAAAGGGATACCGTAACCATAATCGAATTCGAGAATACAATTTCACAATCACTATCTTCTTAAAATCTCTATTAGTGAAAGCATTTCCTCACAGTCATTTTCATGAAGGAGGGAATCTTATGACACTTAGGTTTTAATGGTGTATGTGTTCCTATCCATGTGAATTTGTCAAAACCAAAGTTTACGACAAATTCAAACTCATATGGACCGAACTTTCTTAATCTTGATTTTCTTGCCTTATGGTAACACAACTGCCCACCATGTCTTCCAAGTAGTTAAGCAGCTCACCTTTTCCTATCAATGTACTTTACATTGATCAAGGTGTTTGCCTTTTATGCGTTCAAATGAGAACTCATAGGACTCACATGCATAATTAACTCGATTGGAACGGCACATAAACAGGCTAATGTCAACATGATATGTTGTAAACCTCAACTCGTGTGCTAGTGATGATTGATAAGGTTTATTCTTGATTAGTTCTTGAAACTTTTCGAGATCATTAAGTCTCCCACTGACTCCTTGACATATAAGATTCTCTTGTCAATAACATTTCTTGACAAACAAATATTCAAGAGTTAGTGTAGCTTTTATCAAGACAAAACATTTCATAAAATTGGTCCTAGTTGGTCTTTGTCTTATCCAAGACATCACAACTTTCCAATTTCAAATGTGCGAGAATAAGAAAAACCTTTTTCTAAATTCTATATTTTATGAATGTTATAAACCTTCTTAAGAATTGTCACTCAATGTCACAATCTTAACTTTAAGACTTGTTTTTGGAACGAAGTATGATTGACTTTTTGATTTTAACCATTTCTTCAATTCTTGATTCCTATTCTCAGACATACAATTGTACTAAGACTCACTTAGAGAATCAATTGAGATATGGTTCTTAATCATTAAGACCTATCATAACACATAATAAAAGGTACTCTCCCTTCTTCTTAGAATAGAGAAACTTTTATCTTTCTGCCTACTTGATTCTTTTTATTCGTTCTGCTATTGATTTAAACCTTTTCCAATCAATTCAGAATTACACTTAATCTTATAAGTATAATCACACTTACTAAACTTTTAGTAAATCATGACGAATATCTTTATTATTCTTATGGTGGACTTGATCAACACACAACTTTGTGTACTCGATTTCCTAGTCCTTCACTTGACACTTTGTCAACGAATTAGTCTAATTTCCAAATATGAAATTTCTCATTCATCGTGCAACCAAGTTGCATGATTCCAAGTTTCTATCCAATTGAAACTTGGGTGATGAGAAACTTTCCCTATTTGGTAAATTCTTGACATTTCCACTATTAACATAATTAAGAATCACATCCATTCGTTGTAGAAATATGCAAACATCAATTTTTCATAACGATTTTATTGCAAGGAAATAAATAAATAAGTAAATGAGTCAAATCAAAATTTATTTTATTCATAAAAGCAGCGGAAAAAATTTGTCCTTACAATGCAAAATCAACTGAAAACTATGTAGAAAAATTCCTAACAACTCTATCATAACTTTCTAAGCTCAAAATCTAATCTTCAAATCCATGTGATCGAGATCCATTTCTTCGTGATTAGATTTATCTTGCTTTTCCATCAAGCTTCCTCTCTTTTCACTGATCCTGCAAAATATTCAAATGCAATCTTATCACATCATGTATTAAGAATCAACGAATAGGAACTTAATGGAAATAGATAGTGGATTTTACCTGAAGCACATCCATACTCTTTGACTCTCCCATGTTCTGGACTCTTCAGGCTCTTAGGGCAGACTTGTATCCAACGCCCTTTCTCTTGGCAGCAAACGCAGGTCGGTTCTCCTAGAACGCCCTCAGAAGCATGGTTGGTTGACTTTCCCAACAAATACGCTCCATTGCTTTTCCAAATCATTTCTGATTCAGCAGCAATGAGCATGTAAGTTAGGTCAATGAGGTTTTCGTCATGATCCATCATATAATACTTTTTTTTGAACTCATTATATGATTCAGGGAGTGACTGCAGAACCCAATTCACAGCCAACTTATCAGGGAATGACGCACCTAACATTATCAACCTATCGATGTGTGATTTCATTCCTAAAATGTGGGCACACACGGGTTTACCATCTTCATGTTTCATTTCCAATAGGGCTTTAGTGACATTGAACCTTTCAATTCTTCGATCTTGTGGGTTAGGGAGAATAATTGGAGGAGGTGGAGGAAGTGAAGCATGATCTCTTGTTCCTTGATCGAATCGTGGAATATCATCTTCATGTGGAATGCTTGTTCCACGGGATTTGGGAAGACCATAGTTGTCGTACTTTGACATCTACAAAACGGGAGAAAAACAAATTCAAGTTAGTTGATTGATTAAGTCCTTAATGAATCACCCAAATGAGATATTAAGGCTAGGACCCAACACAATATGCTACAACCTAGAAAAGGGATGCCATAATCTAGTTGCAGAATATTTGAAGGTAAGTGAATGACGATTCACTAATTTCCACCATTAAAACGAAAAAAAATTTAAGTTTTAAATCTCTGAAAACTCCTAGATCCTTTGAGATTCATTTAACATTTCAATGGCATGTTTAAATCTCGATATGCCCCTCTAGTTTGTGACTGGGATGCCGAGGATCACAAAGCGGGTGTGAATAACCATGCAAACTTACATGGTGCCCCGACATGTTACAATCACCTATTCGATGTGCCGGTAAACCAGACACGCTCCACCGAACTATGACAAACATTGAGTCACCCTTTACTACCTTTGCTTAGAACCATTTAGTGTGCCGGTAAACCACACACGCTCCACTAACGTCTTTGCAAGGGCACAAAGTGTAATTTCATGGAATTGCATCAATTCACTTTTGCCTAAAGTAACTAAGATTGGGAATTTGTAAAACATTTAGTTACTTTTTGTACTTCATTATACTTATAATGGAAAGTTATTTCCTATCCTACCCGTTCGGTTAACGACCCTCCACTAGTCAAGAGTGCGGTGGGTAAGAGTGGATACCCATTCAATCGCCATTTTATAGGCAATTTCCTTAAACACCCCTTATATACCAGCTTCGTGAATGAGGCCTACTAACGGTAAGACTGAATTTTACTCATACATATATATAATGTTAGACTTTTAATGTTATATATAGTATAGGGTGTATTTTACACTTTTAAAATACTAGGTGGTCAAACTTAATAATTATACTTTTAATTCAATTAAATTGCAAACCAAAACTTTTATGGATTTATTAAACCTCTTTTAATTATACACCCTAATTAATTAATAAAACCATAAGGGTGTGATTTGAACTTTTCAAATCATCACTAGGGTTTTAGAATTTAACATTCCTAAATTAAACTTTTAATCAACTTTTAAATTCCAAAACTTGAGGGCAAGTTTTGAAACATTTCAAAACATTAGGGTTTAGAATTTAAATATACATCAAAATTAAACTTTTAATCAAAATTTAAATTCCAAAACTTGAGGGCAAGTTTTGAAACCTTTTTCAAAACATTAGGGTTTCAACTATTTAAATTTCAAAACAAAAAACTTTTGAGTTCAAATTTAAACTATAAAACCTAAAGGGGAAAATTGAAACTTTTCATAACACAAGGATCAAATAACAAATAATATAAATTAAACAATTAATTTCATCATTATCTATATTTGACCTAATTTCAATTTCTTGCAAAATAAGTTACCCAATTAATACAAATAATCCAACTTTAATCATATAAGGAAGTTATTATCTAATCAATTGGTAATTATCTTTTGTTTAATCAAGGATATACTCATAAATATGTATAAAATCGGATTTTAATGATCTAAAACAGATAAGGCAAGTATCCACGAGTAAAACAGCAAGAAATCCCGAAAATAGCTCCATCTGACGCTCGAACTCGTCGAGTACCACACTGGACTCGCCGAGTTGAGGCCTACTCGCCAAAATCGAATTTCTCAAGCATGAACAAGTTAACAAGGCATCAATACAATAGAAACCAATCAAGGCTCTGATACCACTGATGGGTTTTTGCCATAAGAACATCCTATGTGCTCATACAAACCCTAATGTTTGGATCTAGGTTTCTCTATTGTACATGCAATTCATCCAAGACTATAAACCCTAGATCTAGCATATGATAATCAATATAACATATAAATTAGGGTTTAGATCATACCTTGATTGTTATGTAGCAATAACAACCCCAAATCCTTCTTGTAATGACTTTAGAAAGCTTAGAGTCACAAATGTCACTCCTCTAATGGTTCACAAACACCAAGAGCAAGAGGATGAAGAAGAGAAGAGAGAGGAGGCTGCCCAAAACGTGTGGAAACCCTAATCAACAAGTTCACCACATTTTTGGGGCTTAAGGTTCCTTTAAATAGCGAGGCTATTAGGGTTATCTAACAAGGAAACCCTAATTTGGATGCTTAGGCCCTAAGAAACCCATGAACCCTTCTTTAATAAGCCTTGGACGATTTCTAATGGGTTTCCCCATAGAATTCGCCCAACCTTATGTTATAAGATAATCCATGGCCCAATTGCAATTATCTTATAATTACAATTCCAGTCCCTTAAGTTTAATTAATCTCTTTTAGTCACAAACTTAATTCTTATTAATTCTTGACTAATATTAATTAAACAATATGATTTCTCCTTTAATATATTATTCTCATAATATATTAATAAATCATAATTAATCCTTTCTCTCCATAATTCATCCTATCAAGTTGCTTTGGTGAAGGCAACCCAAAAGGACCATGCACCATCGGGTCAAGTACATACCAAAATAGTTATGGACTTAGACACTAATCCAACAGAATCTAGGTTATCTTCATTCATAAGGAATATTAGCCTAAGACTTAGTGTTAATTGAACCTAAGTCACATCAAAGAAAAATCCAAGTGCTAAAGCAAAGAGTTGTCCGAGTTTCGAGTCATCACTTTATCAAGTGAGTGCATAGTCCCTTTCATGAACATGATTTTAATACAAGTATTAATTAAAGTATTAAATATATGTTAGAAAGTTATGTGCAAACTATACGCTTATTGACTAGTTTATGTGTTAGAAATGTATTTAAGGATATATAACATGCGAACCAGATACGGTTCTATATATATATATATATATATATATATATATATATATATATATATATTATAAAAGGTTATATGTCTATCTTTGCATGATAACAATAATAGAAATATCAATTAGGGAAATAGAAAAAAGTATATTAATACCTAAAATACTCTATGCTAAACATACATACACTAAGAAAGGATAGTGTTATCTAGACAAAGTTTGTATTAGAGGTTTTGTAGCTATGCCCGTTAATAATATAAGACCAATTCAATTAAGTTTCATATTATGTAGTCTTATTTAGGACGTGTGTGTGCAAGTTAGGAACGGAGAGTAGAATCCTATTCCTTGACACTTTCATGTGTTGATGTATGGTAGCTTCGTGCAGAAGTATAATACAGTGTTCCCCTCGGGATGACTAGATATGGTCGATCCTGATAAGAAAACTGTAATGGTATGTCTGCATATTCTTGGATGACCAGAAATGGTAGGTCCCGATCAAACAACTGTAATGGTATGTCTGCATATTATTGCATAACCAGAAATTGCAGGTCCTGATCAAACAGATGTAATGGTATGTCTACATATTTCTAAATGGTTCATCGGGCAGGATAATCCCTCCTAATAATCGTAGACTAGGATCCGTGATAATTGATTGGGTGTGGGTTGGATTAGGTATGAGGGTATTTAGATATCCAAATGAGATGCAAATCTATATTTTTTTTTGGTAATAATTGGTTTTACAATATTATTGATATATATATATATATATATATATATATATATATATATATATATATATATATATATATATTAACATTATGGGATTGAAACCCCTATGTACTCACTAGGTATCGCAACTTGACCCACTCAGTTTCTTTGTATCATAAGAAGTAGTACAAAAATATTTATGTTCGGACTTGATGAGAGATTTGATGAGATATAAACTATAGAATAAAAGATGATGTAAGACCTATGTTTATGCTTATGTTTTGTATTAGTTATGACATACCAAGTTTTGAAAACATATCAATATCGAATGTTTCTTCGGAAATGTTTAATGTAAATATTATCTCACATTGAAATAATATTTTTGGGACCAATTCCCTAGCAAAAGAAATATTTTGTTTTAAAATAAGCATAAATAAAAAGTTTTAAAATGACTGTAAATTTGGGGATGTCACAGTTTTGGTGGAAAATTGAGAAGACAAAGAAGTAACCATGAAGGTTTGTATCAATCAGATACACTTCAAGTATAAATAAAAAACATAAAACTAATCTAAGCAAAATAATAAACATAAAGTAAAAGACACATAAGTTCTCCAAATTGTTCTTTCACCAAGAAAGAGTTTTGTCTTCACCAAGAAGATGGGTTTTTTCATAAAGATGATTGACACAAAGCCAGGATCACAACACTAGGGTTTTCCCTAATGTTTTATATATACCAATCTATACATGTATATTCCTTGAATCAAGGGATTGCATCTAACCTATACTACAAACCGATCTTATCACAAAGATACCAAATTTGTGATCTATTATATACTTATCTATATCATTACCTAAAATACAAAGATATCTTCCTAATATATAAAGTATTACAAACGGATAACTAAACTGTAAGACGACACTGATAAGCTTGATATGTTGGCACTGTCGATGTTGTAGACGCTGATTCTGATCTATCAGCATGTCATGTGTTTAAATCATCAGATCATAAGGTGTGACCTTACAATCTCCCCTATATGGTGATATAAAAACTAAACTTCTTTTATATATAAGCAAATTGCTTTTGGCTCATGCTCCCCTTAAGAATAAGAATGAAATCTTGACTCTTGCAGTTTTAACAAATGCTCCCCCTGTGAAGATGAATGACTTATCAAACATTTATGAATTGCAGCAGAAGACGGACGAATAGATAATGAGCTTCAACGTTTGCATCAGCTTGACTCAACTCCTTTTTAGAATGTGCTTTTCTTATCTTGTTTCGACCCCCCTTAGAACGTGCTTGATATTTTCAGCTTCACCAAGATTTTATCCCCCTTTTGACATCAACAACTAACGTCGAGCAGAATAGAGTTTCACCTTGTTGTCTAGTAAGATTGTGATGTCTCCTAATAGTGTAGGCTTAAACTACCATTCACTGGCATATTATTTCGAGATCTAATCAGCGTATGGTTTCATACACTGAATCATAAATCACTTTTGTTAAAAGAAAATGGGCAAGAGTGGTATGATGTGTGTAGTTCATTCCAAATTGAAATGTACCCATTGACAAAGATTTTTCAAACCCTCATCAATGTATAGCACATTACACTGAATCATAAAGTTTTAAAGAAGAATATTAGGGGAGGAATGGATTAGTGTATGTGATAGCCTACGGTACATAGACTAACCATCGGCACAAAGTTTCAAACTTTCATTAGTGTGAGGTATATTACAGTGAATCATTAAGCTTTATGAAGAAGATAAAGGAGAGAATGGATTGTTCTAGGTGCTATTTGTTTTTTTTGAAGAAAAAATCCATAAAATCTGCGGACCACCTCTGCAACCCTCTGCAGTAGAAGATGTGGACCAAATGGCTGCAGACTATAATAAGAAGCGTGTTTGTTTTTTAACATCTGCATGTTGCTTCGGATATTAAAAATTAAAATAAACAGATTTTATAATCCGAAAATAGTTTTTAATACCAAAAATTTAATAATGTATGACATTTCGGCAATAATTTATGATATTTCAGCAAAAAATAATGATATTTCAACAAAAAAAATAAAGATATTTTAGCATAAAATAATGATATTTCATCAACAAATTTTTAATATTCAATATAAAAAAACGAAAAAAAATTTTCAACAAGAATAAACAAAAAAAATGTGAAATAAGATTTCAGCAATATATAATCAATATTTTAGCAAGAAAAAAAAGAAGAAGAAGTTGGAAGAGGTAGGAAGAGGCAGGAAGAGGCAGGAAGAGACAAAACAAGTGTTGCGCCAAGAAGAAGATGCGCAAAGGTTTTTTAATCCGAAGACTTCTGAAAAACAAACAACTGCGAGATGAAAAGTGTTGCGCGTGTGCTACGCCGCGCAGGAATAAGAGGTCTGAAGAGGTTTTTTCCAAAAAACAAACAACACCTTAGTCACGCTGAGGTGAAATCAGCGTGAATCATTAACAGTTTAGCTCATCAACAAGACGTGGTTTAAACTTCTGTATCATGAAGTAAGTTGCAATTTAGAATCAAAGATTCAACGTTAAATCATAATGGTACCATGTCATACCTCTGACTAGGAGGTCAGGGACATGAACAATCTTTTGTCCTATAATGACCAGACAAGTAACTCTTACGTTGATGAGTATGCAATCAGGGTAAGCCAGTGGGATATGCTCAATGTTTCAGCAGAACATGAAACTTGATGCATACAGTAAGCATGCTTCTAGGGATAGGGTCAGGTAAAGATGATTAATTTTAAAATAAACACTCCAGTCTTTCGATTAATGATTTTTTTTATTTGGACCAGACAATCTCACTTTTAGAGTTTAGAGAATATGCTAGACAATTAGCGTGAGAGGGTGACTCAATGTTCTCAACAGATGGTCTCACGGATGAGAAACTTAGAGAAATTTTGTCACATATGAAAACATGCTTCTAGGAACGATAATGTGTCAAAAACTGCATACTAGGCTCAAAATTGCCACCGTCGTATTCCTTTACAAAATGGTACAAAAGAATAAACAAGATAAGAATATAAACAAAAGAATTAGTCAAATAAGAAAATAGTTTAAACAAGGAAATATGTGCAACTTTTTCAGAAAAGTGATAAAGACTTGTTCCATGAAATCTTTGAAATTGAATGGTCATTAATGCATTTCAATTTTCCAAGATATCTACCCCTTGAATTTTTAGCTAAAAAATAGAGCACAAGCAAAGATAAACTCATCAATAAACATCTCATTATGAATCAAGTGTGATGAGGCCATTTATCATTTAAGCGTTTTAGATGTTTTCCAAGGTTCATGTTCATCAAGAGCAAGAAAAGAGAAAGAAGCAGTCTTTGTAAACTATGAGTTAACTGATTTGAATCCATAAAACCATTGTGTCTTCAAGATCAACATGAGGGAATTCGAGGTTTTATTGGATTATGAGTCAGTAGATGAAAACAAGACTTACTGCTTTGATGGTTGCTATTTGCATCCATAATAGTGAGTGGAGGAGAACGAGGGTATCCTCAAGAAGAAGAGGACATGATCCCACTCTTTTTCTAAATAGCAAGAGCATTGAGATTTTTCAAGAAGGCTTTAGTACTTACATATCCTAAATCAATAAGATGCATATAAATCTTAGATAGGATTGAAAAAAATACATGTAAATACTAAATGTAAGATTTTGCATTCAAAATAAAAGAAGCACTTGTTTTTTAAGTTTTTCATAATACATATAACAATTAGAAAATGATTAAGACATTGAAAGCATACCAAGATCTGCAATTAATTTGTTCAAACTTTTTTCGTCTGATGCATTGGTGAAAATGTCGGCCAACTAATATGTGGATGGTATATAAAACAATTCCACTTTTCGCTTTTGAACTATGTCCCTGATGAAATGATGACGGATGTCGATGTGCTTGGTCTTGGAATGTTGCACTGAATTTTGTATCATCTGAATGACATTGGTTTTTTCACAACAGATGGGTGTCTTCGATAAGTTTAGACCATAATCCAAGAGCTAATTCTGAATCCATAGAATCTAAGCACAACACCTTCTAGCGACAACATATTTAGCCTTAGAGGTTGAACACGCCACTGATGTCTGATTTTTGTTGGACCAGCTTACCAATCTATTTCCAAGCATTTTAGCTCCTCCTAAAGTTCTTTTACAATCAATGCCATACCCGCCATGATCGGAGTCAGTGTATCCCACCAGCTTGAACTCAGAGTCACGAGGATACCATAACCCAAGATTGGGTGCATATTTTAAGTACCAGAAAATCCTTTTAACAGTGTGAAGATGAGATGCCTTAGGAATGGCTTGATAGCGAGCACATAATATGGCGGCGAACATAATGTCAGGGCGATTGGCTGTAACATAGAGTAGAGAGTCTATCAGTCCTCGAAACATAGTTGCATTCACATCAATTCCACTTGGATCAATGCTAATAGACGTTGGTGAAACATCAGAGTCTTTTCCGATTTACATTCAGAGAAGCTATATTTATTCATCATATATGCAATATATTTAGATTGATAAAAAAATATCATTGGTTAGTTGTTTGATCTGCAAGCCCAAAAAGAAAGTTAGTTCATCCATCATGCTCATCTCGAACTTCTTGGCCACGACCTCCGCGAATTCTAAACTTAGCTTTTCATCAGTGGATCCAAAGATGATATCGTCCACATACACTTGAGCAAGAATGATATGAGATCCTGATTGATTTATGAACAGAGTGTTATTGATCTTTCCTTGTTTGTATCCACTTGAGAGAAGATAGCTTGCCAACGTGTCTTACCATGCCCTAGGAGCCTGGTTCAAGCCATAGACAACTTTATCAAGACGACACACATGATATGGAAACTCTTCATTTTCAAACCTGGAGGTTGTTTTAGAAAGAATTCTTCTTGAAATCTCCATATAGAAAGGCAATATTGATGTCCATTTGATATACTTTGAAGTTTTTGAAAGAGGAAAAAGCTAGAAACAGACGAATGGATTCAAGTCTTGCAAGTGGAGCAAATGTTTCATCATAGTCTAACCCTCAAGTTGACAAAATCCTTGAGCTACAAGCCTAGCTTATTTTCTTATGATGATTCCATCTTCATCCATTTTGTTTCTGCAAACCCAGCGAGTCCCAATGATAGTCTTTCCTTGTGGTTTTGGAATAGGAGTCCACACACGGTGACATTCGAATTCATTTAGCTCATTCTGCATGGCCTTAATCCAGTCAGCTTCTTTCAAGGCATCAACAATTTTTTTTCTTCGATCATTGAGACGAAGTTTACAAACATGAAAAAGTTGTTGCTGACTCTGCTGCGAGTGAGAATTCTAGAATTTACATCTCCAATGATTTAAGATTCAGGATGATCTCGAAAGATTCTTGGATTAGAACTTTCATTTGTATTGTTATGGACAGAGACATCCTGATTTAATGATTCAGCTTCTTTAGGGACAACAGTCCGATCTTCAGAGATAGGTTAAGAACTGAATAATTGATCAACATTGGGAACATTGGGATCAACATTATTTGATAAGATCTCAGGAACAGGGTCTGAAGGACTGTAATTAAGTTCATTCAAAATTAACAAACGGTGATCAACCCGATCATGAATGAATGAGTCCTCATCAAAAGTGACATGAATTGTTTCTTCAACAATTTTCCTTGAAAGATTAAATACTCTAAAAGCCTTAGATACGCTGGAGTATCCTAGGAACACTACTTCATCAGATTTAGCCTCAAACTTCAAATCGTGATCTCTTTGATTCAAGACGTAACAAACACATCCAAACACATGAAAGTAACAGATGTATGGTTTCCTTCCTTTCATTAGCTCATAAGCAGTTTTCCATGACGTTTAACAATAATAGACCGGTTTTGGGTATAACACGATGTATTGACAGCTTCAACCCAAAACGACAATGAAAGACCAACTTCAAAAACCATAGTTCTTCCTGCTTCAATGAGAGTTTTGTTTCTTCCTTCTGCAATACCATTTTTTGGGGAGTTCTAACTGTGATATTCCTGAGACCGATGAAAAATCTTTCAGGGATGAGTTTTTGAATCCACTTCCATGATCACTACATAATTGCCTTACTTTGTGTTCATAAAGGACTTCCCACTACTTAATGAGAGCAATGATTTTATCAGCGGCATGAGTCTTTTTTCTTAAAAAGACTACCCATGTAAACCTTGAAAATTCATCCACAATGACAAGAGTATATTTCTTCCCAGCTCTTGACTTGACCGGAACTGGTCCAAAAAGATCGACATGAAGGAGATGAAGATATTTGATTATTGAAGAACAAGACTTTGGCTTGAACGAAGACTTGGTTTTCTTCCGTTTTTTCACACGTTGAGCACAATTTGTCCTTGAAAAATTACATCTTAGGAATTCCTCTCACAAGCTGATTTCCTACAATCCTTGAGATGTTCTTGAAGTTCAGATGTGATAGCCTTTTGTGCCAAAACCAATTTAGATGATATTGAGCATGAGAGAAGAAGCAACGACAAAGCAAGTTGTTAGCAGAAAACATATCCAGAATATAGATGTCGTTTTGTCGATTTATAGTAAGAACAATGATGTTCTTTTGATTAAAAACTTTTCCTTCTCTCTTGTTAAAGAGAACTTCATAGCCAACGTTACACGGTTGACTGATACAAATGAGATTATGCTGAAGACCTTTCACATAAGATACATTCTTGAAAACAACGGAATTACACTTGATGGATCCATATCCCTTTGTAGCTCCCTTGCCATTATCTCCATATGTAACTGACGAACGATCCTTCTTTATGAAATCTTCCAGGAGAGACTTGAACCTTGTCATATGTCTTGAGCAGCCACTGTCTAACTACCAAATATGCTCTTTACCCTGAAACTAATATGTGCAGTAAGTCCAAAAGAAATATACAATGACCCATTTGCAAAGGATCATTAAGAAATGATCTTATAACAATCACCAGAGAGACAGTTCAACGAGTTTCCATTTTTGATCCACTTATCATTTTGATTCATGAGATTATTAGTGCGGATGGTGTTCTTTTCAAAAGTTCACCCTCTGACTTTGTGAGAGGCATCACCACATTGATGACAAACTTTTATTCCAGAATTCTTTCCTTTAACATTAGATTTTGATTTATTTTCAAATGTTGGATCTGAAGAACTTTGATTATTTGACTTAAAAGTTCTTGATTTAGTTCTGGAACAAGGAATGTTATCAATGGTATGCTCATAAACTACCTTTTCATGATACTCATGATCATTTGAAGGGTTATCAAGAGTATAAGGCTTTCATTGATCTTGAGGTTCAGAATTGCTAACGGAGCACTGAAAAAACATGCTAAGAATTTTGTTTACAGAATGAACTTCACCATTACATATAGGAAACTTTAGCAAAATCTTAATGGAGGGAAGAACATAGTCACGATGAGAAGGTAGGAGAGATGGATCAAGAGCAGATAATTTAGAAACACATTTAGTAATTCCATTAGAATCAGTAGAGCAGTGAGTATTGATTAAAGTTTGATTTATAAAATAAGAACCACAAATCTACTTTTAAAGTCTTCTTTTAAGCACTCAACTTTATAAAAGGTATGTTTATATTAAACTTTGGTTAAAGAAACAACACTTTCTATATCACCTCCAAGAATTTTCTTACTCTGATTTGGAATCTGAGCATTAATGAATCTTGTGACATTAAAGTGAGAGGATGCCCGATAACTCAAAATAAGCTAAGTGCGATTAGCATGATCAATAAAATTTTCTTTTTCAGTGTAACGGAAAGTATTGGTTAGCGAGGTACAAGTGTTTTCCCTTTTTAAACCAGAAAGAGATTGTTCTAGAGAGGAGAATTTTTCTTTGAGAATATTCAGCTCAAGACTGTGAGAAGATTTTTCTTTATTTGAGATCAATAAATTGAAAGGTAAGAGAACGATTGTGTCATAATTTTTGATATTTTCAATAAAGAAAAGATTAAAATGATTTTTTACCTAATATGATGATGCATCGTCCCATTCTGATTTGAGGTCTTTAGCAGCGTGAGGAGAATTAGCGTGAAGGATCCCAATGTTGTCATGTGAAGTGTCAGCGTGAGATTCAAAAATATGTGCCATGAGACACTTAACTTCATCGTTGGAAGATATATCCTTTTCAAAAGCAGATGATAGAGTGGTCATCATCTCTTGAGCAGTTGAGCAGTTTTGAACCAAACGATAGACAGAAAAAAGGGAGTGAGTTTCCAACAACACTTCTAGCTTGTACATCGAGATTCAACATCCTTTTTTTTCCTATTTATAAATGGGAGTGTATTTCCCTTTCAACTTACTGTTATATGCACCATCATTGGATGATTTATTCATAGCAACTACAGGACCTTTGTTGATGAAATCAAGCATATCGAAATCCATGAACTCTAGAACTTCCATGGCTTTTGATTTCCAATCAAAGAAGTTGTGTTTGTCAAATGGAGGGATCTTGTTATAGACAGTTGAATTTGGAATGAAAGAGGTCGACATGATTGCTTGAGTGTATCAAAAACCTGCTCTGATACCAATTGACAGTTTGTATCGATCAGATACACTTCAAGTATGAATAACAAATGTAAAACTAATCTAAGCAAAATTAATAAACATAAAGTAAAAGACATAGAAGTTCTCCAAATTGTTATTTCACCAAGAAAGAGTTTTGTCTTCACCAAGAAGAAGGCTTTGTCACAAAGACGATTGACACATAGCCACGATCACAACATTAGGATTGGACCTAATGTTGTATATATACTAATATATACATGTATATCCCTTAAATAAAGGGAATGCATCTAATATATACCAAGAATTGATCTTATCACAAAGATACCAAATCTGTGATCTATTCTACACTTATCTACATCATTACCTAAAATACAAAGATATCTTCCTAATATACAAAGTATTACAAATGGATAACTAAATTGTAAGTTGACACTGATAAGTTTGATATAATGGCAATGTCAATGTTGTAGACGCTGGCGCTGATCTATCAACGTGTCATGTGTTTGACTCATCAGATCATAAGGTGTGACCTTACAACCCATATATTTTGTAAGCTGTATACTTCAAGGAGCAGAGATGGGATATTCAGATATGGAAACACTAACATTGTGCTTAGTCAATGCTGCAAGATGACTAAGAAGGTATTTCTTGGCACATATCATCGAAGTCCTAACAAATATTCCATTGCATCAAGTGCTCTTGAAACCAGAGAAGCCAGGGAGACTAACTAAATAGGTCGTGGAATTGGGAGAAAACGAAATCATTTTCAAGCCATAAACCAACATAAAAGCACAGGCACTAGTAGACTTCATCACTGAAATAGCATGCCAAAAGGAAGTGTCATCAATACATGGAGCAGACGACAATATCGAAAGCATAGACGCAACGCAAGAAAATCAATGAAATTATTTTGAAATGGGTCCTCCTATACAGAAGGAGCGGGAGTTAGCTTGATATTAACGAGTCCAACTAGAGAAGAAGTAACCTACATGTTGAGATTCAATTTCCAAGCATCAAACAATGAATTGGAATATGAAGCACTCATTGCATGATTGTAACTGGCTATCAAGATGGGGTATGAACACATACATGCCTCTATAGAGTCGATGTTAGTCGCTAACCAAACAGATGGCTTATAGGAAATTCGATGAAAAAATATAGCAAAATATGCAGACAAAGTGAAAGCGTTAACAAAGCACTTCAAAAGCTTTAAGCTAGAGCATGTGCCAAGGTAAAAAAACGTGCGGACATGCTAAATAAGATAGCATCATCAACTTTCCCCCATTTAGCCAAGAAAGTGTTGGTCGAAATAGTACAAGCAAAAGCAATATAAGAAAAACCAGTAGTATTAATAACAACATACAAAAATGACTAGAGGAAACCAATAATTGAATACCTAACAGAGGGCATGCTAATTACGAACGACACAGAGACTAGGAAATTAAGGGTTGAGGCTCCATCTTTTGTAGTGGATAAAGGAGTATTATACAAAAAAGAATATTTAACACCTCGTTTACGTTGTGTAAATGCCAAGGAGGCAGAATACCTCATAAGAGAGATGCACGAAGGAGTGGCCTGAGCACATGAAGGGGAGTAGACAATAATACACAAGATATCGAGGATAAGGTATTGTTAGCCGACCATGTACCAAGACACAGAAGGTGTAATATACAATTGTGAGAAGTGCTTGAAACATGCACCAATCCCAAGAAAACCGGCGACACCAATAATTAACATTAGTAACCTCATTCGATGGGGAATAGACATAGTCAGACCATTCCTAGAGAAACCGGGAAGGTGAAATTCCTAGTTTTAGCATTAGATTACTTCACCAAATGGGTTGAGGCATAACCATTAACAATAATAACATGCCAAAACATGGTCAAATTCTTTTGGAAACAAATCATCTTCTGCTTCGGGGCACCACACACACTAATTTCGGATAATGGGAACAGTTTGCAATATTCCTTTCCGGGAATGGTGCGAAGATCTCAGAATAAATCAAAGATTTACTTCAGTAGCACACCCACAGGCGAACGGACAAACGGAGGTTACCAATAGGAAAATTATGCATGGCTTGACAACGGGACTAAACGAACCCAAAGGACGATGGGTTGATGAATTACAAAGCGTGTTATGGGCGTACTAAACAACAAAATGAACGAAAACAAAAGAAACACCCTATAGTTTAGTTTATGGTTCAGAAGCGGTACTACCATTAGAATTGATTACCCTAACAAACATAACGACAAATGTGGACATGGAAAATAATGATGACAATCCAAGAGCAAACCTATATGTTTCCATGGAACGAAGAGGAATAGTTGCAATATGACATGGACACTATAAGAAGCAAACAGAAAGCTATTACAACCAACGGGTCAAGGGTCGCTGTTTCAAGGTAGGCAAGAAGGTGTTAAGAAATAATGAGGCCAGTAGACAGGAGCCACATCGAAAATTACGTCCAACATGGGAATGTCCATACATAATACATGAGGGAAACAAGGATAGATCATACTTCCTACATACAATGGAAGGCGAGACATTACCAAGAACGTGGCACGTCAAAAACCTTAGGAAGTTCTTTGTTTGAATATGCTACCACGGAAGGCCTAGTCGCTTTATGACAAAATAAACACAGGCTGCCCGCTTAGCCTAAAATACACTTATTCTTCAAAACATGTAGCTCGGTCCGCCGACTACACTTGAGTGTACATAGAGTATCATTAGTCTGATACAGGCTACCCGCTTAGCCTAAGAATACACTTATTCTTAAAAACATGTAGTTCGGTCCACCGACTACACTTGTGTATACATCAAGTATCATTACTCTGATACAGGCTACCCGTTTAGCCTAAGAATACACTTATTCTTCAAAACATGTAGCTCGATCTGCCAACTATACTTGTGTACACATCGAGTATCATTACCTGATACAAACTATCCACTTAGCCTAAGAATACACTTATTCTTCAAAAAATGTAGCTCGGTCCCCCGACTACACTTGTGTATACATCAAGTATCATTACTCTGATATAGGCTACCCACTTAGCCTAAGAATACACTTATTCTTCAAAACATGTACCTCGGTCTGCCGACTACACTTATGTATACATCAAGTATCATTACTCCGATACAGGCTACCCGCTTCGCCTAAGAATACACTTATTCTTCAAAACATGTAGCTCGGTCTGCCGACTACACTTATGTATACATCGAGTATCATTACTCCGATACAGGCTACCCACTTCACCTAAGAATATACTTATTCTTCAAAACATATAACTCGGTCCGCCGACTACACTTGTGTATACATCGAGTATCATTACTCCGATATAGGCAACCCACTTAGCCTAAGCATACACTTATTCTTCAAAACATGTAGCTCAGTCCACCGACTTCACTTGTTTATACATTAAGTATCATTATTCCGATACAGGCTACCCGCTTAGCCTAAGAATACACTTATTCTTCAAAACATGTAGCTCGATCCACCGACTACACCTGTATATACATCAAGTATCATTATTCCGGAACATACTACTCAGTTAGCCGAAGAACATGTTTCTTGTTCATAAAACCTATAGCTTTCCCAATAGTTTATATTTACAAATATGACAAATATTAGTCCAACATCCGTCGAGCGGAAAAAATTTATATGTGGGACGCATAATCCAACTGATTGGAAATAAAGTGTACAATTATCTAAACCTATCAAGATTCCCACAAGCAACAAACATCATCGGTGATAGTCACGACTTATGACGACACTTGGCACCAAAAATACCAATGTCCCAAAAGATCAACCATAAAATAGGAATTGGTTAGGCACAAAATCAAAATACAAAGTTCATGCTTGCCTAAAAACCAGCAAAAGGGAGCATAACTGATTCACATAACTAACATGATAAAGATTTAGTAATAAGTTGGGCGTGCAGTAAACGGTTCTCCTGAAGAGAAGTTTTGTAATTAGCTTGGATAAGAGTTTTTAAACTTTCCAACAAAGCAACCTTGGCCATAGCGTCTCAGTAACGTGTCGATAGGTCGGTATATATCTCTTTGGCCTTTACCAACATCTCTTCACTTGCAAGCTTCATACCATCGACAACTCGCAAATTCACATCCGCAACTAAAAAATGATCTCGTAAAGTCAACAACCTGTCAAAAAAACTTGAGATCCCGCCCAAGTACAGTAGAAATAATTTGTTCAGCACAGGCTACAAAACGGCATACTTCGTCCAATTCTTCCTCAAGTAGTACACAAGAAGGGAACCCATCTAAATGAACCAGAAAAATGGCATTAATGGAACAACATTCTATACTAAAGCCTAAAACATAGGTGTGATCGCATATAACATAACAAAAGTGTCTGCGTACCAGCCAATTTAAGGTCAACATGACCCAAAGATAAAGGAGAGGTGCAAAGAGGGCCCACATGGGAAATTTCATATAAAAATTACTTAAACTAATCAGGCGAAAAGAGTCAGCTATGCTTCCGATCAGGAGAGACAATTTCTGGGGGCACCACTCCTACTGAGCTGGAGGAACCAACATGAGAAGAACCAATCACATGACAAGAAATATCCAAAAGTTGATCAATAGAAAACACATTTAGCCTAAATCCCAAAAGTGTAACGGGAGACTCAAGTGTCAAAACCATCGAGTCTAAATCTCGATCCGGAACTACACCATCCACTACAATGGACTCGGGAGAAATGTCACCAGCCAAATATGATGTCAGCTGAAAGCAACATTTGCTCCCATCTAAAAGAATAAATGAGCACATAGAAAACATCTGAAGGTAACATTTATATTAGGATATTACCCAAGACCAGGGAAAAAAGAAATTATACCAAATCTAGTAAAAAGGTTAGACAAACCTGCATGACATAAAGATAACACATGCAATTGGCATCAAGCCTTCCAGAATGGGCTCATATGACACAGAGCAAGTACAACTTCTGACATAAATGCTCTTTTCACACATAAATGAGAAAATAAAGGCACAAAAGCATGTAGATTGGCAGACAAAGATTCCAAATCATCACCAAGCGGAACATAACAGGGAGCAAACGACATACACAAGATATGCATATCCGCCATTAGAGCGAGAAAAATATGGGGAAAGGGGAAATTGGCAACTGCTGAAAGAAAACCAATCACCATACTTCTTCAATCAGTAAAAATAGCGAAAAATGTGACATCAAGTGGTATTTCATGAGTGACACAAAAAACCTCGAAAGCAACAATCTATGACACTGCATTAGGACATAACTGGACAAGATGAACTTTATAGAACCAAAGAACTTCCGAAAGGAAGTGAGATGGGGGTAACCTTAACCCACAAATAAGATACCTGAGATAGAACCCAATCTTACTAGGAGGGGCATCATGAACATACGAAGATGAAGATGGAACTTGGAAACCAAGTACAGGAGACAGGTGAAATCCATGAGTATACCACGCCAGCATATAGAAGTCCAATTCGGATGCAATTATAAACATGTCATCACCCATACCAGTCATAGTGATGTGATAGTCAAAAGGAACACAATATAAAGAAGTTTCTAAAAAACAAATCAAGCTTATCCACTAAATAATCAGAGGCATTGGTTAAAGCATTTATTAAGGGAGATCTAATTAAAACAAGAGAAATAGTGTGTGACGATGTAAGAATTTAATACGTCCCATGTGAAGGATGTTCCAGTACCCAAGGTGGATCTACAAGTTTGAACGAAAAAAATATTTTACCTTTCAGACTGGGGGGCTTAACGGTGTACCAGGCCGGTAACCTGAGAAAATCTATTACCGACCTGACACATACTAGATCAGCATTACAAACACCACGACTTGTCACAGACGAATATAAATTTGAATACATCATACGCAAGTATCAGAACCATATCCTAGGAAACATGTAAAAGAAATGGTATGGAACAATAAAATAAATAAGGAAAGGACAAGAGACGTGTCTGCCTATAGACCGGATAATAGATGAAGGATCGACCAAGGATATAAACTATTCTAACAACAAGCAACCTATAAATACCTCCAGAGACATGATATGGCGAGATGAAGGTAAGGAAAAAAAGATACATCATACTTAGCATTAAGGCAATACCAAGAATCGCAATCTAATTTAGACATCAGAGAGCTATGTCGGGGTCCAACCCTCAATATGACTGTTTAACCTAGCACTTGTTTATTTTATGTAGAGCGGATTCCCAGACGCTTATTAGATCGAGAACTTCAGGTGAGAGATCTAAACGTGCACCTGGAGTTCTTCGTAACAACACATGGAAAGTTTGAAGATCATTGGCTAATAACATTCCATCATTTTCATCATTTTATGAGTTGTTCCTTATCCTACAAAACATAGTGTGAAAATGTACTTCCACTACGTTTTTGCTCTCCATTTGATGAAAAATTGCTCTTTACTTCGTTGGCTCCCTTCACTAGCTTCGCGGTTGTACAGTTGGGTGATTCTATTTCAAAAAAAAATTCTCATTTTAGGTAGTTGATATGATTTGGATCTTCATTTACATAGGACCATGCATGAGCCAAAATTATCTCTCATCCTTGTTCCACATACAAGCCATTGTGAGAGATGAAGAAGATGGAAAATAAAGAAGGTTGAGATGAATTGAGAATGTTTGAATATGGTTGAATATAAAGAAGGATATTAATACTTACAGTGTTTGATGAATGGTTTAAATTTTGAAATTTTGAAAAAAAAAACTTGTATATTTTTCAAAATTAAGCATTTTTTTAATGTGATTTTTTTGGAAATGATAAAATAATCAATACTCTTTCTCATCGAAACACATATGTTGAGTTGACAACATAGTGTTTGTCGAATCCAACACGAATGCACCCAAACGTAACTGAAATCACTCCATTTAGCATAATGACGTCGTGAAGATAATTATGATACTTTGCACATTTTATTTGTAGACAAGTAGGTTTGGTAACAAATTAAAATTCACAGTAATGTAACATGTTAGTTCGAGAAATTAAATATCCTTGTATACTTTATTCTTACATATCTTTCTGTCTATCTTAAATGATGACATGTGTCATATTTAAATATTATTATTTTCATTAAATATGACACATATCATCATTTTAAATGGGTAGGATGATATGTAGGAAGAAATGTAGGAGAATATTTAATTTATCTGTTAGTTTTTATGTATGAGTCAATAGAAGCCGTTTTACATGTTACTAATACTTATTTTGTATATTTTCAATATTTTTCCCATCTACTGTAATAATTAGAGATAATTTTTTCATATGTCAATCTCTAATTAGTTTTGACACTTGTTATTTTATGATATTTTTTCAATAACTAATATACACATGTCAATTTATGTTTTTTTTTAAATTAAAAAACTACATAATACTTATATTGTATATGTAAGGTATCAAATGTAATAAATATTATACTAAATTACAATTAATATGTTTCTTTATTTTTTATTTGGAAATTTTATTTTAAAAATTATTTATTATTTACATTATAATATTTTATTTTTTTAAATCAACTCGTATAATACACGAGTTTTACATCTAGTTTATATAATATATAAATTTCATTAAAAAAGACTTTATCATTTAAATAAAAATAAAATATAGGAAAACCTTTCAATCTATTATTCAATATGTTCGACAAATGTTATCTCTAATTAAATGTAAAATAAATATTATATGCAAATTATTATATACTAGTTATTAATTACTAAGTAATAATTTTGAAAATAATGCTATTAAGCACAAAAATAATACTCCATCCGTCCCAAAATTATAGTCCATCTTTCTTTTTTGGTTTGACCGAAAATAATAGTTCACTTCCAAAAATAAATAATATTTTTACCAAAATATCATCTCATTATTACTTAACCAACTAAACATTTAATGAAACATTAAATGCAAAGTAATACAAAACTGTCATTTTATTATATAAAGTTAATAGTAATTAATGCTTTTCTTAATCTGTATATTTTTTGTCTGTAAAGAATAATATTTGGACGGATGGATGGAGTATAAAATATACATTTTCTTTATAATTTTTTTTCGTTTTGGACCGTGTGCGAAAAAACTATTGACCATTATAGAACATATTAAATTCATTAATTAAATGGATAAAGAGGCTATACTTCGTCTCAAGAATGTAACAATAAAATAAATTTGTTTATGGATCCCACGTGTACTTAACATTCATGAAGAATTTGGAAATACACGAGTAATCAAATGGTTGGATTGAGATATTTCTATTTCTAGGGCTGAGTATGAGTCAATGTTATAATATTAAAAAAAAAATGGCTTCACATGCGGCATCATACTACTAATACCATAACTAGATATTTGGTGGGAGTTCACATAACACACACACACATATATATATATATATATATATATATATATATATATATATATATATATATATATATATATATATATATATATAGACGTTTACGATCATTTGAGACCATGCTAATTTTATGAGACCGTGAGACCAAATCTAAAAATGATTTAAAACACAAAATAAAAGGAAAAATCCAAAAAATATTTTTTTAATTATTATTTTTGAAACTTTATTTAACTAAAATAAATTTAAAAAAATTAAAAATAAAAATAAAAAATTACCGTTTTTTTTAAATACGTGAAATATTTAATAGAATATTATACTGTACATTTCTAATATGAGTTTTAGAATGTTTAGAATATTCTACTATATTTGCCAGATATGTAGAATATTCTAAATATTCTACTAAAATATGTAAAAAATGTATTTTTTTGTATTTTATTTATTCATTTTTTGGTATTTTTTTTATTTTTTTTGGAAAATATGTGTTCCGAAAATAATATTGGAAAAAAAGATTTTCGAAAATTTTCAATTATTTTGCATTTTAAAAATGTTTTTGTTTTATCTACTACATGACTGGCTAACATTGCGTCTCACGATCTCACAAAATTAGGTCATCTCACATTAACCTAACCCGATATATATATATATATATATATATATATATATATATATATATATATATATATATATATATATATATATATATATATATCAAGGTTGTAAAAATCGTTTGGCGGTCGACTGGCGATAAACGATTAATTAGACTTGACGAGGATTAATTGGCGATTAATCGGGGACCCTAAATTATTAATAAAATTATTTAAAAATTAATATTTCCTAAAAAAAATTAAGTATATTGAAAATTTAAAAATTTTAGTATAATATTTTAAAATTTGAAAGCTTAAATATTTAAAATTTTAAAATGTTGGTGAAATATTTGAAAAATATATTTTTTTTGAATTTTTTAAATATTTCCCGCCTATAACCGCCAAGGACCGCCAA